>NC_052148.1:87595572-87905266 GCF_902713615.1 Scyliorhinus canicula
TGCCGAAGGGAATCGGAGTGGACCCCGAAAACGATCTGATTCCGGATCATGGAATCAGCTGCTGAGCCGTAATTGCATGACTGCGCTAGGATGCGGAGATGGGTCAGGAAGGACTGAAAAGGTTCATCCTTACCCTGAAGCCTCTGCTGGAAGATGTACCGTTCAAAGCTCTCATTCACTTCAATATCGCAGTGGCTGTCGAATTTCAGCAGGACCGTTTTAAACTTCGTCTTGTCTTCGCCATCGGCAAACGTAAGCGAGTTGTAGATATGGATGGCATGATTCCCCGCGGTCGAGAGAAATAGCGCAATCTTCCTTGCATCTGATCCTGCCTCAAGGTCGGAGGCCTCGATATACAGGAGGAACTTTTGCTTGAAGATCTTCCAATTGGTGGTGAGGTTGCCGGAGATGCGGAGCTGCGGAGGAGGCTGGATGTTTTCCATATCGCTGGATGGCCACTTTCTGGTCGTTGCAGATTTACTCGAGGTAGGTTCGGCAGGATTAATAGCACTCTGGTACCATGATGTGTTCGGCAGGTTGGTTTCCCGTTGACTGCAACTGGATGCAGGGAAGCTAAAACAAACATCTAACAACGGAGATGATCCAACACGGTTTTATTTAAACTACGAACAGATGTACATGTTCAGCTGTGGGTTGACACTCTACTAATCCTACTGACAACCTCTTACTGGTTCGACCAGACTTACTAGCTACCACATGGCAATAATGTCCACTGACTTGTACACACTGACTGTCTCAGTGTCTGGGTCCGAAAAAAGCGGGAGTCTTAATGCCCTGTGAGCTTGATCGTGGTGGTGTCTTGTCTGGTGATTGGTTGTTCTGTGTTATGTGTTCATTGGTCATCCTGTGTGTCAATCACTGCCTGTCTGCATCTCATTATATACATGAGCGTATATTATGACAACATTGTCCAACGATGTAGAGCCCAGAGCTCATCGCAGGGCGGGTTGTCATCATCCTCCATGGCCTGCAATAGACACGCTTCCACCGGCGTCCGTGTGAGCCCGGTTCCTTGTGCCGCCAGTGGATGTGTAATTGAGGGGTGGTGTACATGCGGGTGGGCTGCGTGTAGTTGGTGTTGGGTGGGTGGGGTGAGGGTGATAGGCTGGTGCCGCGGAGTGCAGTCTGTGACCATACTTGGCGATTCCCACACCCTCCTAGTCCGTGAACGTGCAGCTATCAGCCTGTACCGTGCCCACTGGTGGGCAGCCTCCCGTCCATGTCCACCCCATCTCTCCTGACCATTGCCCCCATCCTCCTCACCTGGGGAGACGACCCGCCCGGGGGGAGGGGGGGGGGGGGAATCCCGCCCTCGGTTTTGGAGAGGCTTTTAAGTGTTGGGCAGAGCTGTAGCAAGGCAGAGGGAGGTGAGTCAGCTCAGTAGCGGCCTGTAGTATTTTAGTGTTGAGAGAATCACTATTGCTACACCTGGCTCCATAAATATTGAGGAACATTGAAACAACCAAAAAGAAAACTTCACATCAACTTGTATTGGCCTCCTTTCCTGAAGCTAGTTCACCCCATGGTGATTATGTGGCAATAAACTAATTCAGGAAACATCAGGGTTGAAATATGTGGCGCAGTTCACCCAAAGACTGACTAAGGGTGCGATTCAACAGACAAAAGTTAAAATCTGGTTTTGCGTGCATCTGACGGGGATTTTAGCATTGCCTGCATTGGCAAGGTCGCAACCTGTATTTCACTGCACTTAGTGCCAAAAAGGAGCCCTCACAATGATGCTGGCAATGTGTGGCATCGAGGGAAACACTGCTAGCGTAGCAATCACAGTGGAAAACCTGGAGCATAACATCTGAGCCATGAGTGGTCATGTCCAAGGCATGGCTCAGTCTGTGATGATCATGGCTGAGGGCTTCAACAGCATGTCCCAGTTGATGAATGACTTGTCCCAGATTCAGGTGGACATTGCCGAGGAACGCCAGAGCGTAGCCCAGTCACTGAGGATCATCACTGAGGGTGTCGACACCATGGTGCAGACAATGGGGGGCCTCCAGGACTGGCTGAGCCCTCCAGTCCCAGGTCCTCCAGAGGACATCTGCCAAGGGCATCAAAGCCCACAGGGCATGGAAAGCAGAAGGCTGTCTCCACCTCTGATGTGCATCCGAGTCAACTAGATGTAGCACTAGACCATGGGAGGTCAAAGAATGAGGAGCACTGAGTGGGCACTGGTGTGGACACCTGGTCACCATCTGTAGCTAGGGAGAATGGAAATCTGCCACAGTAAAATGTTCACTACTAAAACATGTTTCACCTAACATGTGCGAAGCCACTGTCACATTAATCTTCACAGTGGGCCTGCCTGCGCCCCCAGTCCCTGTTGCACCACACCGCCACAAGGGCCACCTCCAGCTCTCTCTTGAATATATCCAACAAACTGGCCCCAACAGCTTTCTGTGGTAGAACAAAGAAAATTACAGCACAGGAACAGGCCCTTCGGCCCTCCCAGCCTGTGCCGATCCAGATCCTTTATCTAAACCTGTCTCCTATTTTCCAAGGTCTACTTCCCTCTGTTGCTGCCCGTTCATATACCTGTCTAGATGCCTCTTAAATGATGCTATCGTGCCCGCCTCTACCACCTGACACCCCCACTCTTGGAAAAAGCTTGTTGCTATCCACCCTGTCCATACCTCTCATAATTTTGTAGACCTCAATCAGGTCCTCCCTCAATCTCCGTCTTTCCAATGAAAACAATCCTAATCTACTCACCTTTCTTCATAGCTAGCACCCTCCATACCAGGCAACATCCTGGTGAACCACCTCTGCACCCTCTCCAAAGCATCCACATCCTTCTGGTAATGTGGCGACCAGAACTACACGCAGTATTCCAAACGTGGCCTAACTAAAGTCCTATACAACTGTAACATGACCTGCCTACTCTTGTACTCAATACCCCGTCCGATGAAGGCAAGCATGCTGTATGCCTTCTTGACCACTCTATCAACCTGCGTTCAGGGTACAATTGACCTGATCTTCCAGATCTCTCTGTACATCAATTGTCCCCGGACCCTTCCATTGACCAGATAGTCCGCTCTTGAATTTGATCTTCCAAAATGTAGATTCACTGCATTGAACTCCATCTGCCATTTCTCTGCCCAACTCTCAAATCTATCTATATTTTGTTGTGTTCTCTGACAGTCCTCCTCGCTATCTGCAACTCCACCAATCTTGGTATCATCTGCAAACTTGCTAATCAGACCACCTATACCTTCCTCCAGGTCATTTATGTAGATCACAAACAACAGTGGTCTGAGCACGAATCCCTGTGGAACACCATTAGTCACCCTTCTCCATTTTGAGACACTCCCTTCCACCAATACTCTCTGTCTCCTGTTGCCCAGCCAGTTCTTTATCCATCTAGCTAGTACACCCTGAACCCCATACGACTTCCCTTTTGCCATCAACCTGCCATGGGAAACCTTATCAAACGACTTACTAAAGTCCATGTATATGACATCTACAGCCCTTCCCTCATCAATTAACTTTGTCACTTCGTCAAAGAATTCTATTAGGTTTGTAAGACATGACCTTCCCTGCACAAAACCATGCTGCCTATCACTGATAAGTCTATTTTCTTCCAGATGTGAATAGATCCTATCCCTCAGTATCTTCTCCAACAGTTTGCCTACCACTCATACCACCCTGTCCATACCTCTCATAATTTTGTAGACCTCAATCAGGTCCTCCCTCAATCTCCGTCTTTCCAATGAAAACAATCCTAATCTACTCAACCTTTCTTCATAGCTAGCACCCTCCATACCAGGCAACATCCTGGTGAACCTCCTCTGCACCCTCTCCAAAGCATCCACATCCTTCTGGTAATGTGGCGACCAGAACTACACGCAGTATTCCAAACGTGGCCTAACTAAAGTCCTATACAACTGTAACATGACCTGCCTACTTTTGTACTCTTTTAGCTATTCTAAAACTTACGGAATTGTGATCGCTATTCCCAAAGTAATCACCGACTGAAACATCAACCACCGGGCCGGGATCATTGCCCAATACCAGGTCCAGTATGGCCACTTCCCGAGTTGGACTATTTACATACTGCTCTAAAAAACTCTGCTGGATGCTCCTTACAAACTCTGCTTCATCTACGTCTCCAACACTACACGATACCTGTCAAGCTCACAGGTCTGTAATTCCCTAGATTTTCCTTGAACACTTCTTAAACAATGGGACAACATTAGCAATTCCCCAGTCCTCCGGGACCTCACCCGTGCTCAAGGATGCTGCAAAGATATCTGTTAAGGCCCCAGCTATTTCGACCCTCGCTTCCCTCAGTAACCTGGGATAGATCCCATCTGGTCCTGGGGACTTGTCCACCTTAATGTCTTTTAGAATACCCAAAACTTCCCCTTTCCGTATGACAACTTAACCTAGAGTATTTAAAGATCCATCCCTAGCCTCAACATCCGTCTTGTCCCTCTCCTTTGTGAATACCGATGCAAAGTACTCATTAAGAATCTCACCCATTTCCTCTGAGTCCACGCATAAATTCCCTCTCTTGTCTTTGAGTGGGCCAATCCTTTCCCTAGTTACCCTGTTGCTCCTTACATACGGATAAAAGGCTTTGGGATTTTCCTTAACCCTGTTTGCCAAAGATATTTCATGACCCCTTTTAGCCCTTTTTATTGCGCGTTTGAGATTCGTCCTACTTTCCCGATATTCCTCCAAAGCTTCATCAGTTTTGAGTCGCCTCAATCTTACATATGCTTCCTCTTTCATCTTAGCTAGTCTCACAATTTCACCCGTCATCCATGGTTCCCTAATCTTGCCATTTCTATCTCTCATTTTCACAGGAACATGTCTGTCCTGCACTCTAATCAACCTTTCCTTGTAAGACTCCCACATTTCAAATGTGGATTTACCCTTAAACAGCTGCTCCTAATCCACATTCCCTAGCTCCTGCCGAATTTTGTTATACTCTGCCTTTCCCCAATTTAGCACTCTTCCTTTCGGACCACTCTTGTCCTTGTCCATGAGTATTCTAAAACTTACGGAATTGTGATCGCTATTCCCAAAGTAATCACCGACTGAAACATCAACCACCTGGCCGGGATCATTGCCCAATACCAGGTCCAGTATGGCCACTTCCCAAGTTGGACTATTTACATACTGCTCTAAAAAACTCTCCTGGATGCTCTTTACAAACTCTGCTTCATCTACGTCTCCAACACTACACGAATCCCATTCAATGTTGGGGAAGTTAAAATCTCCCATCACAACCACCCTATTGCTCCTACATTTTTCTATAATCTGTCTGCATATTTGTACCTCTACTTCTTGCTAACTTTTGGGAGGCCTGTAGTAAAGTCCCAACAATGTTACTGCACCCTTCCTATTTCTTAGCTCCACCCATATTGCCTCAGTGCTCGAATCCTCTATCGTGCCCTCTTTAATCACAAGAATTCCACAAGTTCACAACTCTCTGAGAGAAGAAGTTCTTCTTCATCTCAGTCCTGAATGGCTTACCCCTTATTCTTAGGCTGTGACCCCTAGTTCTCGACATTCCCAACTTTGGGAACATTCTTCCCGCATCTAGCCTGTCCAGTCCCATCAGGATTTTATATGTTTCTCTGAGATCCCCTCTCATTCTTCTAAACTCCAGTGAGTACAAGCCCAGTCGATTCAGTCTTTCTTCATATGTCAGTCCTGCCATCCTAGGAATTAGTCTGGTGAACCTTCACTGGTCACCCTCAATACCAAAAATGTCCTTCCTCAAACTAGGAGGCCAAAACTGCACATAATACTTAAGGTGTGGCCTCACCAAGGCCCTGTATAACCTCAGGTTCCTATTAATTTGTTCCCCTCTTAACTTAAACCTATGCTCTTTAGTTCTCGATTCCCCAACCCTGGGTTAAAGATTGAGTTCAATTATTAACTTAGAGCTGACTCCAAATTAAAAATCTATGCTGCTGTAGCTGATCTGTAGCACCACATTAGAAACCCACAAAAAGCCCACAAAGCTGTCAGCATTCTGGTGTAGCATCTGCCAGAAGTATCCAGTGCTGAGTAAAACACACATTTCGTTGCTATTGCCCTTCATGACGACCTACATGTGTGAGGTTGGATTTTCCATTTTCATCAAGATGAAGACGGTACAAAGTAACTGGCTGAAGTCTGCATCTGATATGTGCATTGCCCATTGCTCCTTTGAACCAGATTCAAATGAGATCGTGAGGACCAAGCAGGCTCCCCTTTTGCATTAAATGGAAGCGAACATGGTGTGTGTCATGAAGGTTGTGTCATGAAGGTTGGTCAGCGTAGGTCCCGAAGGTCGTTCGGCGTGTGTCACAAAGCTTGGTTTGCCATGGGTCCCGACGGTTGGCCAGTTGCAAAAGTGTGTCCCAGGAAAACACTGGATTAGAGGAACTGTGAATAATTAAAGCAGTGCAATTTTCCAAGTAGGCGGCCCCCATAGTTCCTGTGCTGAAGACTGAATAATCAACAAAATATGTGGGGACTATAAGCTCACAATCTTCCAGTTTACCCAGGTGGATCCACCGAATCGTGAACCTCTACGCTAAGCTGGCAGGAGGTCTCAACTACTCTGAGCTGGATCTCAGCAACATGTACCTGCAGTTGGAATTAGACAAAGAGTCCCAAAGATTCCCCAGGATCAATATACGTACGGGCCTATTTCAACACATGAGGCTGCCTTTCAGCATTTCCTCTGCCTGAACTATTTTCCAGTGTACCATGGAAAACCTCCTTCAGCGTATCCCAAAAGTGATGGTCTACCAAGACATGTTTTAGTCACAGAACCACACACGAAGAATACATGTCAAGTTTGGAAGAGATATTAAAGAGATTCAGAGATGCGGGGATTGTCTTAAACATGAGAAATGTACCCACCAGACCACGGAAGTCACCTACTTGGGGCTCCAAGTGGATGCCACAGGTTTACACTCAATTGATGAAAAAGTCAAAGCCACACATTAGGTCACAGCACCCTGGAATATAGCCGAGCTGAAATCTTTCTTGGGAATGGTGAACTATTATGACAGGTTCAATCCAAACCTGGCCATGACATTGGCGCCTCTACATCAGTTGCTAAGGAACCAACAATGTTGGAATGGAAGGAGCAGCAAGAGGAAGATTTCTACCTGGTAAAATAAGCTCTGCAATCTTCAAACCTTTTAGTTCATTTCAACCTGGGGAAGCCAGATCAGGACAGGGTGGACAGATCAGAATGGTCAATTGTCTTTGCCTCAAGGACACTTTCAGAAGCTGAGCCCAAATCAAAGAGGAGGGACTAGCCGCCAGCTCTGGTGTTAAAAAGTTCTACAAATACTTTTATGGATGGTGATAATAACCAACCATAAGCTACTATTGGGTCTTTGAGAGAGGATAAACCAATGCCCCCAATTGCCTTTGCTAGGGTGCTATGCTGAACCTTGCTGCTAGCGACCTACAGCTATACCTCCCAACACAGGCCTGGCACCCAAATCTCCAATGTGGACAGATTGAGTACTTTCCCCTTGCCAAAGATCTTGGTGGCACCGTCAGTATCCCCAAGAAATCATTTTTGCACTGAACTTCTTCGACATCTTGTCGACACATACAAAAATGGACTCAGTGAGATCTGCTATTAGCCAAGGTGAAACAAGTAATATGGCACCTTGAGAGGTCTGAATAGTTGAGGTCGTAGTTAACCAGCAGGGGTGAACTAACCTGTGAGGTTGAAGTACTACCTTGGGACTCTCGAGTCGTCATTCCACACCCAGTGAGGGAAGCCCTCTTACAAGAATTACACAGTGCCCATCCAGGCCAAACAAAGATAAAGATGCTGGCATGCAGTTATATCTGGTGGCCGGGAATCAATAAAGTTATTGAGGAAGTGGTATGGCAACGCATTCCCTGCCAGACTCAACAATTGTTATCTACTTCTGCCAATCTCCACCACTGGGAGTGGCTGGGCCGCCCATAGACCAGAGCACATGTCGATTATGCAGGCCCTTTTTTAAGCAGGTGTTTCTTGTCTTGGTAGATGCTCATTCCAAATGGCTATCTATACAAGAGACGGGAGCTACGACCTCGGCGGCTACTGCGGATGCCTTATGCCGGTTATTCGCTGTACATGGTTTAGCAGACGCCATGTGTCAAGAATGGCACCCGTTTCACTGGGAACGATTTCCAGCACTTTTTTCAGATGAATGGAATTTGGCATACCAGAATGGCCCCGTAGCATCCTGCATCTAATGGGTTGGCAGAAAGGATGGGACAGACTTTTAAAAATGCTGTAAGGAAGCAAGCAGACTGACTATTGTGCCATTGTTTGGCCAACTTCTGTTGTCCTAAACACAAACCCTCACGCAACCATGGGGGTCACGCTGGCTGAATTGTTTAGGGCCGTTGCCTCAGAACTTGTTTGGACTTGATATTTCCAAAAGGCATGTCAGATCATTCCGGGTGAGTGACCTAGTTCTAGTTCAAAATTTTACCTCCGTCCGTCTCTGTTAGCCGATCGGATTGTATCCCAACCTAGAGTATCGTATGTGGTAAATGTTAATGGCAGGACTGTGTGGAAGCATGTCGACCACTTGAGAATCCGGGAGATGATAACCCCCATTCCTAAACAGATAGTTCCAACTAGAACCGCAGGCACTCCTATTGCTGTTTTAGAGGAGAAGGAACTGGGAATTTCAGAGTCAGCCCCACCAACTGTCCAGGTAAGAGCTGGAGAGGCGCACAGCCCTACAAAAGAGGTGGAGTCACCTGAACCTTCATCTTCTGCAGATAAGACTACCTTGGAGACGGTGGAGCTGGCTGCGGGTAAATAGATCTGCGAGGACTCGAAGGCCCCCAGACAGACTGACTCTGTGATGAACCTTTATCCCTTATGTATCTTGACCTTGTATATAGCACTTGTATACAGCTTACTTTGCAAAATGTGTTGAGGGATTAAGGGGAGAGGTGTGAGATAGTATGGCCCTTTAAGGGACTGGGCTTTGGGGCCCACGCGACTGGCTCGGGAGTTGTTACGCAGGAGCGCATGAACCCTGACTAATAGAGAGAAAGCACGGGGCCCTGAGAGCAGCGATCCAGGCAGTGCGGACCCTGGAGCTGGAGAGTCAAGACCGAACCATTATTTCTCTGTGCCTGTATATAGTTGCCTTTGCCTGCTGTTAATAAACCCCCTCGTTGTTACTGTAAGTCTCAAGCCACCACAATATGGAAGATATTGTCATCTGTATAAGATCTTTCATCGAGGGTGTGGAAACCAATTGTTGGAATGCTAGTTAATATGTAGAAGAGCTGTGGGTTTTTGTTGGACCCTTAGTTTCCCGTTTCATATTGTCTATTCCTTCTGAGGTTCTGTAAAGTGTCTCTATGGTGATCATTGCTTACCATCATTTCATCAAAGGCTGAACTGAATTATTTTAGGAATATCTGCAAAAACCTTGGACTCCACCGTTATCGGTATTGTTTAAGTCAAGTGTTTTACTAGTGACTTCCTGTGTGTTTCTGCTTTTGGGCGATTATATAATAAATTAGATTTTTAATTTGAGCCAAAATATTATAGCCTAATAAGGCAATATTTTCAATCTTCTGAAGAGCACGGTACAGCAATGTAATGAATGCATTTTTCAACCTCTGATTACACTGGAATAAGTAAAGATCCCTCAATTCCTTTAGCATGAAACTATGTGGCTATTACCTGGAAACCATGCACTGATATCTACTCATCATATATTGTCAGCTGCTTTATTGAATGCATGAGGGCAGACAGTCTGATAATAATGATAAAACTGTTAACGTCTTCTGATGTTACATCCTGTTTCTTAATTTAAAGAAATCAACCATGCGCCAAACCAGGGCATCCCTGACCTCAGCTATGCAGCTATGTTCTACAAACTGACTGATCCTTGCCAAGTTTGATATTGTTTGGAAGGAACATATGGCGCAATAGTTGAGTGCCTTCATCATGCTTATTGTTACTGTCACTACAGTACATAAGTTTTGATTGCAGTTCCGGTTTCATGGAACGGTATGGTAGCACAGTGGTTAACACAGTTGCTTTGCTGCTCCAGGGTCCCAGTTTTGATTCCTGGCTTGGGTCCCGGTCTGTGCGGAGTCTGCACGTTCTCCCCGTGTCTGCGTGGGTTTCCTACGGGTGCTCCGGTTTCCTCCCAAAGTCTAAAGATGTGCAGGGTTAGGTGGATTGGCCATGCTAAATTGCCCTCAGTGTCCAAAAAGGTTAGCTGGGGTTGCTGAGTTATGGGGGTAGGGTGGAAGTGTGGGCTTGGGTAGGGTGCTCTTTGCAAGGACTGGTGCAGACTCGATGGGCCGAATGGCCTCCAAATGCACTGTAAATTCTATGATTCTACGATTCTATGATTCACTATTGGTTAATGGCTTCCTGAGTAAAAAATGGGCACATCACTTATGTATTCATGAAACTAAGGTAAATCTACCATTTGTGGTGCAGATGCTTCCTTGGATAGCATTGAATCTTGGTGGGAGTTGGATCTTCATGGACTTCTGCCAGGATCCCAATTCTCCTTCTGCCATTTGCCAACCAATGCAGCATAATGAAATTTGATGATGTACCCCTGTTGCTGAAACAGTTATGTTGCTTTGAGTAATGTATATTTCTCCAACTTGTACCTTGGTTGACTCATTACGGACAGTATAATGATTTTTCAGGTCTGTTGAAAGCTGTCTGGGAGACCTCACCACGCTTCTGTTTTGTACTGCTTTTCACAAATGTGTACCAGTCTTAATGGTACATCGGGGGGGGGGGGGGCATTAGAGACTCCCGGGTTGTCAGACAAAGGGCAGAGTGGTACCCTGACACTTCCCCGGAACCCAGGGTGGGCGGGTTGCCACTGTAAGGCTGGCAGGGGCACTGCCAGGTTAGCAAGACATGGTGCCTGGGTGTCATGTTGGCACTGCCAGGGATCGGGCCTGGGGGGGGTGGGGGGGGGGGGGGTCCTTATCAGGTGGAGGAGGGATGTGGTGTTCCCGGGGGTCTCCCCGAGTTTGGTGGAGGAGGGGTGTCGAAAACAGTGAGGGGGGGAGGGGCAGATTGGGGCAACCTGAGAAAATGACTCTAAGTGTGGCCTTGGTGAAGATAACCTCCCAATGTCAAAAATCTGGCCAAGTGCCGTTGAATAGCAGGGTCTTTCTCAGCGCTGCAGTCACCGAGAAACACCCATCTAAATGTGCCCAAAACCAGACATTGATCTTTTCCAGTTAAATTGTGCTCTTTAGGTCAGGTGACCAAATGCTTCATCAATGACGTAGTTTTTAAGAAGTGGCTGAAAAGAGGAAAGTGAGGTAGAATGGTGAGGATAGCCACCAATAGTGGAGCGATTTAAATTGGACATGCTCTGGAAGTCAGAATTAGATGAGCACTGATATCTCCAAGGGTTGTGAGGCTGGAGGAAATGAAAGAAATACGGTGGGGAAAAACCATGGCGCGATTTGAAAACAAGAGTGAGATTTTAAACTCAAACGGCATTGCTTGATCAAGAGCCAATGAAGGTCAGCAGGTAAAGAGGTCAGGAGTGAATGCGAGTAAGAGCATCATCATTGGAGCTTTGGATGTCTTCAAGTTTACAGCTGGTAAAATGTGGGAGACCAACCAGGAGTGCATTGGAATCAAGACCAAACGTAACAAAAAAATGAACAGCAGATCAACTGAGGCAGGGTGGAGTCAAGTGGTGTTTTGGAGATGAAAATAGGGGTCTTGGAGAGAATATGTGATTGTAAGCTCACCTTGGGTTCAAACATGAACACCAAGGTTGAGAAGAGTTTGGTTTAGTTTCAAATAGTTGTCAGGGGGAGGGATAGAATTAGGATCGCGAGGGAATGATGTTTGAAGTCGGGGCCAAAACCGGTGGCTTCAGTTTTCCCAATATTTGCTTAAAGGAAGTTTCTGCTTATCCAGTACAGGATGTTGGACATGCTGTCAAATAATTTAACAACAGCAAAGGAGTCCGAGATGGTGGTGAGCTAAAGCTGGGCATTGTCAACAGTGTGAAAATGTCTTCTTCAGTTGGTAATTGTTTGCTGAACCACAGCATAGTCCTGTGACTTTTCTTCCCCTCTGTGTGTAGGGTGTGGAGGCAGGCCCTGAATCTACCTCCTCCTAGAACAGGGATCAAAACCTTGCGGTTGGCATTATCTGACCTATAAAATCGCAATCCAGTCAACTGAGCGAATCAGTGTGAAAGCCAATGCTAGTTTGTGGATAATGTCACTCAGAGGCAGCATTTAGGTGAGAAACAGATCACGGATCATTCCAGAATGTCATTGTGAGGTAAGAGTTATAAAATTAAGATCATGTTTCAGCCAATGTCTTCAGTGTATCAGTTACTGGGCAGGAACTAATTCGCTAATGCAGGCTTCAGATTTGAAAACGTTGGGGACTCTTTTCACACATGTTGCTTAACGTGTTCTTCGGATATCAATGTAGGTATTGTTACAATCTGCACCATACAGCGGTACCCTTTCAGACGATTTAAAATTAGGAAGGCCTTTGGAGTTCAGGAAGTGATAATTAATTCAGATAGTGTCTATTTCTGGTGCAAATTTTTATTAACTATGGGAAATGCTGGCAACATCATACCCCAGCAAAGTGGAGGTGGAATTTTGTTTAATGCCGAGTTACAGATGATTGCTTGGATTTCTGTTGAAAGCAGATCGTGTCAGACTTAGTCATGTGGAAGTCAGATTTTAAAGGGATGTTAGATTTTCTTCCCTAAAAATACGAGGAAACTTTTTACAGCTCTCATAGCCACTCGCCCTGTATTAGCTGGATTTGAACTGATGATTTCTTGGTTAATCCTGTACTGAAGTCACTGCACTACCACACTCAGCTCAAAACAAAAGCTCAAACCTGATACTCGGAGATGGAATGTCTTTGAATATCTTATTCATGAAACATGCTTGCACTTTTAAATTAGGCAGTTAAGATATATAAACTGCAGAAAGGGAGCAGACAAGCAGCTTTACACTGCCTCTGAGAGAATCCTAACGTTCAGAGATAAATAGCACAGCTAAACAATCAAAAATTTGGAAAAGCCAACATTTAGAATGAGAGTAAGACATGCCTAAAGTCACAATGATTGCAAATGGTAGATTAAATAATTTTATAGAGAAGGAAAATTACGGCACTGAATGATTTGTATATCGCTGAAAAAAAGAGAGAACGTATGTTACTAAAACTGTTGGTCTTACACAGATCAGGTCAAATGCAAGAATGCCAAATTTAAATGATCGCAATTTATACTGCAGGAAATAAAAGGATTGGTTGGCAAGTCCACCCGGGTTGGCTGAGGAATTGCCATGAAGAAAGCAAGGATTGTCAGAATCTGGTACATTAGAGCATAAGACCACCAGATAAAGGAGCAGAAGTATGCCATTCAGCCCATCGAGCCTGCTCCGCCATTCGGCCCATCGACCATGACTGACCTGATATAATAATCTTCAACTACACTTTCCCACCTTATCCCCATAGCCCTCGATTCCCTTATTGATTATAGATCTGTGGGCGGAATCTTACCAAGGAAAGATAAATCGTCAGTTCCGTTGAAAAAATGGATCAAATGCTGCCTGATTTCTCACAGAATTCTTTTTAGCCTCTTTTTCACTGCATGAATCACGCAGCACTCTTGGCGCCTTCTGCTGATTTGCTCACCTTGGGAAAAAGTAATGACTGAAATCACTCAGCTCCATATAATGGCCTCCCCAGTACTTGGTCTAGAGCTGTTGCATGTGTAATGGCAGCCAGGAAGCCTGCCCCAAGATTTCCCAAGGGATCTCTGACCAGACTTATGGATGGACTCCAGCAGATTCAGGACATTCTGTATCAGAACTCCAGGAAGTGGCCCACCAGCATGGGGACTACTCCTGCCTGGAAGGGTATTGCAGCATTAATAAGTGTCACTTCACTGCAGAAAAGGATGGGACATGAGCCGGAAAAAATGCATTCCTTTGCAGGGCCAGGGTATGTTTTCCACCTCTAGTCTCTCAATTAATCCACTCATCCACCTCTCGCAACTCCAAGGTGTTCTCTCACCAAGCCACCTCGTGGGCTTGCCCACCTGTCACAAGGGGCGAAATTCTCCGCCCCCCACGACGGGTGGGAGAATAGCGGGAGGGCCTTCCCGACATTTTTGCCGCCCTCCCGCTATTCTCCCCCCCCCCCCGCCGAAGTCCCGACCCGAATCGCTGCCGCCGTTTTTTTACGGCCGGCAGCGATTCTCAGCTGTTAGATGGGCCGAAGTCCCAGCCCTTTACGCCGTTTTTACGAACGGCAAACACACCTGGTCTTGCCGTTCATAAAAACGGCGTGACTAACTCGCTATTAATAACCATGGCACCGTACCACGGCCGTGCCAAGGGTGCCATGGGCCCGCGATCGGTGGGCACCGATCGCGGGCAGCGGGCCCGATGCCCGCGCACTACTTGTCCTTCCTCCGCCCCGCAGTATCCATTCGCGGGGCGGCTGAGGGGCAACCCGGCCCGCGCATGCGCGGGTTTCGCGCAAAAACGCGATGACGTCACCTGCGCATGCGCGGGTTGGAGTCTTTCAAACTGCGCATGCGCGGCTGACGTCATATGACGCGTCAGCCGGCGCTAACTCCGGCAAGCGGGCTTAACGAAAATCGTTAAGCCCGTCTTGACGGAGCCTACGGCGTCGGGCTGCTAGCCCCTTCTGGTCCCCGGTCGGGAAGGGGCGCGCTGCCGTAAAACCCGCCCGGGTTTTACGGCAGCTTTACGATTTCTCCCGTTTTGGGAGAATCGCGCCCAAGGTTTTCTTCTCTCCCACTGTCGCCCCGCACCCCCCAACCACCTTGGTGTCCCCAGTTTCAACTCTGTTCCTCATATCCCTGCTCCCACTCCAGCCTCATGCAAACCAGGGAGGGTAAGCCAAGATGAAGGCGTTGTGCACAATGCCCAGGTATCGGGCGCAGACATGCATGATGCGCAACTGATGGTCAATCACCAGATGCCCATTTATCAAGGGGACCAGCTTTCAGTTAGTGTAGAGTGGCCTGTCATCTGCAGATGCTCATAGGGGTAAATGCATCCCATTGGTCATCCCCTGTATCCGTGGCATGTCGATGATGGGCGAACCCCGCTGCCCGTGCATCCTGGTGGGCTCAATCCACATTGAAATGGATTTATTGTGCTAACTGGGCTTATAGGGACTCCGTGACCACCGGGAGTGGGTGACCTTCCCCATTCCCCCACAGTGCCAGATACACCATGATCTGGCAGATATGTCGCACTGTCTCCTTGCTCAGCCAGAGTCTTCGACGTCACGCCCAGGCCAGCAGGTCCTCGAATGACTGACGCTGCCGGTATACACAAAGCCACATGCGATGCCTCCTTTGCACATCCTCTCCCTTGTCCTGTTGGGCGGCCAGCTCTATCCTGGGTAGCTGCCTCCTGTTTCTCTGGGGCAGTCTCTGCTGCCTCATGCTCTGCTGCATCCTCTTCCTCGATCAGCTGCAGCCCGTATAGCCGCAAGGCATCTCCCAGGGCTGCAGCGACGAGTTGGAAGGCCACCATGGCTAATTGATTTCCAATATCCGTTGACTGCAGGGGGTGAAAGGTTGACACATCAAAAATTGTTTATGGATCACTTGCTGTGAGTGCTGGATAGTTTTGTCCCACTGAGACGAGGAAGGAATGGTAAGGTGAAGGAGCCTTGGATGAGAAGAGAAATGGAGCTTCTAGTCAAGAGGAAGAAGGAAGCTTATGTAAGGTTGAGGAAGCAAAGATCTGGCACTGCTCTAGAGGGTTACAAGGTAGGCAGAAAGGAACTCAAAAATGGACTCAGGAGAGCTAGAAGGGGGCATAAAAAAGCCCTGGTGGGAAGGATTAGGAATAACCCCAAGGCATTCTACACTTACGTGAGAAGATGATGATCAGAGTGAGAGTAGGGCCCATCAGGGATAGTGGAGGGAACTTGTGCCTAGAGTCTGAGGAGATAGGGGAGGCCGTAAATGAATATTTTGCTTCAGTATTCACGAGGGAGAGGGATCTTGTTGCTCATGAGAACAGCGCGAACCAGGTTAATAGATTCGAACAAGTTGATATAAAGAAGGAGGATGTGCCAGAAATTTTGAAAAGCATCAGGTTAGATAAGTCCCTGGACCTGACAGGATACACCCAAGGTTACTATGGGAAGCGAGGGAGGAGAGTGCTCCGCCGTTGGCGATGGTCTTTATGTCCTCACTCTCCATTGGAGTAGTACCGGATGAAGAGAGGGAAGTGAATGTTGTTCCCCTGTCCAAGAAAGGGAATAGAGAAATCCCTGGGAATTACAGACCAGTCAGTCTTACATCTGTGGTGAGCAAAATATTGGAAAGGATTCTGAGAGATGGAGTGGGGTTCTCCCTGTGGTAATCACCACTGATGTATTATACTGTATATATGGATTTTACGGTAAGGCCCCTGTACTACAGGTATGGGGGTAGATCCCTGCCTGCTGGCTCCGCCCAGTAGGCGGAGTATAAATATGTGTGCTCTCCGTACAGCAGCCATTTTGTCAGCTGCTGTAGGAGGCCACACATCTCTGTGTAATAAAGCCTCGATTACAATCTACTCGCGACTCGTCGTAATTAACAGTGCATCACTCCCTTCTGGGGACTAAGTCCCCATGCCCGCCAGAAAACAGGCAGGAATCACTCCGGACTTTTTCCTAGAAGGTCCAGGGTAATTCTCCATCAAGGGGCCTAGCAGGGCCCCAGCGTGCGACTTGCAGCTCCGGCTGCCCGCGGGACCCTGCAGTTACGCCCGCGCGGCTGCGCATGTGCTCGGGAGCCGTCTTCGCAGCTGCCCATGCGCAACATGGCGGTGCCCTACAGGGGCCCGGCACAGAGGAGCATAGGCACCCCCTGGAATGAGCACGCCCGCCGATCGGTAGCCATTGATCGTGGGCCTGGCCACCATGGAGGCCTCCCCCCTGGAATCGGATCCCCCCCCCCAGCAGGACGGCCCCCGCAGCCAGAACGCCGAGGTCCCACCAGGTGGCACTACATGTCAACCATGCCGGCGCAACTCGGCGGGCACTCGGCCTGTCGAGCACAGAGAATTGCTGCGGGGGGCGCTTTCAAAGGCCCCCGACCGACGGCACGCCAATCGCATGCTCGCAACTGCTGCCGATTCTCCGGTTGCCGGAGAATCGCGTGCCGGCGTGGGAGCCTATTTTGGATAATTCTCCGCCCCTGCGCCCAACGTGATTTCAGCACCGAGGGTTGGAGAATCCCGCCCATGATTTAAGATTATTTAGAAAAACATAGTTTGATTAAAGATAGTCAGCATGGCTTTGTGAGGGGCAGGTCATGCCTCACAAGACTCATTGAATCCTTTGAGGATGTGACTAGACACATAGCTCAAAGTCGGGCGTATATGGATTTCAGTAAGGCATTTGATAAGGTTCCCCATGGTAGGCTCATTCAGAAAATCAGGGGGCATGGGATACAGGGAAATCTGGCTGTCTGGATACAGAATTAACTGGCCAAAAGAAGACAGTGAGTGGTAGTGGATGGAAAGTATTCTGGCTGGAGGTCAGTGACCAGTGGTATCCTGCAGGGATCTATTCTGGGACCTCTGCTGTTTGTGGTTTTTATAAATGACTTGGATGAGGAATTGTAAGGGTGGGTTAGTAAGTTTGCCGATGACACGAAGGTTGGTGGAGTTGTCGATTGTGTCGAGGGCTGTTGCAGGTTACAACAGGACATTGACAGGATGCAGAGCTTGTCTGAAAAGTGGCAGATGGAGTTCAACCGAGATAAATGTGAAGTCATTCATTTTGGAAGGTCGACTTTGAATGCTGAATACAAGGCTAAAGGCAAGATTCTTGGAAGTGTGGAGGAACAGAGGGAACTTGGGGTCCACATACATAGATCCCTCAAAGTTGCCATCCGGTTTGATAGGGTTGTTCAGAAGGCATATGGTGTGTTGGCTTTCATTAACAGGGGAACTGAGTTTAAGAGCCGCGAGGTTTTGCTGCAGCTTTATAAAACTCTAGTTAGACCACACTTGGAATATTGTGCCAGTTCTGGTCGCCTCATTACAGGAAGAATGTGGATACTTTGGAGAGGGTACAGAGGAGATTTACCAGGATGCTGCCTGCACTGGAGGGCATGTCTTAAGAAGAAAGATAGAGGGAGCTAGGGCTTTTCTCACTGGAGCGAAGAAGGAAGAGAGGTGACTTTATAGAGGTGTACAAGGTGATGAGAGGCATGGATAGAGTGGATAGCCAGAGACTTTTCACCAGTGCGGAAATGGCTATCACGATGGGACATTGTTTCCAGCTGATTGGAGGAAGGTATAGGGGAGATGTGCGAGGTTGGTTCTTTACACAGAGAGTGGTGGGTGTGTGGAATGCACTGCCAGCAGCGGTAGTGGAGTCAGAGCCATTCGGGACATTTAAGCGATTCTTGGACAGGCACATGGGCAGCAGTAAATTGTAGGGGCGTAGATTATGTTGATCTTAGATTAGGGAAAGTGGTCGGCACAACATTGTGGGCCGAAGGGCCTGTTCTGTGCTGTCTGTTCTATGTTCTATATTAGCATAGTGCGGACTCCCGTACCCAACCAGGTCTAACAGACTACGCAGTAGCCCCGGTTGGCACTGCAGGCTCTGCCCTTGCATGTTCCCACACCCCTGGCCCTATCGGTGCCGGCACCATGGGGATTCTGGCCCTGACGCCCGTTCCTGCTGCCAGGGTACAATCGGCTGGCACTGCCCTTGCCAGCGCTATGCTCCATGACCCACGTCCAGCACCCCCAAGCTACTGTGGGCGTTGCCCTTGGGTGGGCTGCGTGATGCCCTGCCAACGGATGGCAGCCGGGAGGGTGGGATGGAGGCTGGGGACTAGGTGTGGGGTTGGTGTAGTGGGGCACCCATATGGCCGGTATCATTCTGCTGAGCTGGGGACCATGTTGGATGGTCAGTGGGATGCGCAGCAAGGTGGCTGCCTTGCAGGCTGCAGCAATGGTTGTCCTTGCCTGCGCAAGGCCCTCGTCTCATGGGGGGTCACTGAGCATAAGTGAACCATGCCATCGGGAATACGGCCCATTGGAGGCGCAGAATCACGGAGGCCCTGGAAAATACCGGGTTGGGCCCACTAATGATATGCAAATGGTGTTTACTGTGTGTGTGTTCTGAAATTCCTTGACACTGCTGTCGAGGTGACAGAGAATTGCGATTTGGCGTGAAATCAGCACAGTTGTGGCACGGAATTGATTCTCCATCCAATTGCGTTTCCCGATTCTGGCGCAGCCGACGGAAAATCCTGCCCTGTAACTTCAAAGGCTCTGTTGATTAATTTAGTGCCTCGCTCCTCAAACTATGCAGAACCACTTTCATCCTTCTACCTAAGTCATTGGTACCTCAATGGGCCACAACAACAGGATCCTCCCCTTCCCACTGGAAAGTTCCTCTCCAGCCCGAAGCACATATCCTGAACCCTGGCACCAGGCAGGCAATGCAGCTGCCTGGTCTCTCACTCCTTGCTGCAGGGAGCAGTGTCAATCGCCCTCACCATACTGTCTGCTACATTCTTATGAGCTTCCGTCACTTGAGTGGCACCCTGCAGAACCGCGCCATAGACATCATCTCATCCACCCTGTAGCCCCCAATCATATCCAAACAAGCTGAAAGAACCTCAAGCTTGTTGGACAATTGCAGAGGTTGACATTCTTGCACTCCTGCCCTTCGGGTTCCCCTCCATGTCTCAGCTGCAGTCACACGCACCTGTCCCTGACCACTTTCCGAACGAGAAGATTCTATCCTAAGGGCTGTGAATGCTCGTGATACAAAGCATCCAGGTAACTCTCAGCCTCCCTGACATATCAGAATATCTGCAGCTCAGCCTCCAACTCAGTGACCCGGAGTCAAATTCTTTCAAGTCGCAGACACTTACTGCAGATGTGCTCGCCTTGATAAATAACACCAGTATCCATGAGCTCCCACATGCTGCAGACTTGACATATCACCTGTCCTCCCATACTTATGAGCTTTAATTTATTGTTTTATTTAATTATTTTCTTTTAGATATTTATTTATCTTATCACAAATGCCAGTACTATTTTAAACAATAAGAAAATAGACCTTGAGCACTTACCAGATACTCACCAACAGCTCACCTTCTCCCCGTAGTACAGCAGAAACTGAATCCTAAAGGGTAAAAAAAGGTTAAATGCTTGTACAAAATTACAGTATCACTATTTTATCAAGAACATTTAAAAAAATGTTTCTGTTGGTTTTCACATTTTATGTTTAGCATTTCAGTTTGTAAGTTCAATTGAAAGCTGCATCACCGGACATGATGCATAGCAAAAACAATCAAGGAAAAATTAAAATTATAAAAGCAAAAAAAGAAAAGAGAGAAAATGAAGACACAACAAACAAAGATCATTATCAATATTTACATACACTTGTCTCCCCTCCCTCTGTGGCTGAGATCCCCCTTTGGCCAATCTGCCTCTGCTGTACTCCCAATGTGGCCCAAACATGTATTAACCAGGTGCCCTCAGGCTAGTCCTCTGCGGCTTTGTCACTTGTCCTTCACATTCTTTTTGTGAGCCTTTGCCCCCTCCCTTCCTCCCCCTCATATACCCTTTCCTTTTCCTTGATGTTCCGTGGCTCGTCCATGTCTCCCCCTCTTTGCTCTACTTTTTATCAAGAACATTAACCAGAAATGCTGTGCATTCCCAGTATTATACAGTACAATTTTAGGGCACGCACTATATGTACATATGATAATATGAAAACAGCATGCTAAAAAATCAAAGAGAGACCCCAAGATTCAGAGTTAATTATAGCTCAAGTTCTATTACAATTCATGCTGATGTTAAAAGATTTTGGCTTGACATGAATGTGATTGTACAGTGTAACACAGTTATTCAGTCATCTGCACTAAGTTTGTCCATGTACTTGGGACCAACTGCAGAAAACAAGCTCACAGCACTTCAACTTTACATTGGCGGCTGTATAAAAGGAAATGAGTTTTAAACTTAGAACATAGAACAGTACAGCACAGAACAGGCCCTTCGGCCCTCGATGTTGTGCCGAGCAATGATCACCTTACTCAAGTCAACGTATCCACCCTATACCAGTAACCCAACAACCCCCCCCCCCCCATTAACCTTATTTTTTAGGACACTAAGGGCAATTTAGCATAGCCAATCCACCTAACCCGCTCATCTTTGGACTGTGGGAAGAAACCGGAGCACCCGGAGGAAACCCACGCAGACACGGGGAGGACGTGCAGACTCCGCACAGACAGTGACCCAGCCGGGAATCGAACCTGGGACCCTGGAGCTGTGAAGCATTTATGCTAACCACCATGCTGCCGTGCTGCCTTGTTGGGGGAAAACTTAATTGTGGCCTGTTGTTGGAAATTTGGTCCCAATGAGGCAGCCAAGCATGCAAACTTGATGCTGTCTCCTCGTCTAACTGATTTTCGTGTGCAGCCCAGTGTGGAACTTGCTGTTTGTTGACCACTGTGCTCTAGAAACAGGGCCCAGCACTGTAAGTGGTTACTATGTATTTCAGCCAACTTAAATATCTTAATGGCACCCTGCACCAGCAGCACTATGCTCAATTTCACAGGTATTGGGTCATTTTAAACTTTCATTTCTAATCTTTGGTAACAATCAAATTTTAACTGCTAATAAATATATGCACAGAGCTTCATTTTCTGTGGGCAGAGAGAGGTCCACATTGTACCTTCCATTTGGTCATCTCAATTTCATGCCGAAAGTATAATTGCAAGTTTAAATGTATCATTTCTCACACACAAGGACAAGTCCTTTGTGTGCAAACTAATTCTCGATGCATTACAACAACGATTTCACATCAAAGAGACTTCAATGGCCGTCAGGCACTTTGGGGTGCCCTGAGGTTTTGTGAAGCACAATGGAAATGTAAGTTATTCCTTTGCTTTCTATTTGCAATAGCTTGTAACCACCATTTGGAGATCTATTGCTTAACGAGACAGGCTTAAGTTTATTGGCTTTACTTCCAGTTACCAAACCATGAAAATAGCCTTGCAGAGCAACAGTGGCAGTTATTCATTAAATTATCTGTCACAAATACAGTGTGTGACAATTTGTATCTACTGTCCTTATTGCAATTTTAATGACATACTAAATGAATAATGAAGAGCTTCGGAGAAGTGGAATTATTGAGGTAACGTCCAACTGCATCGGCTCACCTGGACATCATGAGCGTCTTGATTCTTGAAACTGTGATTTGAAGCTGACAGTGTGTAACTGTAACTCTCTGTATTGTGTTTCAAATCCAGCGAGGTTAGCTGTTCTGCCACTCACTCCTGATGTGCATGCATCATGTCTGGCGTATCATAATATCAGGCACTGCGATGGAGCTTCACATTTGATGAGTGTTAGTTGACAGCTCAATTCCAAAAAGTCGCCTCAGAACAGTTCAAAAGGGGATTAAGTTTCTTGGCCTTCACACGCTTACATGCTAAATATAAGCACCATGTAATACTCAGCTGTAACAATACCCTGCTGACCAATGAAAATTTAACTGACAGAGGCATTTGCTGTCTCGGCCAAACAGTGGTGAATTGCTAAAATTCGAAGAGGTGAAGCACATTTTAATTTCCTGTAGCTTTCCTATCCAATTCAACGATAGTACTTTTATACTTAAAATGCAATAAGGCAAGGCAACAATTTTATACAGCCAGGCTGTTTCTTTTTGACGTTCTGGAAATATATATGTGACCACAGTGCGTCTGTTTATTCTCCTTCACCTTTAAAAGTTTTTCCTGTTACCGATTCATGTTGAACATAAGACCATAAGACATAGGAGCCAAATTAGGCCACTCGGCCCATCGAGTCTGCTCCGCCATTCAATCATGGCTGATATTTTTTCATCCCCATTCTCCTGCCTTCTCCCCATAACCTCAGATCCCCTTATTAATCAAGAACCTATTTATCTCTGTCTTTAAAGACACTCAGTGATTTGGCCTCCATAGCCTTCTGCAGAAAAGAGTTCCACAGATTCACCACCTTCTGGCTGAAGAAATCCCTCCTCATCTCTGTTTTAAAGGATCATCCCTTTAGTCTCAGATGGTGCTTCTAGTTTTTCTTACAAGTGGAAACATCCTCTCCACGTCCACTCTATCCAGGCCTCGCAGTATCCTGTAAGTTTCAATAAAATCTTCCCTCATCCTTCTAAACTCCAATGAGTACAGACCCAGAGTCCTCAACCGTCCTCATACGACAAGCTGAAAGCTGTTCATTCCAGGGATCATTCTTGTGAACCTCCTCTGGACCCTTTCCAAGGCCAGTGCGTCCTTCCTTAGATATGGGGCCCAAAACTGCTCACAATACTCCAAATTGGGTCTGACCGGAGCCTTATACAACCTCAGAAGTACATCCCTGGTCTTGTATTCTAACCCTCTTGAAATGAATGCTAACATTGCATTTGCCTTCTTAACTGCTGACAGAACCTGCACGTTAACCTTAAGAGAATCATGAACAAGGATACCCAAGTCCCTTTGTGTTTCTGATTTCCTAAGTATTCCCCCATTTAGAAAATAGTCTATGCCTAAATTCCTCTTTCAAAGTGCATAACCTCACACTTTTCCACATTGTATTTCATTTGCCACTTCATTGCCCACTCTACTAGCTTGTCCAATTCCTTCTGCAGCCCCCTTGCTTCCTCAATAGTACCTGTCCCTCTACAGATCTGTGTATCATCTGCAAACTTAGCAACCAGTGCCTTCAGTTCCTTCTTCCAGATCATTAATGTATATTGTCAAAAGTTGTGGTCCCAGCACAGACTCCTGAGGCACACCACTAGTCACCAGCTGCCATCCTGAAAAAGACCCCTTTATCCCCACTCTCTGTCTTCTGCCAGTCAGCCAATCCTCTATCCATGCCAGGATCTTACCCTGAACATCATGGGCTCTTAACTTATTTAACAGTCTCTTATGCGGCCCCTTGTCAAAGGCCTTCTGGAAATCTAAATAGATCATGTCAACTGGTTCTCCTTTGTCTAACTTCCTTGTTACCTCCTCAAAGAACTTTAACCAATTTGGCAGACATGGCATTCCTTTGACAAAGCCATGCTGACGCAGTCATATTTTACCATGCACTTCCAAGTACTTCGCAATCTCACCTTTGATAACAATCAGGCTAACCGGCCTATGATTTCCCATCTTCCGTCTCCCTCCTTTCTTAAACAGTGGTGTTACATTAGCCACTTTCCAGTCCTCTGGGACCGTTCCTGCCTCCAGTGGTTCCTGAAAGATCACCACCAATGCCTCCACAATTTCCTCAGCTATCTCTTTAGGATCCTGGGCTGTAGTCCAACCGGTCATGGTGACTTATCCACCTTCAGACCTTTCAGTTTCCCTCAAACCGTCTACTTAGTAATGGTCACTGCACTCACCTCTGCCCCCTGGTTCTCCTGGAGCTCTGGCATCCCACTGGTGTCTTCAACCGTGAAGACTGATGCAAAGTAACTATTCAGTTTGTCTGCCATTTCTTTATTTCCTATTATTACTTCTCCAGCCATGTTTTCCAGTGGTCCAATGTCTAGTTTTGCCTCTCTCTTACCTTTTATATATTGAAAGAAACTCTTCCTATCTTCTTTTATATTACTAGATTACTTGCACTCATATTTAATTTTCTCTCCCCTTATTGATATTTTAGTTGCCCTCTCCTCATTTTTAAAGGCTTCCTAATCCTCTGGCTTCCCACTAATCCTTGCCACTTTGTCTGCTTTTGCTTTTATGCTGTCCTTGACTTCCCTCGTCAACCATGGGTGTCTTGTCCTGCCCTTAGCATGTTTCCCCCTCCTTGGGATGAATTGCTGAGCCTCCCGAATGACCCCCAAAAACTGCTGCCATTGCTGTTCCACTGTCTTCCCTGCTGGTCTCCTTTTCCAATCAACTCTGGCCAGCTCCTCCCTCATGTCTTTGTAGTTACCCTTAGTTAATTGTAATACCGTTACATCTGATTGCAGCTTCTCCCTCTCAAACTGTAGGATAAATTCTATCACATTGTGGTTACTGCTCCCTAAGGGTTCCTTTCCCTTAAGATCCCTAATCAAGTCTGCCTCATTACACATCACCAAATCCAGAATTGCCTGATCCCTAGTGGGCTCTACCACAAGCTGCTCCAAAAAAAATCTCTTAAACATTCCACAAATTCCTTTTCTTGGGATCCACTACCAACCTGATTTTCCCAGTCCACATGCTTATTGAAGTTCCCCATGATTATTGTGATATTGCCTTTTTTGCATGCTTTCTCTATTTCATGATTTATTTTCTGCCCCACTTCCTGACTACTGCTACGGGGACTGTAAATAACTCCCAACAGGGTCTTTTTATCTTTGTGATTCCTCAACTCTACCCACAGAGGTTCTTTGCCTTCTGATTCCATATCGCTCCTTGCTATCAATTTAACCTCATTCCTTACTAACAATGCAACCCCGCCTCCTTTACCCATCTGCCTGTCCTTTCGACAGGACACATATCCTTGTATATTTAGATCCCAGCCCTGATCCCCTTGCAGCTTCGTCTCTGTGATGCCCACAAAATCGTACCAGCCAATTTCAATGTGCGCAACCAGCTCATTTACCTTGTTCCGTCCATGCGCGCATTAAGGTGTAATATCCTCAGTCCTGCATTGACCACCTCCCTTCTCACACTTGTCACCATTTTTGTTCTGCCTGAGGGTGATGTTCTATTATTTTTGTTCTCTATTTCCCCTTCAGTTGTGACACCTTCTAAGCTAACGCTCTGGTTCCTACCCCCCTGCCTTATTATTTTAAATCCTCCTGAGTGACACCAGCAAACCTCCCAGCCAGGATATTGGTACCCCTTGAGTTTTGATGCAACCCGTCTTTCTTGTACAGGTCGCACCTGCCCCAAATCCCAATGGTCCACAAATCTGAAACCCTCCCTCTTACACCACTGGTTTAGCCACGTGTTTAGCAGCACTATCCTCCTATTTCTAGCCTCACTGGCACATGGCACATGGAGTAATCCTGAGATTACAACCAGAGAGGTCCTGCTTCTTAGCTTACAGCCTAACTCCCTAAACTCCTTCTGCAAGACCTCATCACTCTTCCTGCCTATGCCATTAGTACCTATGTGTACTACGACCTCTGGCTGTTCACCTTCCTCCTTCAGGATGTCCTGTGTTCATTCAGAGACATCATTTAAAAAAAATAAATTTAGAGTACCCAATTAATTTTTTTTCCAATTAAGGGGCAATTTAGCATGGCCAATCCATCTAGCCTACACATCTTTGGGTTGTGGGGGCGAAACCCACGCAAACACGGGGAAAATGTGCAAACTCCACACGGACATGACCCAGAGCCTGGATCGAACCTGGGACCTCGGCGCCATGAGGCAGCAGGGCTAACCCACTGCGCCACCGTGCTGCCCTCATTCAGAGAAATCCTTGATCAACGTCCAGGTGGGTAACTGTCGAAAGTAAAATGTAAATTCAGAAATTACCAGGTATATTAAATTGAATGTTTGATATGTCTTCAGCATTTCCCTTTTTTAATTTAAATACTATTGTTTTAAATTGCATTGTTCTCTCAGAAATTGATTATTTTACATTCTTGCATAAAGGTTGACACGTCTTATCTCTCGTTCATAGATAAGTCAGTTCGGTTGAATGAATGCAAGCAAAGTTTATTTCTTAAAACACATTTTGGTACATTCACACGAAATTAACTGGAAAATGCTTTTTCTGTGTCTCTCGAAATGTCCTTGAAGCACCAACAAGTAGAAACAAAAACTTCAAGATAAATGTGACTTCAGATTTACAAAACTGAAAGTCATTTCAACAAAGGCCTTTGTTGAAATGTTTATTCTCTGACGGCTATAATTTTCTCTGCTAATCAGTTAGACGGATTACATTCTTAAGGGAATCCTCATCTGGGTTTAGCCCGTTACTTAGTTTCATTGGTTCTAATTCTCAGCTGAGACCCCCTTGATTCGTTCAGGAAAGTGTCAGTCACTTAACAGGTGATTGGTTAATTGGGCATTAATCAATGACTCCAAATTAATTAACTGTCCCATGACTTTTGTCCCACTTTCAAACTCCCTACGTCACGTCTAGTCTCAGCTATGATATTTTTTCAATCTTGCCAAATGTATCTTCCATGTCAGAACTTGTAGTACATTATTCGTAACATTTGAGACAGCCATGGACAGGATTCAAACAATTATAAGTTACTCATATTCCTACAAATTCAGTAATTTTCATGCATAATTTTAGCTAATATTTTAAAGGACCTCCCTCTATAATTGCTGAATCCAACAGTTGACACATCCAGTCATTGTTTTGAGAGTTGAAAATGGAGGTCGTCTTATGTGAGTCAGAGAGTGTTCACTCCAAGCACCTGGCCCCCTCTCCTTTGGGGAGTCCTGGCTGGATTTCATGGCTATCCTGCAGTGAATCAACTGCTTTTCAAGAACAAGAGCCCGAGTTATATAGAACAGTACAGCACAGAACAGGCCCTTCGGCCCTCGATGTTGTGCCGAGCCATGATCACCCTACTCAAACCCACGTATCCACCCTGTACCCGTAACCCAACAACCCCCCCCCTTAACCGTACTTTTTTAGGACACTACGGGCAATTTAGCATGGCCAATCCACCTAACCCGCATATCTTTGGACTGTGGGAGGAAACCGGAGCACCCGGAGGAAACCCACGCACACATTGGGAGGACGTGCAGACTCCGCACAGACAGTGACCCAGCCGGGAATCGAACCTGGGACCCTGGAGCTGTGAAGCATTTATGCTAACCACCATGCTACCGTGCTGCCCATTGAAAATCACTTATTGTCACAAGTAGGCTTCAATGAAGTTACTGTGAAAAGCCCCTAGTCGCCACATTCCAGCACCTGTTCGGGGAGGCTGGTACGGGAATTGAACCGTGCTGCTGGTCTGCCTTGGTCTGCTTTCAAAGCCAGCGATTTAGCTGTGTGCTAAACCAGCCTCCTTGGCAGCTAGTTGGCAGCTAATGAGAGGCCCGACAGCTCGGCAGTCCTGGCCACTGCTGAGACTGCACCCAGTCATGAGATACAGCAATGGATACCATCCTTACAGAAAAGTAAGTGGGGTTACAAGTCACCCCAGTGAGGGTGGGCGTTGGTGAGGGCAGGGGTGTCGGTTGCCCATCTGGAGTTAGCCATTACCACTTGGGGCCACAGGGTACATCAGTAATGGGCAACCCAGGCGAGTGAGTGGAACACATGAGTGGTCCCCCTACATCTCAGTAGGCCGTGGTACAACACCCTGGGCTAGCACGCGATCAATTGCAGCCCCACTTGACCTGGAGTCACGACGCAGGTGAAATTAAATTTTATATTAGTGCCCATGGCTTTGGTTGAGTTAAATTGACTACAGTCACCAGGTTGTAAAATTTAAACATATGTGTCCTTTTATTATTAACAGTAATTATAATTAAATAAGCAAAACATACAGCTGGCTATCTATTAACTGAATCCCAACATCCCCCTCCCCCTTTTCTAACTCACCCCACCTTCTGCACACATACAGACGAACAACACAGAAGAGAAAGGGAGGGGGGGGGGGGGTGGAAAGGAAAGAGAAATTATTTAAAAAAGAATCAGGATCTTTGATTCAGATGGATGTCTTCCAGTTAGTTTCTTTCTCAAGGTTAGGTCTTCAGTTGGGTATTTCCTTTTCCTTCAGCTTGTAATGATCTTCACCGCAGACTCACAAAGACAGAGGTAATCAGCAGCAGAGGGAGGGAGGGATACAGCTCCTCTTCCTTGAAGTTTGAAATCAAGCTTGTTCACTAACCATGGTCCCATAAATAAGATTAAATCCATTTAATATACGCCAAATATTTCAGAACGAGTTATAAAAAATGCTTGATCATTTATATATTAATAGAACTATCATCAACCTCAAATCATAAAAACAAACAAAATATTAACACTTTGAACGCAGAGGGAGTGCTCATGGTCAATGTTGTGTGAAATCAGCATGCTACTCACTTCACTTGCTCTTGCTTTGTATGCGTATCACTTCAATCATACCACTGGGAAAAAACCGAAATAGGTGGAAGTCAGCACAATGTGGCCACCCTGTGTGTGGGCAATGGTCATGGGCCACACTCAGAACCTCGATGTGCCGCATGGTGCCCCTGGGTTTCAGGTTGCCCACCACCTGACCAGGAGAGTTTTCCCTTGCCAGAGTCTACAGGGAAGCTGCTGGTGTTCACCAGGCAGTCTCCCGAACAGTGGAATGCTACTGTAAAGATGGGGAGGGGAAGAAATTCTTAAATGGTCATTGAAGTGGCACAATTGACCTCTAAATGGAAGGGCCAATTCTCCATGTTCTGCACTTCTGGCAAAATGCCATGGTGGTAGGCAGGCAATGTGTAAACCAACCCATAAGACCATAAAACCATTAGCTTTGGAGCAGAATTAGGCCATTCGACCCACCGAGTCTACTCTGCCATCCAATGCGAATGACAAATGATGTGATAATCCTTTACTTCACTTTCCCACTTTATCCCCTTGATTCCCTTACTGATTAAAAATCATAGAATTTTTTTCATAGAATTTATAGTGCAGAACGAGGCCATTCGCCCCATCGAGTCTGCACCAGCCCTTGGAAAGCGCACCCCACTTAAACCCATGTCTCCATCCTATCCCCGTAACCCCTCCTAAACTTTTGCCTTTAATCAGGCTTCAGGTGACACATTTTTCAATAGCACAGTGGTTAGCACAGTTAATTCACAGCTCCAGAGTCCCAGGTTCGATTCCCGGCTTGGGTCACCGTCTGTGCGGAGTCTGCACATTGAAAATGAAAAAAATGAAATGAAATGAAAATCGCTTATTGTCACGAGTAGGCTTCAATGAAGTTACTGTGAAAAGCCCCTAGTCGCCACATTCCGGCTCCTGTCCGGGGAGGCTGGTACGGGTACATTTTCCCCTTGTCTGCGTCAGTTTCCTCCGTGTGCTCCGGTTTCCTACCACAGTCCAAAGATGTGCAGGTTAGGTGGCTTGGCCATGATAAATTGCCCTTAGTGTGTCCAAAAAAGGCTAGGTGGGGTTACGGTGATAGGATGGAGGCATGGGTTTAGGTGGGGTGCTCTTTCCATGGGCCGGTGCAGACTCGATGGGCTGAATGAAGTCGAGACATCCTGAGTGAGTGAGACAGCTAGAGTGAGGTTGAAACTTGGTAATTTGGAGCAGTGAGGTAATTCAGTGCAGAGTGGGAGGGGGTGCTTTTTCCCTATTGTTTTGTTTTGTTTCTTCGAACTTGCAACTGTTAATCTGCAGAGAGAGATCCAGAGAACATCCTGGGTAGGTAAGTTATTTTAATACATTTTCAAATAGTGCGGGGGGGGGGGTGGGGGGAACTGAAGTAACATCACAGGAAAGCTGTGACCTGATTGGCTGGTAGGGAATCTGTTAAATTTGAAAAAATATAACATTGAAAACTAATTAAATCTAATTGATTAACTAGATAGAGGAGTAACTAAATCTGAGGGCAGAGATTAGTATTTAGCATTTATATTTTACAGTAAAAATCTAGCACCAGGGCCATATAGTTAATTTGGATAGTTAATCTAATAACAATTTAAGTGTTTATTTTCAATTAATTAACTAATACTTGAATGTCACTCAGAAGGGTGCAGTGCTCTAACTGTGAGATGTGGTAGATCCGTGACACTCCCAGCATTCTGGTCGACTACGTCTGCAGGAAGTGTAACCAATGGCAGCTCCTCACAGACCTCATGGTTCAGTTGAAGCAGCAATTGGATGCACTTAGGAGCATGCAGGTGATGGAAAGCGTTGAGATAGGAGTTATAGAGATGTGGTCACACGCAAAGTGCAGGTAGACAGATGGGTGACCACTAGAAAGGGCAGGCAGTCAGTGCAGAATCCTCTGTGGCTGTCCCCCTCTAACAGATATAACATTTTGGATACTGGGGGGGATAGCCTCTCAGAGAAAAACAACAGCAGCCAGAACAGTGGCACCACAACTGGCTCTGTTGCTCAGCCGGGGAGGGCAAAGTGCAGAAGAGCGATAGTTATAAAGGACACTATAGTAAGGGGCATAGATCGGTGCTTCTGTGGAACTGAAAGAAACTCCAGGATGGCGTGTTGCCTCCCTGGTGCCAGGGTCAAGGATGTCTCTGAACGAACACAGGACATCATGAAGGGGGAGGGAGAACAGCCAGAGGTCGTAGTACACATAGGTACCAGCGACATAGGCAGGAAGAGTGATGAGGTCCTGCAGAAGGAGTTCAGGGAGTCAGGCAGTAAGCTAAGAAGCAGGGCCTCAAGGGTTAAAATCTCAGGATTCCTCCCTGTGCCATGCACCAGTGAGACTAGAAATAGGAGGTAAAGCGCAGCTAAAGACGTGGCTAAACCAGTGGTGTAAGAGGGAGGGTTTCAGATTTCTGGACCATTGGGATCTCTTCTGGGGCAGGTGCGATCTGTACAAGAAAGGTGGGTTTCATCTAAATTCGAGGGGCATCAATATCCAGGCTAGGAGGTTTGCTGGTGTCACTCGTGTGGCCATCTAAAATGGCTGCCCGCAAAGGATGATGGGAATTGTGGTCAGGTTGGGACACAGACAAGACGCAGCTTATGTGTATTTGCAAACAACAACCCAGACCTACACAGAAACTCACACCTGCTGGAGGCCACTCACAGGTCTCCCCAGGACAATGGGCTTGAGATTGACACTTAACAATAGTAGCAGACTCAGGGGCGCCTATTCATCTTTGGAAGTGCATACGTGCCTTGGACAATAACAACTAGGACCCGCCCAGCTATCGAGGTACCCGCCCCCAATTGGCCAGAATCGATCAGGCTGATTGAAATCCTATCGACCCATTGGATCCCGACCTGGGAGCGCCCAAAAGAACGCGAAAGATTGGAGGATAAGAAGAATTGCGCGACCAACATTCTGCCTCTTTTGGGGGGCCAGCCTCTGTCATCCAACTGCAGCACATCGACCAGCCAAGTTCAAGGACCCGCAAACTCCACCTGAAAGATGGCACCCAGCTTAGACGCACCAGACAACCTCCAGCTGCCACACGTAGGGAACCAGATAAAGGCCTTATCTAACCTGCACAGAGCCGGTCACTTGGAGGTTAAGTAAAGGTCATTTAAACTGCTAGATATAGTCTAATAATAATAACAACCTTTTATTGTCTCTTGTGTAGTAGTGTGTACGTTATTAAGTATAGAACCAATCCTATGTTTGATAATAAACTATAATTGTACTAATATACTGGTTGTTTGTCCAATACACAGAATGCACTTGCATATTGTGGTTATTAATAGTAATAAAGATAAAAGGGCAAGACTCAGGAGGATTTAAACTAATATGGCAGGGGATGGGAACCAAAGCGTTAGCTTAGAAGGTGTCATTACTGAAGGGGAAATAGAGAACAAAAATAAGAGAACAACATCACCCTCAGGCAGAGCAAAAAAGATGACAAGTGTGAGAAGGGAAGTGGTCAATGCAGGACTGAAGATATTGTACCTTAATGCAGCAGTATATGGAACAAGGTATATGGAATAAGGAACAAATGAGCTTGTTGCGCACATTGAAATTGGCCGGTACGATGTTGTGGGCATCACAGAGACATGGCTGCAAGGGGATCAGGGCTGGGATCTAAACATACAAGGATATGTGCCCTATCGAAAGGACAGGCAGATGGGCAGAGGGGGCGGGTTTGCATTGTTACTAAGGAATTAAGTTAAATTGATAGTAAGGAGCGATATAGAATCAGAAGGCATAGAATCTCTGTGGGTAGAGTTGAGGAATCGCAAAGGTAAAAATACTCTGATGAGAGTTATATACAGGTCCCCTAGCAGTAGTCAGGGTATGGGGCAGAAAATAAATCATGAAATAGAGAAAGCATGTAAAAAAGGCAATATCATAATAATCATGGGGGACTTCAATAAGCATGTGGACTGGGAAAATCAGGTCGGTAGTGGGTCCCAATAAAAGGAATTTGTGGAATGTTTAAGAGATGGTTTTTTGGAGCAGCTTGTGGTAGAGCCCACTAGGGATCAGGCAATTCTGGATTTGGTGATGTGTAATGAGGCAGACTTGATTAGGGATCTTAAGGGGAAGGAACCCTTAGGGAGCAGTAACCACAATGTGATAGAATTTACCCTGCAGTTTGAGAGGGAGAAGCTTGAGTCAGATGGAACGGTATTACAATTAAATAAGGATAGCGACAAAGACATGAGTGAAGAGCTGGCCAGAGTTGATTGGAAAAGGAGACAGCAGGGAAGATAGTGGAACAGCAATGGCTGGAGTTTTGGTGGGTTATTTGGGAGGCACAACAGAAATTCATCCCAAGGAGGAGGAAACATGCTCAGGGCAGGACAAGGCATCCATTGCTGATGAGGGAAGTTAAGGACAGCATAAAAGCTAAAGAAAAAGCATACAAAGTGGCAAGGATAAGTTGCAAGCCAGAGGATTAGGAAGCCTTTAAAAACAAGGAGAGGACAAGTAAAAATGCAATAAGGGGGGAGAAGATGAAATGAAAATGAAAATCGCTTATTGTCACGAGTACGCTTCAATGAAGTTACTGTGAAAGGCCCCAAGTCGCCACATTCCGGCACCTGTCAAATATGAGTGCAAGCTAGCTAGTAATATAAAAGAAGACAGGAAGACTTTCTTTCAATGTATAAAAGGTACGAGAGAGGCAAAAATAGACATTGGACCACTGGAAAACGTGGCTGGAGAAGTAATAGGAAACAAAGAAATGGCAGGTGAACTGATCAGGTACTTTGCATCAGTCTTCACGGTGGAAGACACCAGTGGGATGCCAGAGCTCCAGGAGAATCAGGGGGCAGAGGTGAGTGCAGTGGCCATCACTAAGGAGAAAGTTCTGGGGAAAATGAAAGCTCTGAAGGTGTATAAGTCACCTGGATCAGATGGACTACACCCCAGGGTCCTCAAGGAGATAGCTGAGGAGATTATGGTGGCATTGGTGATGAGCTTTCAGGAATCACTGGAGGCAGGAACAGTCCCAGTGGACTGTAAAGTGGCTAATGTAACACCACTGTTTAAGGTGGTAAGGAGACAGAAGACGGGAAATTCTAGGCCGGTGAGCCTGACTTCGGTCATTGGTAAGATTTTAGAGTCCGTCATTAAAGATAAGATCGCGGAGTACTTGGAAGTGCATGGTAAAATAGGACTGAGTCAGCACGACTTTGTCAAAGGGAGGTCATGTCTGACAAATCTGTTAGAGTTCTTTGAGGAGGTAACAAGGAAGTTAGACAAAGGCGAACCAGTGGACGTGATTTATTTAGATTTCCAGATGGCCTTTGACAAGGGGCTTTGACATAGGGGCTGATTTAGCTCATTGGGCTAAATCGCTGGCTTTTAAAGCATACCAAGCAGGCCAGCAGCACGGTTCGATTCCCGTATCAGCCTCCCCGGATAGGTGCTGGAATGTGGCGACTAGGGGCTTTTCACAGTAACTTCATTGAAGCCTACTCGTGACAATAAGCGATTTTCATTTCATTTCACAAGCTGCCGCATAGGAGATTGTTAACTAAGTTAAGAGTCCATGGTGTTAAGGTAAGATCCTGGCATGGATAGAGGATTGGCTGACTGGCAGAAGGCAGAGAGTATGGATAATGCGGTCTTTTTCAGGATGGAGCCAGTGACTAGCTGTGTGCCTCAGGGGTCTGTGCTGGGACCACAACTTTTCACAATATACATTAATGATCTGGAAGGAGGAACTGAAGGCACTGTTGCTAAGTTTGCAGATGATACAAAGATCTGTAGAGTGACAGGTAGTATTGAGGAAGCAAGGGAGCTGCATAAAGATTTGGACAAGTAAGGAGAGTGGACAAGAAGTGGCAAATGAAATACAATGTGGAAAAGTGTGAGGTTATGCACTTTGGAAGGAGGAATTTAGGCATAGACTATTTTCTAAATGGGAAAATGCTTAGGAAATCAGAAGCACAAAGGGACTTGGGAGTCCTTGTTCATGATTCTCTTAAGGTTAACGTGCAGGTTCAGTCAGCAGTTAGGAAGGCAAATGCAATGTTAACATTCATGTCAAGAGAGCAGTTTTGGGCCCCGTATCTAAGGAAGGATGTGCTGACCTTTGAGAGGTTCCAGAGGAGGGTCACAAGAATGATCCCTGGAATGAACAGCTTGTCATATGTGGACTCTGGGTCTGTAGTCATTGGAGTTCAGAAGGATGAGGGGTGAACTTATTGAAACTTACAGGATACTGCGAGGCCTAGATAGAGTGGCTGTGGAGAGGATGTTTCCAATTGTCCATCTCAGACAAGGGACGATCCTTTAAAACAGAGATGAGGAGGAATTTCTTCAGCCAGAGGATGGTGAATCTGTAAACGCTTTGCTGAAAAAGGCTGTGGAGGCCAAATCACTGAGTGTCTTTAAGACAGAGATCGATAGGTTCTTGATAAATAAGGGGATCAGTGGTTCTGGGGAGAAGGCAGGAGAATGGGAATGAGAAAAATATCAGCCATGATTGAATGGCGGAGCAGACTCGATGAACTGAGTGGCCTAATTCTGTTCCTATGTCTTATGGTCATATGGTGTCTATCTCAGCCTTGAACATATTTAATGACCCAGCATCTACAGTCCTCCACAAATTCCACAAATTCACTACCCTCTGAGAGAAGAATTTACTCCTCATCTCTGTCTTAAATGGTGACACCTCTCTCTGAGATTATGATCTCTGGTCCGAGACTCTCCTACAAAGGGAAACAACTTCACATCCTTCAACTTCACATGCATAGGGGGTGGTTTAGCACACTGGGCTAAATCACTGGCTTTTAAAGCAGACCAAGCAGGCCAGCAGCACAGTTCAATTCCCATACCAGCCTCCCTGAACAGGTGCCAGAATGTGGCAACTAGGGGCTTTTCACAGTAACTTCACTGAAGTCTACTTGTGACAATAAGCGATTTTCATCCTCGATCTTGTCAAGCACCTTAATATTCCTATAAGTCTCAATAAGGTCACCTTTTATTCTTATAAACTCCATTCAGTATGGGCCCCGCCTACTGAGCCTCTCCTGATAAGAACATCCCTCCAGACCCAGGATCAACTTGGTGAACCTTCTCTAAACTGCCTCCAATGCCAGTGTGCCCCTGACCTCCGTCCTGATTTTTCTGCCCCGCTGCACCCAACTCCTGTCCCACTCCTACAATACCCATACAATTCTGACCCTGTTCTTCAGCAATTTGCAAGAAATAAGTCGTTCAGTTATTGTCATCTATCAGTGTGGGTGGAGGGATGCGGGGAGGGGAAGAGTGGGGGGGGGGGGGCGGGGGGGGGGTAGTGTTGTAACCAAAGTTAAAGAACCATACCTAGCTTACAAAATGTAGAGAAAGAGCACCCAGACATAAATACGCTTGCTGGATGTCAAATCAGTGTTCAGAACCAGCGCTCGTCCGTTCATCAAGCTGTCTAAATGGCGAATGAATGTAATCCTTCTGACAACAAGACAACAATATTACCATCAAATCAGTGGTTACTCAGTCCTTATTTCCATTGACGGGGGCTACCCGGAGTGAAATATTATTTCCACACGCCTATTGAAAGTTAGCAGAGGCCAGTGAGTGACATTTACATAAACACATTGGGCACATTGTAATTCCCTAAAAAATCAAGAAAAGATAATAAATTGTTGCATTGTTTTTTCCCACACTAATTGGTTTTTCCCACACCAATGGGAACACCCACCATTTTTACACTTCAAGCATTTCCTGGTGGTCCTGACTTCAGGGGCTGGTTTCGCACAGTGGGCTAAACAGCTGGCTTGTAATGCAGAACAAGGCCAGCAGCGCGGGTTCAATTCCCAGTCCCCGAACAGGCACTGGAATGTGGCGACTAGGGGCTTTTCACAGTAACTTCACTGAAGCCTACTTGTGACAATAAGCGATTATTATTAATATTATTATTATGAAGTGCTTCGAGAGGTTGAACATGAAGCGCATCACCTCCACACTCCCAGAATGCCTTGATCCATTGCAATTCACATACCGCCGCAACTGGTCCACAACAGACGCCATCTCCTTGGCCCTACACTCATTCCTAGATTAAGGACTGAGTAACCACTGATTTGATGGTGATATCATCCCTTGACAACAAGGACTTCTACATCATACTCCTATTTATTGACTACAGCTCCGCCTTCAACAGCATAATTTCAGCCAAGCTCATATCAAAGCTCCAAGACCAATGACTTGGCTCCTCACTCTGCAACTGAATCCTCGACTTTCTGACCCACAGACCATAATCAGTGAGAATAAACAACTACATCTCCTCCACAATAGACCTCAATACCGTGGCCCCACAAGGTTGCGTACCTAGCCCCCTACTATACTCCCTGTGCACACACGACTGCGTGGCAAAATTTGGTTCCAACTCCACCTATACGTTTCCTGACGATACGACCATAGTGGGCCGGATCTCGAATAAGGGTGAGTCAGAATACAGGAAGGGGATAGAGGAACTAGTAGCGTGGTGCTGCGACAACAATCTACCCCTCAATGCCAGCAAAACTAAAGAGCTGGTCATTGACTTCAGAAAGCAAAGTACTGTATACATCCCTATCAGCATCAACGGGACCGAGGTAGAGATGGTTAGCAGTTTCAAATTCCTAGGGGTACACATCTCCAAAGATCTGTCCTGGTCCACCCACGGCGACGCAACCACCAAGAAAGCACGACAGCGCCAATACATCCTCAGGAAATTAAGGAAATTCGGCATGTCCACATTAACTCTAAACAACGTTTACAGATGCATGATAGAAAGCATCCTATCTGGCTGCATCACAGCCTGGTCTGGCAACCGCTGTTACCAGACTCCTAAACAACCCTCTTATGGACTGACCTCATTAACAGTATACCCCTATATGCTTCACCTGATGCCGGTGTTATGTAGTTACATTGTGTACCTTGTGTTGCCCTATTATGTATTTTCTTTTATTTCCTTTTCTTTTCATGTACTTAATGATCTGTTGAGCAGCTAGCAGAAAATACATTTCACTGTACCTTGGTACACGTGACAATAAACAAAATCCAAATCCAAATTCTGGTTCCAGTTGAAAAATCCATGATCTTAATCATGTGGAATCATAGAATTGGGCAATGGTAACAGCACAGGAGGCCATTCTGCCTATTGTGTCTTTATTAATTATCTAAGAGCAACTCTCTATTCCTTCCCTATTCCTTCCTGTAGCCCTGTAATTGTTTTCCCTTCAGATGCTTAGCAGATTTTCTTCAGAAAGCCCTGACTGAATCTTCCTCCAACAATCTCTTGGGCATGGCAGATCGTAACCACTTGGAGCAATTTTCTTTTCCCTCATATTCTTTTGCTTTCACCTTAAATTGGTTCTCTGGTTCTTGATCCTCCTGCCAATGGGAACACTTCCTCTCGATCTACTCTTTTCAGACCCCTTGTAATTTTGAGCACTTCTTTCACATCTCCTCTCAACCTTCTCTTCTAAGGAGAACAACCCCAGCTTTGCCAATCTATTTGTGTAACTAAAGCCCTCATCCCTGGAATCAAGCATTTATTTTTCTTTAAAAAAGATTTTTATTGGGGTATTTGCAGTTTTTATAATAATAATAATCACAGCAACAGAAACATGGCACAATAAACATTTCCACCCCCATCACAATCTTCACACCACCCAACAATAAAACAACAATCTGCCCCCCTCCCACACTTTTTTAGAATTCTGCTTCTGCTGACATTTTAATTTTCCCTGAGAAAGTTGACGAACGGCTGCCACCTCCGGGTGAACCCTAACATTGACCCTCTTCAGTGGAACTTTATTTTCTCGCTACTGAGAAACCCAGCCATGTCACTCACCCAGGTCTCTACACTCGGGGGCTTTGAGTCCCTCCACATTAATAAGATCCGTCTCCGGGCTACCAGGGAGGCAAAGGTCAAGATGTCGGCCTCTTTTGCCCCCTGGACTCCCGGCTCTTCTGACACTCCAAAGATCGCCACCTCTGGACTCGGCACCACCCTTATTTTGAGTACCATGGGCATTGCCTTAACGAAACCCTGCCAAAACCCTCTGAGCTCCGGGCGTGCCCAAAACATGTGGACATGATTTACTTGACTTCCCGTGCACCTCGCACATCTGTCCTCTACCCCGAAAAACTTGCTCATCCGGGCCACCGTCATGTGTGACCGGCGGAGTACCTTGAATTGTATCAGGCTAAGCTTGGCACATGATGAGGATGTGTTAATCCTGCTTCGGGCAACTGCACACAGACCCGCCTCTATCTCTCCCCCCAGCTCGTCTTCCCACTTGCCCTTTAGCTCCTCAACTGGGGTTTCCTCCGATTCCATAAGTTCTTGGTAGATGTCTGATATCTTCCCCTCTCCCACCCATGTCCTGGAGACTACTCTGTCCTGTATCCCCCGTGGCGGCAGCAACGGGAAGGCAGGAATCTGTCTTCTCAAAAAGTCTCGTACCTGCAAATACCTAAACCCATTCCCTGCTGGCAATTCAAATTTATCCTCCAAGGCTTTCAAGCTGGGGAAACTCCCGTCTATAAATAGATCCCCCATCCTCCTAATTTCTGCCCTCTGCCATCTCCTGAACCCACCATCCAGCCGACCCGGTACAAACCGATGGTTATTATAAATCGGAGTCCTAACCAATGCTCCCTCCACTCTCTTATATCTCCTCCACTGCCCCCAGATCTCAGAGCCGCCACCACCACAGGACTTGTGGAGTATCGGGCCGGCGAGAACGAGAGAGGTGCCATTATAAGTGCTCCCAAACCTGTGTCTTTACATGATGCCGCCTCCATTCACTCCCACATGGATCCTCCTCCACTACCCACTTCCTAATCATGGCTATATTTGCCGCCCAGTAGTAATTACAAAGGTTCAGCAGCGCCAACCCTCCCCCCGACTGTGCTCCAGGAACACTTTCTTCACTCGCGGGGTTTTACCCGCCCACACAAAGCCTGAAATAACCTTATTTACCCATTTTAAAAAGGCCCTCGGGATGAAGATGGGGAGGCACTGAAAGACAAACGGAAATCTGGAGAGGACCGTCATTTTCACGCCAGTGATAGCGGGAGCATGTCCCATCTCTTAAAGCCCTCTTTCATTTGTTCTGCCAGCCAGGATAGGTTTCACTTGTGCAGTGCCTCCCATTGCCGAGCCACCTGGATTCCCAGATACCGAAAGCTCTTTCTTGCCATTCCAAGCGACAGCTCTCCCAGTCTGTTCTCCTTCTGCTCGCCTGGATCACGAACATCTCGCTTTTCCCCATGTTCAATTTATAGTCCAAGAACCGGTACATACATCCCACCATTGCCCTCGGTGGCTTGTTCGCTTGGGGCTTCTTCACGAGGGCTCTATGCATTCTATCCACTTCCAGGGGCCGAGGGAACGTCTCAGCCCCCATTAAGTTCTCCAACATGTCCGTCACATAGGCCCTCGCATCTGATCCTTCACTGCCTTCAGGGAGGCCAGCGATTCTCAGATTCTGCCTCCTGGACCTGTTCTCCAGGTCCTCCACCTTCTTCTGCATTCTTTTCTGGCGGTCATTCAGCGTCTCCACCTTGGTCTCCAACACAGTTAGGTATTCCTCGTGCTCGGACACCTTTTTCCCCACCTCCTGGATCGCATATCTGTGGATTTCTTGATTCTGCACCACCTGATCAATCGAAGCCTTGATCGGGTCCAGCGTGTCCTTCTTAAGCTTGGCGAAGCAATCTTCAAAACCTTCACCAGCTGCTCCATCGACCACTGTGCCATCTCCTCGAGGCCCTGCTTCTCCGTTATGTCTTCCTGTGTTGCCAGCTCTGCTCGCGTCTTTCTTGTAAAACTTTGTCTTCTCACACGGCCACTTCTGGTCCAATTCTCCATCAACTGGAGGGGGATTTCTCCTCACCGTCTCTCTCCACCTCTTCATTCAATAAAATCAGGAAAGAACTTGGAGAAAAAGGTCCAAAAGTTCGTCACAGGCAGGAGCTATCAAATGTGCGACCTACTCCTCCATGGCCTCCACCGGAAGGCCAAGTATTTATTTTTCAAAAACCTCTCTCAAAGCTGCATGTCTCTTCTAAACTTCAGGGCACACATGGAATCAATGGATGGGTCTCATGCCCCCGATTTGTCTGAACATTTATGGGAGAAAGGGAAGGAATCAGATGGCCTTCCCAACAAACCTCCTATTGAGGCCCTTAAGTGGCCAAAGGCTATGAATTTAAAACTTTATTCAGATCCTGGGAGACATTATAATCAACAAATCTCCAGTGACTTTCCTCCATCACGTTTATTAAAACAGCAACATAACTCCTGTTTTGGTGGCATGGTGACTAATACTGCAGCCTCACATGCCAGGGACTCGGGTTTGATTACGACCCTGTGTGGCTGTCTGAGTGGAAATTGCACATTCTCCCCGTGTTTACATGTGCTTCCTCCGGGTGCTCCGGTTTTCTCTCACAGTCCAAAGATGTGCAGGTTAGGTGGATTGGCCATGCTAAATTGCCCCATAGTGTCCAAAAGGCTATGAGGATTTACAGGGATAGGGTGTGGGCCGAGGTGGGGTGTTCTTTTGCAAAGCGTGTAAGAATTTGGCTTGAATGAGCCAAACACTGGTCATAGAATCATAGAAACCCTACAGTGCAGAAGGAGGCCTTTTGGCCCATCGAGTTTGCACCAACCCTCTGAAGGAGCACCCTACCTCAGCCCACTCCTCTGTCCTATCCCCTTAATCCTGCTTAGCATGCCCATCTTTGGACACTTAAGCCCAATTTAGCATTGTCAACCACCTAACCTGCACATCTTTGGGCTGTGGGAGGAAACCAGAGCAGCCAGAGGAAACCCATGCAGACATGGAGAGAAAAGGCAGACTCCACACAGACAGTCACAAACCTAATGGCCTCCTTCTGCACTATGGAGATTTTATAATTTGGACTGTGCATGGTTTCTCTTCCATTGACTTGTTATGCGCTGCAGCTTTGTTGTATCTTGCAGGTTGAATTAGTCATTATCTAATTCAAGGACTAGTTAATGCATCTTTTGATATGTTTTCTGCATTGAGGATCCAATTACATCCCTCCAGGTACTCAATCTTCCAAATCCGGTGTTTGATTCAAGCTGGCCTGGTTATCAAACCACCTCTTTCCCAACTGGATTATTTAAGAAAGATCTATGAGGGCTGTGACATTATATAAATGTACAGTATGTGAAGAGTTAATGTTATGTTAAAACTAGTTACTGGGTGGAGCTAAGGGACAGTACTATAAATTGCACTGACTCTTAGATTTCTGGGAGAGATAGGAGAGTGAGCTGGACAGAGTCCAGGAAAGTAGAGTAGAAGAAGTAGAAAATGGTTAAGCACAGGAGATATCAGTTGTGTATTTGGGAGTTCTGTAGTTAGAGATCACATAGTTTAATATAGTAACCTCATACTTTAAGAATACATATGAATCTTATTTAGTAGTGTTAATAAAGTAGTTTTGTTTGTTAACAAAGCTTGTTGTTCTTTGTTCAACACGACGCATCCAAGCCATCCAGGTAAAGCAAAGCAGAGAACAAGACAAGGGCTAATTCTAATGGTCTGTGAGGTGGGATTTAAACAATAGTGAGATTAAAATAGGAATATTGCATTTGCCGCCCTGTTCCTGACTGCCATCAGTTTCCCCAAGGTAGTAGACAGATCCCCCGCCTGAATCTCAGAACAATCATGTTTAGGAGTTAGTGATAATTCTTGAATCTCACTCATTACAGCCAGCCCATAACTTACCCACTATTGTGGATATGTTCTCATCTTCTCCCACGCAAGCTGCCTTTTGAAAGACTGCAGTGAACCATACACTCTGCATACTTCAGTAAAATGTTGACCATACAGGGCTCTCTGCAAAAATAAATTCCACGATCCATTCTAACTATTTGCCTATCTATCTTATCTGTGTGTTCAGAATTATCTAGCTTATAGACCTCGACACCTTCTCTTCATCATTTTACAAACTTCAATTATACATCCTCCAAGCTTTCATTTCTATGATAAAACCAATTCCAATTTTTAGAACCTATTTTGATATCTATGAGTACTGACATAGGGGATTATGTCCACCACTTTCCTCTATATGTGTGTCTGCGTGAGCTTCCTCCGGGTGCTCCGATTTCCTCCCACAAGTCCCGAAAGACGTGTTGTTAGGTAATTTGGATATTCTGAATTCTCCCTCTGTGTACCCAAACAGGCGCCAGAATGTGGCGACTAGGGGCTTTTCACAGTAACTTCATTGCAGTGTTAATGTAAGCCTACTTGTCACAATAAAGAATATTATTATTACAGCTTCTCCAATTCTATGCCGTATGCAGGAACCAAGGTTACATGTAACCCTACAAGTATTGGACGTGAATGTAGGAGAATGTGGGCAGCACGGTAGCATTGTGGATAGCACAATTGCTTCACAGCTCCAGGGTCCCAGGTTCGATTCCCCGCTGGGTCACTATCTGTGCGGAGTCTGCACATCCTCCCCGTGTGTGCGTGGGTTTCCTCTGGGTGCTCCGGTTTCCTCCCACAGTCCAAAGATGTGCAGGTTAGGTGGATTGGCCATGCTAAATTGCCCTTAGTGTCCAAATTGCCCTTAGTGTTGGGTGGGGTTACTGGGTTATGGGGATAGGGTGGAGGTGTTGACCTTGGGTAGGGTGCTCTTTCCAGGAGCCGGTGCAGACTCGATGGGCCGAATGGCCTCCTTCTGCACTGTAAGTTCTGTGATAATATGATCAGTACGTTCACAGATGACACAAAATTTGTTGGTGTGGTAATAGCGAGAAGGAAAGCCTTAGAGTACAGGGTGATATAGGTGGGCTGATTTGATGGGCAGAACAGTGGCAAATGGAATTGGTGTGCATGTCCATAGATCCTTGAAAAAAACAGGACAAGAGATAAGGTAGTCAGAAAGGCATATGGGATACTTGCCTTTATCAGCCGGGACATTGAACATAAGAGCAGGGAGGCTATGATGGAGCTATATAAAATGTGAAGCCACAGCTGGAGTACTGTGTGCAGTTTGGTCACCATGCTATAGAAGAATGTTAATACACTCGAGAGGGTGCAAAGGAGATTCACCGGGATGTTCTTTCGGCTGGAGCGTCTCAGCTATCAAGAGAGACTGGATAGGCTGGGATTGTTTTCCTTGGAGCCTAGGGGGGACCTGATTGATGTGAAAAAATTATGAGGGACAGAGATAGGGTGGATAGGACGGAACTTTTCCTCTGAGCGGGTCAGTACCGGGGCATAGATTTAAGATAATGGGCTGGAGGTTTAGAGGGGATGTGAGGAAAATCCTGTTCACCAGAGGATGGTGGGAATGTGGAACTCATTGCCTGAAAGGGTGGCAGAGGCAGGAACTGTTAAGAAGCATTTAGATTTTTTTTATTATTCGTTGAAGGGATGTGGGAATTGTCGGCTAAACATTTATTGCCCATCCCTAATTGCCCTCTGTGCGGCACTAAAATGCCAATATTATATTGTCAAGTGCCTGGAGTACAGTTTGAACCCAAAGCCTTCTGGCTCAGAAGTGAGAGTGTTACTAATTGAATGAAGGCTGACATAGATAGTGGGCGTGATTCTCCTAAACATTTCTAAGTGTCGCAGCAAGCGGGAATTGCCGCGCCTTTCCCTGCGCTCGGACGCGAGAAACCGGCAAAGCAATTCCATGTTAGTTGGTCCATTTAAGGAGGCCTCGCAGCTTCTCGCTGCAAATAACAGCTCACCAGCCGATTTGCCAGGACCATGCTTGCCAGCCCCCCTACAAACAATATAATAATGATTATTATTATTAACAAGGTCATGTAGCAGTTACACTGCACTTGCTCAGCCAACCCCAGCCAGCTCGCAACAATGGGGGTGAGGAGACCGGCCCCAAGATTCGGGACACTGGCCTGGGGTGGCTACTGGACGCGGTGGAGACCAGGAGGGATTTCCTGTTCCACCAGGGTTCCCAGAGGGTGAGCAACAAGGCAGCCAGTGCTACCTGGACAAGGTGGCAGCGACCGTTAGTTCGAACAGTGTGACCAAGAGGATTGGCCAGTAGTGCAGGAAGAAGGTCAACAACCTACTCCGGGCAGCAGGAGTGAGTAGACAGCAACGCCACCAACCCCTCCCTCAATGGAAGCAACCACTCCCCAACTCTCCATGTGACCCCCAGCCCTCCCTCCCTCTTACCTCCAACCCCTCCTTCATTGCCCCTCTCCCACCACTGAACCAAGCATTTGGAGAACGATACTCTCTCTGTGTCTCCTCAGGAAAAGGGAGAGGGCCCAGACTGGTGGAGAGATGCCGTACATAAGAATCCTCACCTCCTTCGAGGAGTGGGCCGTGGTGGTGACTGGGATGGCCCAGGACAGATCGGTCACCCATGCAGAGGCTGGCTGCAGAGGTGAGGACCCACCCGGGCAACCTGTCAACCATGAGTAGTGATTGCCTTACTGACTGATCCATCCCTCCCCCTGACCATATGTCCATTCTCCCACAGATCCTGCAGCTGATGGCACCTGCCCATCCCGGGTGGCCCCCTCTCCTGACTCCGAGGAGAACACCTCGGAGGAGAGCTCTGTGGAAGCCACTGTGGTCGCGGCACAGATGTCATTCCCATCTTTCACTAGAGCAGATACACACATCTCAGTGGGACATGTTAGTGTAGTCAGGCTCCTGGAGCACAATCTGGTGAGCACCACACTGCTGCTGATGTGCATCAGGTGGAGGCTGGAACCCCCAGGCGGGACAGCAGTTGGAGGTCTGCTGGATCCCAGAACCAAACTGGGTCCCAGCCTGATGCTGAGCCTCTGGAAGTGGGTTACCTGAAGCCGATGGAGATGATAGGGAGCAGCTGGGCCATTCAGAGGGAAATAGCAGCGTCACTCCAACAGATCCATAGCCGCTCGGAGGAGTCCCAGCGGCTACAGGTGCATGAAATGGCGGCAGCAATGAGTGGCACCGAGGCCAACGCTGCTAGGGTGGCGACCGCGGTGGAGAGCCTGGTACACAACGTCGGCACCATGAGTGAAGGTATCCAATGCATCACACAATCGGTAACGGCCATGGCTGAGGGTCTCGGCAGTATGTCTGCCTCGCTGGGGGATTTCACCCAGCACCAGGCCGACCTTGATGAGGTTCTGTGGGACATGTCCTGCTCTCAGATGGGCATGGCTGAGGCACTCCAGAGCATGTCCCCGTCACTGAGGAGCATTGATAAGGGCGTTGACACTATGGTGCAGACCAAGGGGAAACACCAGGATTGGCAGAGCCAGACAATGCAGGGATAGCCAATCCCCTATTAGCGACAGCCTTCAACCCCGCAACCAGTGTCCTCAGCAGTCGGTGGGGGTTATGGATGATCGGAGGGGTAGACGGGCAGGGGCAAGGGGTGCCCCGGAATGGATTTGGGGTCCAGGGGTTGGCATGGGGGAGCAATGAGCGATTGTCCCCCCCGGTTGCTCCCACAGCGCCTTCCCCCCCACCGCCCCATGGCAGCCCACCCCTGCGGAGGTTCCCCTAGCCTCAACCGAGCACTGGGGTAGCAATCCCAGTGCACCCAGGCTCTTTGCCGGTGGGCAAAAAGTGCTACTCACCTCCTCAGCTCCTCTCCGAAGCTCTTCTGCCTGGTTTACGTTTTTCAAAATGAGAACTAATGGGCACCAGAGTGAGCACTTGCTGGGGAGGTTGATGAATGATGGGAGGCCGGCAGATAGGGGGTCGCTGTCGTTGATCTTTGGAAATGGGGCTTAAGTGGTGATAATTGGTTTCTCGCCACGCTACAGTGACTGCCCGATTTTGCATACGGGAGCAGGCCAGTTGCAGCGCAAACTGTTTGGCACACGACACAGATCTCGCTTTTGGCCCGCTATCCTCCGGCCTCGTTATGCTTGAGCGCGAGTGAAATGAGTCCGGAAGATCATGTTCAGTATCTACTGCACAGGAACCATCCAATAATTTGATCCCCTTTCAGTCAGACTAGTGAATAATGATATGCATTTCCTAAAGCCAGGTTGGGATTCTCGAACAGTTGGCATCTGCGGATGATCGTAAATACTATTTTAATGTCTCTCATCATTTTCTACACCAGGGATGCCAAACTACTAGGCCTTTAATTCTAGGTTCCGAATGCATTTCCTTTATTAAATGCTGGCACCGTGAATCTCCTTCTGGTCTATTGGAATGAGCCCAGATTTCAAAGTGCAAATAAACGCATGAGCCAATGGTTCTATTATACCTCACTCAGTGGCTTCAGGTCTTTATGATAAATGGCGCAGGTGAAGGAACCTAATCAGCCTTAAATGCTTTAATCGTAAACGTATTTTAGGATTTTTAGTATTCAAGTGCTGAAAATCCCAGTTAATCTGTGGGTGGCACGGAGGTACAGTGGTTAGCAGTGCTGCCTTACAGCTCCAGGGTCCCGGTTCAATTCCAGCCTTGGGGACTGGTCGGAGTTTGTTCTTTCTCCCCGTGCACATGTGGGTTTCTTCCGGGTGCTCCGGTTTCCTCCCGCAGTCCAAAGATGTGCAGGTCAGGTGGATTAGCCATGCTAAATTTCCCTTTTGTGTCCAAAAGGTTAGGTGGGCTATGGGTATAGGGCGGAAGCGTGGGCTTAAGTAGGGTTCTCTTTCCAAGGGACGGTACAGACTTGATGGACCAAATAGCCTCCTTCTGCACGGTAGGGATTCTATTCAATGATTCCAATTCATCATTATTTTCACTCATGAGTAATGTTAACTCTAATACAACTTTCATCTGAAGAGCATTATATTATCATGTATAAACGACATTAGTATTAATTTCTGTTTTTACTGTTTCAATTTATTGGATGACATCTCAATTTTCGATATGTTGATGAGTAAAATAAACCAGTATTTATACTCCCTCTCTTTCAGTAATACCAGTGCTTATTTGATGAATTTATAAATATTTGATTTTGGTATTGTACTCTGTGATATGCTTATTAGCTTTGCTTTTTGGAAGCTCCTACCTGTGTATTCTGCATTTTGAAGGTTGGACCAGACCTCAGATCAGCTGAAGATTAATTTCTGAAACATGTATCTTATTTGCAAGCTGCTGACAAAATCCATCCATTTAAGTGTGGCAGCTGTGGTTTGGTTGGCAGCGCTCTCACTTCTGAGTCAGCAGGTTGTGTGTTGAAGTTTCTCTCAGGAACTGGAGCACAAAAATCAAGACTGGCATTCCAGTGCAGTACCAAAAGAGTGCTGTACTGTCAGAGGTCCCATCTTTTGGTGAAATGTTAAAGATGTTGTGGTCATTTCAGAGACATGGATAGAGCAGGGACAGGAATGGTTGTTGCAGGTTCCGGGGTTTAGGTGTTTTAGTAAGGTCAGAGAAGGGGGCAAAAGAGGGGAGGTGTGGCGCTGCTAGTCAAGGACAGTATTACGGTGGCAGAAAGGATGCAAGATGGGGACTCTTCTTCCGAGGTAGTATGGGCTGAGGTTAGAAACAAGAAAGGAGAGGCCACACTGCTGGGAGTTTTCTATAGGCCACCTAATAGTTCTAGAGATGTAGAGGAAAGGATGGCGAAGATGATTCTGGAAAAGAGGGAAAGTAACAGGGTAGTTGTTATGGGAGACTTTAACTTTCCTAATATTGACTGGAAAAGATATAGTTCGAGTACATTGGATGGGTCGTTCTTTGTACAATGTGTGCAGGAGGGTTTTCTGACACAATATGTTGACAGGCTAACAAGAGGTGAGGCCACATTGGATTTGGTTTTGGGTAATGAACCAGGCCAGGTGTTAGATCTGGAGGTAGGTGAACACTTTGGAGACAGTGACCACAATTCGGTGACCTTTACATTAGTGATGGAAAGGGATTAGGATACCCCGCAGGGCAAGAGTTATAGCTGGGGGAAGAGCAATTATGATGCCATTAGACATGACTTAGGATGTGTAGGTTGGAGAAGTAGGCTGCAAGGGTTGGGCACACTGGATATGTGGAGCTTGTTCAAGGAACAGCTATTGCGTGTTCTTGATCAGTACGTACCAGTCAGACAGGGAGGAAAGGGTAGAGCGAGGGAACCGTGGTTTACCAAAGAAGTGGAATCTCTTGTTAAGAGGAAAAAGGAGGCCTATGTGAAGATGAGGCGTGAAGTTTCAGTTGGGGCGCTTGATAGTTACAGGGAAGCGAGGAAGGATCTAAAGAGAGAGCTAAGACGAGCAAGGAGTGACATGAGAAGTCTTTGGCAGGTAGGATCAAGGAAAACCCAAAAGCTTTCTATAGGTATGTCAGGAATAAAAGAATGACTAGGGTAAGAGTAGGGCCAGTCAAGGAAAGTGGTGGGAAGTTGTGTGTGGAGGCTGAGGAGATAAGCGAGATACTAAATGAATACTTTTCGTCAGTATTCACTCAGGAAAAAGATAATATTGTGGAGGAGAATGCTGAGACCCAGGCTATTAGAATAGATGGCATTGAGGTGCGTAGGGAAGAAGTGTTGGCAATTCTGAACAAGGTGAAAATAGATAAGTCCCCGGGGCCTGATGGGATTTATCCTAGAATTCTCTGGGAAGCCAGGGAAGAGATTGCTGAGCCTTTGGCTTTGATTTTTAGGTCATCATTGGCTACAGGAATAGTGCCAGAGGACTGGAGGATAGCAAATGTGGTCCCTTTGTTCAAGAAGGGGAGTAGAGATAACCCCGGTAACTATAGGCCGGTGAGCCTAACGTCTGTGGTGGGTAAAGTCTTGGAGAGGATTCTAAAAGATACGATTTGTAATCATCTAGATAGGAATAATATGATTAGGGATAGTCAGCATGGTTTTGTGAAGGGTAGGTCATGCCTCACAAACCTTATCGAGTTCTTTGAGAAGGTGACTGAACAGGTAGACGAGGGTAGAGCAGTTGATGTGGTGTATATGGATTTCAGTAAAGCATTTGATAAGGTTCCCCACGGTCGGCTATTGCAGAAAATACGGAGGCTGGGGATTGAGGGTGATTTAGAGATGTGGATCAGAAATTGGCTAGTTGAAAGAAGACAGAGTGGTGGTTGATGGGAAATGTTCAGAATGGAGTTCAGTTATGAGTGGCGTACCACAAGGATCTGTTCTGGGGCCGTTGCTGTTTGTCATTTTTATAAATGACCTAGAGGAGGGCGCAGAAAGACGGGTGAGTAAATTTGCAGACGACACTAAAGTCGGTGGAGTTGTAGACAGTGCGGAAGGATGTTGCAGGTTACAGAGGGACATAGATAAGCTGCAGAGCTGGGCTGAGAGGTGGCAAATGGAGTTTAATGTGGAGAAGTGTGAGGTGATTCACTTTGGAAAGAATAACAGGAATGCGGAATATTTGGCTAATGGTAAAATTCTTGGTAGTGTGGATGAGCAGAGGGATCTCGGTGTCCATGTACATAGATCCCTGAAAGTTGCCACCCAGGTTGATAGGGTTGTGAAGAAGGCCTATGGTGTGTTGGCCTTTATTGGTAGAGGGATTGAGTTCCGGAGCCATGAGGTCATGTTGCAGCTGTACAAAACTCTGGTACGGCCGCATTTGGAGTATTGCGTACAGTTCTGGTCGCCTCATTATAGGAAGGACGTGGAAGCTTTGGAACGGGTGCAGAGGAGATTTACCAGGATGTTGCCTGGTATGGAGGGAAAATCTTATGAGGAAAGGCTGATGGACTTGAGGTTGTTTTCGTTAGAGAGAAGAAGGTTAAGAGGTGACTTAATAGAGGCATACAAAATGATCAGAGGGTTAGATAGGGTGGACAGCGAGAGCCTTCTCCCGCGGATGGAGGTGGCTAGCACGAGGGGACATAGCCTTAAATTGAGGGGTAATAGATATAGGACAGAGGTCAGAGGTGGGTTTTTTACACAAAGTGGTGAGGCCGTGGAATGCCCTACCTGCAACAGTAGTGAACTCGCCAACATTGAGGGCATTTAAAAGTTTATTGGATAAGCATATGGATGATAATGGCATAGTGTAGGTTAGATGGCCTTTAGTTTTTTCCATGTCGGTGCAACATCGAGGGCCGAAGGGCCTGTACTGCGCTGTATCGTTCTATGTTCTATGCCATCTACCCTCTTAGCTGTACGTAAAAGAATTCTGTGGTACTATTTTGAAGAAGAGCATCCCAAAAACAGCTTATCTGGCCATGATCGTAGTACTATTTGTAGGGGTTTGCTTTGCCCTAATTAGTTGCCACATTTCATAAATTATAGTGGTAACTACCTTCTAAAATGCTTTATTTGCTGTGAAGCACTTTCCGCATCCTGTGCTCATGAAAGATTCTACATCAATGCATTGGTTTCCTTTCTTTTCATTTTCTAATTCACACATTTTCTGTTCTGTTGGAATACCGCACCCAATTCTGATTTTTATTTCTTCTATTCAATGAAATTCAACAAGAGTTTACCTGCTCATTGGGAATTGCTAAAACCACCTGGGTGTCTCCTTTAACTTGTCTCACTTCCTTCAAATGTAAGGCGCAGCTATGAATATCTGCATCAGCATGTTCCCCCAGTGGCTGCACCATGACTGGTGGAAGGCTGTTGACTTTAGAAGGGGAAGACTACAGCTGTCATTGCAGAACAACCTCAAGCAGATCTGAAAGGGCTTCAGACTGTGTCATCTCAGCATGACAACAGCAGTCTGGTCTGAAAGGAAACAACAAGGGCACTGACAGAATGGCAGTGATTCAAAGCCTGGATGCTTCCTGAGAGGGAGCACGTTTGTTTACCATGGTGCCAACTGTACTTACCCAGGCCACAGTCTCAACAATCCTAGTAACAGTTGGAGAGCAGTTCGCTGTACTATTGTGATATTGTACATGCCCCTTTAAGCATGGAGATAAGAACATCAGAACATAAGAAATAGAAGGAGGAGCAGACCAGATGTAATAATCATGGGTAACTTTAGTTATCATAGAGACTGCAGCAATCAAATTAGCAAAGGTCCGGGCAGCACGGTGGCACAGTGGTTAGCATTACTGCCTACGGCGCTGAGGACCCGGGTCTGATGGGGGCCACGACGAGGGTGCCCACGAGGGGTTCGCCAGGTCCACGGGGAACGCACTGAGGTTCTGGTAGGCCACCTCTAGCGAGGTCGCTAGATTTACCGTGTCCTGCAGGTCGGAGGTCCCGTTTTCCAGCAGGTGCTGCCTGATATAATTCGAGCGGACCCCCACCATGTAGGTGTCCCGGATCTGTGAGTTCATGTGTTCCTCCGCCATCACATCTCGGTAGCTGCAGTTCCTCGCGAGTAGGGTCAGGGTTTCGAGATACTCGTCCAGCGATTCTCTGTTGTGTTGACGGCGAGTAGTGAGGAGGTGTCTGTCGAACGGGCTTCATGAAGTGTGCCTTGAGAGTTGCGACCGCCGCCTCGTACGTGGCCTATTTCTCAATCATTACTGAGATTCGATGGCTCACCCGAGCTTGGAGGAGTCGCAGCTTGAGAGTCTCTGAAAGAGGCACTGTGGAGGAGTCGAGATAGGCCTCGAAGCATCGGAGCCAATGTTCGAATATTTCCTTGGTTTTGGATGCGCGGGCGTCGAGTTTGAGTCTGTCTGGCTTCAGAGCGGCTTCCATAGTGCTGCCTATGACTAATAAATTGATATATCTTCAACACACAGTGAGGCAGAAGGAGCGAGTGAACAGTAAGCTTTATTAGTCATGAACTTTCCGAACCAGAGTCAGTAGTACAGATGAATGCCGCCCACAGACAGCCGGCCCTGGCGAGGGCGGAGCCAGTGGCAGAGCCATATGGGGGTTACAGTACAGTCCCTGGAAGCAGTTCATATCACCACTTCCAGGTCATAGGTTCCAGGTTACGGTATTGTGCATGCATTATGGTGAATACAATCACCACATCTAATCTAAGATCAACCTAACCTACACCCCTTCAATTTACTGCTGTCCATGTGTCTGTCTAAGAGTCACTTAAATGCCCTTAATGACTCTGACTCCACTACCTCTGCTGGCAGTGCATTCCGCACACCCACCACTCTCTGTGTAAAGAACCTACCTCTGACATCTCCCCTACACCTTCACCCAATCGCCTTAAACTTATGTCCCCTCGTGACAGAAAATTTCCACCCTGGGGAAAAGTCTCTGGCTATCCACTCTATCAATGCCTCTCATCACCTTGTACACCTCTATCAAGTCACCTCTCTCCCTTCTGCGCTCCAGTGAGAAAAGCCCTAGCTCCCTCAACCTTTCCTCATAAGACATGCCCTCCAGTCTAGGCAGCATCCTGGTAAATCTCCTCTGTACCCTCTCCAAAGCATCCACATCCTTCCTATAATGAGGCGACCAGAACTGGACGCAATATTCCAAGTGTGGTCTAACTAGAGATTTATAAAGCTGCAGCAAAACCTTGCGGTTCTTATACTCAGTCCCCCTGTTAATGAAAGCCAACACACAATACTCCTTCTTAACAACCCTATCAACCTTGATGGCAACTTTGAGGGATCTATGTACGTGGACCCCAAGATCCCTCTGTTCCTCAACACTTCCAAGAATCATGGGCAGAATTCTCCGACCCCCCGCAGTGTCGGGGAATCGCCTGGGGCCTTCGTAAATCCCGCCCCCGCCGTGGCCGGAATTCTTTGCCACCTGGGAATCGGCGGGGGCGGGAATCGCGCCCCGCCCGCTGGTCAGCGGGCCCCCCGCGGCGATTCTCCAGCCCGCGATGGGCTGAAGTCCCACTGCTGTCAGGCCTCTCCTGCCGACGTAGTTTAAACCACCTCTGTGCCGGCGGGAGCAGGCGGCGGGAGCGCGCCCCGGGGTCCTGGGGGGGGGGGGGGCGATCGGACCCCGGGGGCTGCCCCCACAGTGGCCTGGCCCGCGATCGGGGCCCACTGATCGGCGGGTGGGCCTGTGCCGTGGGGGCACTCTTTTTCTTCCCCGCCGCCACGGCCTCCATCATGGCGGAGGCGGAAGAGACCCCCTCCACCGCGCATGCACCGGTGGTAACGTCAGCGGCCACTGACTCTCTGGTGAATGGGCGGACTCACGCCGACCGGCGAAGGCCTTTCGGCCAGCCCTGACGCCCAAAGGCCGTTGGGGCCACTCCGCTACGCCGGGACCCCCCACCCCGCCGGGTAGTGGAGAATACCGCCCCATGACTTTAACCCTGTATTCAGCATTCAAATTCGACCTTCCAAAATTAATCACTTCATATTTATCAAGGTTGAACTCCATCTGCCACTTCTCAGCCCAGCTCTGCTTCCTGTCAATGTCCTGCTGTAACCTGCAACAATCCTCAACACTATCTACAACTCCCCCAACCTTTGTGTCATCGGCAAACTTACCCTTCCACTTCCTCATGCAAGTCATTCAAAAAAACCACAAAGAGCAGAGGTCCCAGAACAGATCCTTGCGGGACACCACTGGTCACCGACCGCCAGGCGGAATACTTTCCATCCACTACCACTCGCTGTCATCTTTCGGCCAGCCAATTCTGTACCCAAATAGCCAAATTTCCCTGTATCACTTCCCCCCTAACTTTCTGAATGAGCCTACCATGAGGAACCTTATCAAATGCCTTTCTGAAATCCATATCCACCACATCCACTGCCCGACCTTCATCAATGTGTCTTGTCACATCCTCAAAGAATTCAATGAGGCTTGTGAGGCATGACCTGCCCCTCAAAAAGCCATACTGACTATCTTTAATCAAACTATGTTTTTCTAAATAATCATTAATCCTATCTCTTAGAATCCTTTCCAATATTTTGCTCACCACAGGCGTAAGACTGATGGGTCTGTAATTCCCAGGGATTTTCCTATTCCCTTTCTTGAACAATGGAACAACATTTGCCTCTCTCCAATTATCCGGTACGACTCCAGTGGAGAGTAAGGATGCAAAGATCATCACCAACGGCGCAGCAATCTCCTCCTTCGCTTCCCTTAGTAACCTTGGGTATATCCCGTCAGGTCCAGGGGACTTATCTATCCTGATGCTTTTCAAAATTTCCAGCACATCCTCCTTCTTAATATCAACCTGTTCGAGTCTGTTAATCTGTTTCACACTGTTCTCATGGGCAACAAGGTCCCTCTCTCTCGTGAATACTGAAGCAAAGTATTCATTTAGGGCCTCCCCCATCTCCTCAGGATCTAGGCACAAGTTCCCTCCACTATCCCTAATTGGCCCTACTCTCACTGATCATCCTGTTTTTTCTCACATAAGTGTAGAACGCCCTGGGGTTTTCATGCTCTCTAGCTCTCCTCGGTCCATTTTTGAGTTCCTTCCTGGCTACCTTGTAACCCTCTTGAGCTGAGTCAGATCCTTGCTTCCTCAACCTTACGTAAGCTTCCTTCTTCCTCTTGACTAGACTCCACTTCTCTTGTCATGAAAGGCTCCTTCACCTTACCATTCCTTCCTTGTCTCAGTAGAGCAAAATAATTCAGCATTCGCAGCATGTGCTCCTTCACCAATCCCCACATTACTGCTGTGCATTTCCCCAAGAACAATTTAGAATTTAGAACAGTACAGCACAGAACAGGCCCTTCGGCCCTCAATGTTGCGCCGAGCAATGATCACCCTACTCAAACCCACGTATCCACCCTATACCCGTAACCCAACAACCCCCCCCTTAACCTTACTTTTTAGGACACTGCGGGCAATTTAGCATGGCCAATCCACCTAACCCGCACATCTTTGGACTGTGGGAGGAAACCGGAGCACCCGGAGGAAACCCACGCACACACGGGGAGGACGTGCAGACTCCGCACAGACAGTGACCCAGCCGGGAATCGAACCTGGGACCCTGGAGCTGTGAAGCATTTATGCTAACCACCATGCTACCATGCTGCCCCTTCCCACTTTATGCTCCTCGGCTCCTGTCTATTAGCAGTATAATTTCCCCTCCCCCAATTAAATACCTTCCCATACTGTGTGTTCCTATCCCTCTCCATGACTATGGTAAATGTCAAGGAGTTGTGGTCACTGTCACCGAAATGCTCGTCCACCGAGACATCTGACACCTGTCCTGGTTCGTTGCCGAGCACCAAGTCCAATATGGCCTCTCCCTTAGTCGGCCTATCTACATATTGAGCCAGGAATCCTTCCTGTACACACCTGACAAAATCTGTTCAATCCGAACCATTTATACTAAGGATGTTCCAGTTAATATTATGGAAGTTGAAGTCACCCATGACAACAACTCTGTTATTTCTGCACTTTTCCAAGATCTGCCGCCCAGTCTGTTGCTATTGGGGGGGTCTATAGAAAACTGTCAATAAAGTGACTGCTCCTTTCTTGTTTCTAACATCCACTCATACTGACTCAGTAGACAGCCCCCCCTCAACTACCTCCATTTCTGCAGCTGTGGTGCACTCCCTAATTAACAGTGCCACTCCCCCTCCTCTTTTACCTCCCTCCCTATTCTTCTGAAAACATCTAAATCCTGGAACATCTAACAGCCATTCCTGCCCCAGTGAAATCCATGTCTCCGTAATAGCCACAACATTGTAGTTCCAAGTACTGATCCATGCTCTAAGTTCATCTCCCTTATTCCTGACACTCCTTGCATTGAAACAAACGCACTTTAACCCATTCCACTGAGTGCAACTTTGCTCTGTCAACTGTCTATCCTTTCTCACAGACTCGCTGCATACTATTTTGGCCTGTTCAACAGCTACCCTATCCTCTGATCCAAAGCTCTGGTTCCCATCCCCCTGCCAAACTAGTTTAAACCCTCCCAAAGAGCTCCAGCAAACCTCCCACCCAGCATATTGTGCCCCTCCGTTTTGGTGCAATCCGTCCTTCATGTACAGGTCCCACATTGCCCAGAAGATATCCCAATGAACCACATACCTGAAGCCTTCCCTCCTGCACCAGCCCTGTAGCCACGTGCTCAGCTGCACTCGCTCTCTGTTCCTTGCCTCACTTGCACGTGGCAGAGTAGCAATCTTGAGATCACTACTCTGCTTGTCCTGCTCTTTAGCTTCCAACCTAACTCCCTAAAATCACTTTTTAGATCCTCATCCCTTTTCTTAGTTATGTCGTTGGTGCCTATGTGCAGCACAACATCTGGTTTCTCCCCCTCCCCCTTAAGACTCCTGTAGACTCGATCCAAGACATCCCTGGCCCTTGCACCCGGGAGGCAACATACCTTCCTGGAGTCTCGTTCGCGACCACAGAGTCTCCTATCCATTCCCCTAACCATTGAGTCTCCTATCACTATTGCTTTTCTATTCTCCCACCTTCCCTTCTGAGCCACAGAGCCAGACTCAGTGCCAGAGACCTGGCCGCTCGGGACTTCCCCGGTAGGTCACACCCCCAACAGCCTCCAAAATGGTATACTTGTTTAGAAGAGGAACGGCCACGAGGGATCCCTGCACTATCTGCCCATTCCTTTTCCTTCCCCTGACTGTAACCCAGCTACTCTTGTCCTGTAACGTGGGTGTGGCTACCTCCCTGGAACTCCTCTCTAGCACCCCCTCTGCCTCCCAGATGATCTGAAATTCATCTAGCTCCAGCTCCAGTTCCCTAACGCGGTCTCCAAGGAGCTGGAGTTGGGTGCACTTCCCACAGATATAGTCAGCGGGGACGCCGGTGGTATTCCTCACCGTCCACATCCTACGGGAGGAGCATGCAACTGCCCTAGCCTCCATCCCCTCTGATCTGAATTCACAAAGAGATTTAAAGGGGGAGAAAAGAAAAGATTAAACACCCGTTAGGCCCCTATACTGTTGCTACTCTCCCAAGTAAATCCTCGAAAATTGGTGATTCTGCGAAATGAAAGAATGATAACACATGGTAAGTTTGTAACAAATTCCTGAACTGGCAGCACCACCAAATCTCAAGTGAGAGGAAAGAAGCCTATAGGTAACTGAAGGCCTATGTGCAACATAGAACCCTAAAGAACAGATGGTGGGTGGATAGAGCGCAGGAGACTCAGCAACTTACCGACAACCACAATGTGCATGGCTTCTTCAATACAATCAAAACCATCTACAGTGCGAATATTCAGGAGTGCACCCCACTGAGAGCCAAAAATGGAGAGGCTTGTGGTGATATGCCTGAGCACAGTTTTGCATATAGTTATCTATTAATGTATATAATAAGCGATTCAACCTCCAACCAGCAGGTGGTGATAGAGATCTATCACGTGACTCGAGATAGCGTGATAGCAGTTGGTAGTAAGTTATACTAGAGGATAGTTGCACGAGAAGTAGCTCCAGGAGAATTCACTGAATTCATTTATTCATTACCGTTTGTATCATAGCTTGTTGGTTATCTTTCCACGTGTTCATTCTGTAAATAAAATATCTTGCTAGTCAAGGAACTAGATGTTCTGTGTGCATCAGTAGTACGGCCACACCACAGAACATAACATGGTGCCAAGAGTGTAGAACAATTGAAGAAATCAACGGAGAAGACGGGACAAAACAGGTCAAGAAAGAAAAAAGAAAATTCTTCAACCTACCTGGTAAACTATGGGCAACTTTAACTCAATACACAGAAAGACTGTGAGGTTAGAGATGGCAGGTCTGAAGGCACCTGATCAGCTTCAAGTCACCGGTAATGTAGATGAGAAGTGATGTGTTTTTAAGCCCTTGGCCTGCAGGCACAGCCTGATGAGAGGTGCTTTGCTGCCCACGGTTACAGGTCCTCAAGCAATAGAAATTTATAATACCTTTGCGTTCGACAGCAAAGAGGAAAGCAAGAGCTTTTATAAAGTAATAAGGTACTTTGATCGGCATTGCTCTCCGAAGAAAAATGAAATGGATGAACATTATATATTTCGTACATGTTCCCAGAAGGCAGGAAAATCTTTTGATAGTTTTTTAACCAACTTGTGGTTGAAGGTAGCAGTCATGCAATTTTAGTACGTTAAAGTCGTCGATTATCCGCGATCAGATAGTGTATGGGAAATCGAATGATAAGGTACCTGAGAAGCTATTGAGGGACAAAGGGATTCAATTAGAAAATGCTATCAAGATTTGTTATGCAAGTGAACTAGCTGCACAGCAGTTTAGTATGCTCAACCTGAAACATTTTGCCGCCAGTCTGGAGGAAGACACCAGCGCCATAAGCACTGTGACACAGTTGAATAAGAAACTGTAGTCTCAGTGCGGTCGGCCATTTTAAGTGGCCGACTGGATCCGCCATTTTATACCAGCGATGTGGCAGTCGACATGGGCCACGGCAATGTCCAACATTTGGGAAGGTGTGTTCCAAGTCTGGCAGAACAAATCACTTTGCCAAGCAATGCCTTTCACATCCAACAGTGGACCAAACAGGATCAGTCAACACGATTGTTGAGATATCCATTGAAAACCTGTTTTTGGTGCTCTGATTTCAACTAAGGATATGATGAGTCCGAATATGCAGAGTGAAGAAGTCTTACTGACGAGTTGCGAAAATAGTGCTTGTGATGCTGATGCCATCGAAGACAGATCGACAATTCCAGTGAATGCCACACTGATTAAATGCAACATCGACCCACGAGTGAGGGCCTACCTTCTCAGTTTGTCTGATTGAACAGGCTGCGGGTTGAACCCAAAGACTACTGAAAGACTACAATAAGATTGCGACGCTGGGAATATGTGAGCTTGAATCATTGGTACACAACAGAAGTCACATCATACCATTTTCCATTGTGGACATGGAACACGAGCCTATCATAGGAGCGGACCCATGTGAGGCCCTGAATCTAGTTGAGCGGCTGTACATTCCAGACAGTGCGGCGACAGAGGATCTTAACTCATCAAGGAATTAGCTGTTCTGTGTGCATCTGTACTACAGCCACGACATAGAACATAATGGCGCTCATCAAAGACAGAGAGGCAGTCAACACACGCTGGAGAGAGGACATCGAGGACCTCATCAACCAAGACACAAACTTCGATACGAATGTCCTCGACACACTATCTGCCACCATTTCAGCGCATTCCCAGCTTGCCGTTAGTTCAAAAAAGTCATCCAACAGCTGAAGAACAACAAAGGGTGGGATTCTGTGGCCGTCTGGCAACCGGAAATTCCCACCCGAGGTCAATGAGCTTTTACCGAGTCCACATTCCGTCCGCAGCGATCTTGCGGTCAGCGGGGTGAAAGAATCCAGCTCAAGGCTTCGTGTGCAGATGGAATCCCTGCAGAAGTACTAAAATGTGGCACAGATGCACTCTTGACAAGAATCCACAAGAATCCACAACCTCATCACCCTTGTCTGTAAAGAAGAGAGCATGCCAGATGATTGTGATTATCCTCAAGAAAGGAGACTGGTCCGACCGTAAATTACAGAGTAACTTCCCTACTCTCCACCACAGGAAAGGTCATCGCAAGAATACTCCTCAATCACCTCCTCCCATTGCTGAAGAGCTCCTCCCTGAGTCTCAGTGTGACTCCCATCCATCAAGAGGCTCAATGGACATGATCTTCAGCGCGCAACAAATCCACGAAAAGTGCAGGGAGTAGCATCAACCTTTGTACATGGCCTTCTTCAATCTTTGACTGGGCCTGCAGGCACAGCCTGATGAGAGGCATAATGTGTTGCTTTTCACTGCAGCAGGTCCTCAAGCAGGTCCAATGCTCCAGTGCAGTCTTTGGACACCTGAGGAACAGAGTATTCGAAGACCGAGACCTCAAACCCAGCACCAAGCTCATGGTCTACAGAGCAGCCATGGACCCCGCCCTCCTGTATGCATCATAAGCATGGGCAATGTGCAACAGACACGTCACATCCTTGGATAGATATCACCAACACTGGCCCTGCAAAATCTTGAAACTCATCCCGGCCCTGGGTCACTGTCCGTGTGGAGTTTGTACATTCTCCCCATGTCTGCATGGGTTTCACCCCCACAACCCAAAGATGTGCAGGTTAGGTGGATTGGCCATGCTAAATTGCCCCTTAATTGGAGAAAAAATAATTGAGTACTCTCAGTTCATTTTTAAAAATCTTGAAAATCCACCGGCAGGATAAGTGTATCAACATAAGTGTCCTCTCCCAGGCCAAAATCTCCAGTATCAAGGCACTGGTCATGCTCGGCCAGCTGTTATGGGTGGGCCACATTTCCCGCATGTCTGACACAAGACTCCCAAAAGAAGTGCTCTACTCTGAGCTCTGCAATGGCAAGAAATCGCTCGGAGTGCAGAAGAAATGCTACAAGGAGACTCTAAACGCCTCCCTAAATAAATGGAAGATCCCATCGACATGTGGGAATCTTAGAACGCACAAGCTGGAGAAAAAGCATTGGCGAAGGCACCAATCACCTCAAGCATCATAGGATGGAGCACAGAGAGGCCAAGTGTAAACAGCGGAAGGATAGCGCAGAATCCAGAACGTCTGACCCACCCAGAAAGCACCATCTGCCAAATCTGTAACAGCATCTGTGGACCCAGGGTCAGACTTTTCAGCCAGAGCAGAAACCAGCGGAAGCAAGTCATCCTCGACACTGAAGGACTGCCCAAGAGAAGAGAAGAAAGACAAGTGAAAAATATTAATTTCATACCTCAGCCATGCTCCCTATCTCTATGTGTAATCATTTTTCTTGTCCCCAATCAACCCCACTCCTCCTCTTACCACTTTTTAAAAAATCATTTAAAGCCGACAGAAGACTTTTCAATTCCCTTTAATGCCAGCTGCTAGTTTCTTTTCATGCTCTCCACTTGCTCTCATTTTTTTTTCAATTCCCCTCTGAACCCAAAAGGTTTTGGCCTGGTTCTCAATTGTATTATCCACATGACATCTGCCATAAACAGATTTTCTTCCTGCTTTATTTTAATCTCTATCATCCGGGGAGTTTGGGATTTATTTTCCCAATCTTTCTCCTTTATGGAAGTATGTCTTGACTGAACTTGAATCATCTCTTCATTCAGGTTCAGATACAGTTTTCCTGCTCATCTTTAATTTCACCCACTCCGATTTGTGGCCTTTTACAAAGATTATCATGTGGAAACATTGAAGGACATCACTTGGGGTGGTGGGGGGAGGGGGGATGCATCAAGGGTTGGGCCCTACTTCCAGCAGTTAGAATACTTTGGGAGTTTTTTTTTGCCTGGCACAGATGTGATGGGCCAAGGACCTTTTTTTTTTTGCTGGAAGACGTCTATGGCTCTATGTTTAAGCCAGGTTAAAACAAGCACTTATATCAATACTATGACCCCAATTAAGGGAGTGGGAAAGCTTAGACTGAGGGGTCCCTGACCCAGCCTCACTCCTGTTTATGTTGATGATCTTATAGTTATGGGGAAGCTCCACCCCCTTATCACCACCTTGGAAATTCTACTCTAAGCATGGGACCCTTCACATCAGTGTGCTGGTTTAGTTTCCCACCATTTCAAAGAACTTGCACGAAATCCAGAATGGCCAAGCAATTTCAACAACTTTATGTGGCTAGAGCCACACCTAGTACAAAGGAAGATGGTTGCGGTTGGTAGAGGCCAAGCATCACTGCACTAGAACATCCTTGCAGGAGGTTTTCTTATCCTAATCATCCTTAATTGCTTAATTATTGATCTTAATTCAATGTAATACCAGAAAGGGGGATGCCAATGATTTTGCTATCTTCAATTCCACCCACATTTCTGCAGCTAATGAAGTAGTCCATAGCCGTATGTAGCAAGATTTTGACAACGTTCAGGCTTGGACTGCAAGTAACATTCACACCACATAAATGCCAGATAATAGACATCTCCAACAAGAGAGAGTCTAACCACCGCCCAATAGCATTCAATGACACTACCATCATTGAATCCTCCACCATCAATATCCTGAGTGTCACCATTGACGAGAAACGTAACGGCACAAATCTCATAAATACTGTGGCTACAAGAGCAGGTCAGGGACCGGGTGCCCTGTGGGGAGTAACTCACCTCCTGACTCGTGAAAATGTTAAACAGCTACTCTTTCCACCATGGGCACATTATAATTGCAGTGTATACAATCTATCAGATCCAGTGCAGCACCTTGCCAGGCTTCTTCAGCACCACCTTTCAAACACTCGGGCCGTGATTTGGCAGTTCCGTTCACCACGGGTGCAAATCCTCTTATGGCCACTAAATCTCACGAGAGGATGAAAATGCGATTTGCACCGGGGAGCTCTCATTTTAAGAACCTCCCCGCATCTCCTTGATTACCATGAATTTGCATGGATTTTAATATCATTAAACAACTTTATGATGTAACTCCATGGAATGTTCTTCCCTGGTGCATTACATCACGCCGGTACAAGTCACTGCTGGTTTTCGAAAACGCCAGGGGTTTTGAGGTGCCTGGAGGCCCTAAGGTTGAGGCCCAAGGCTGGGAATTTCCCCCGGCACCCTGATAGTGCCTCTCGCACGCAGTGCATTGAGCAGTACCGGGAACAGTGCCAAGGGGTACTGAGGTGGAAACTGCCAGGGGGTCATGCCACAGGGGTAACCCTTCTCCATTGGGTGAAGGGGGACTTCCCTTGATGTGTGGTGGGGAGGGGGGGGAGGTGGGGGGGGGGGGGCAGAGAGGAGTGAACACAGGCAAATACATGGGGGCAGGAAGACTACTCCCCATTACTTCAATGATGGGGGGTTGCCCAGAAGCCTGGAAGGGGGGGAGGGGTCGAGACCTCCATTGTTCTAGTGAGGCGAAAGACAGATTTTCTTTCTTGCAGGTCACGGCATAGCTGGGCTTACTGGCTCGATGAGACCCCACCCCGCTAAAGTGAGAGCGGTAACCGCGGGCGGGACTCTCTCAGCCTATGCCGGTTCGTAGAATCGGCGGGCCGGGTGTGATTCGCGCGACAACGTCCCGCACCGGTCCGTCGATTCTCTGGTGCAGGAGAATCGGCGCCATTGGCACCAGTGCGGTCAGCACGGTGCCGGTCGAGGGCCACTCTACGTGGTCTCCCGGCGATTCTTCGCCCGGGATGGGCCGAGTGACCGGCCAATAAAGCCCGAGTCCCACCGGCGCCGTTCACATCTGGTCTCACCCGGTGGGATCTCGGCGTTCATCCTGTCGGGAGCGGCCTCGTGGGGAGGAGGGGTGGGGGTGGATGAGGTGGGGGGGGCCTCCATCATGGCCTGGCTCACGATCAGGGCCAATCAGCGGGCCGGCCTCTCCTGGTGGGGGCCTCTTTTGCTGAGCGCTGGCCCCTGTAGCCCTACGCCATGTTGCGTCGATGCCGGCACGGAGAAGGAAGCTACCGTGCATGCATGCATTCGTGCCGGTCAGAGTGCGCATGCGCGCATTTGCTCCTTTCACAGCATGCATGCACAGACTTCGAGCGCCCATTTGTCGCTCCAGTGCCGTGCTGGCCTCCTGTAGGGCAGAGGATCGCTACACTTAGCCGTCATTAAACTCTCCAGTTTTTACGACGGCATCAACACTCTGCCGTCAGATGGGAGAATCCCACCCACACGTTTTCAGACAGAACCTGACATCTTGCCATTTTTTTGGAAAGTTCCGCCCTTGACCTCTACCACCTTGAAGAACAAGATCAGCAGATGCATGGGAAATCACCATCTGTACGTTTCCCTCCTAGCCACACGCCATCCTGACTTGGGACAGTATCGTCATCCCTTTACTGTCACTGTTGGTCTTAAACCTTGTCCTGGAACTCCCTTCCTCACAGCACTGTGAGTGCACCTAAACCAGATGGACTGTGTAATAAAAACTCTGTTTCTCCCTCCATAGACGCTGCCTGCTGTGCTGACTTTTTCCAGCACTTTCTGTTTTTATTTCAGATCTCTGGTGCTGCAGTATTGCAGTATTTTGCTTTTATTTTTTGTGTGGTATAATGGGTGACTGTTATGCACATAAATTTATAGTCTATGTCAGCAATGATATAAGATCACATGGTACCCATTCACCTACACCCGATGGACTGGAGTGGTTCAAGAATGAAGATCATCTCAACCTTCTCAAAGGTAATTAGAGATGGATAATAAATGCCGACCTTAAATGCCCCATCATGAATGAATAGCGTTAATAATTTAGGAAAATATCCCATGGCACTTCATAGTGGTGTTATCAGATGAAATTGACACCAAGCCACACAAAATTATATTAGAGCTTAGTTAACAAAATAGTTTTTTAGGCACATTTGAATGGAGGAAGGAGAGATGGCGAAGAATAGCAAATTATGGAGGAAATTCCGAGGATAGGCTGTAGCCAAACCCACAGCTACCAATGGTGGAACAATGGAAATTGGAGATGCGCAAAAAACCAGGAGGACTTAAAGAGATCTTGAAGGGTTGCAGGGCTGGAGAAGATTACAGTTCTCAGGAAAGGTGCAGTTATGTAAGGGTTAAGTACTTAGATTAGAATTTAAAAAGGTGACAATTTGGTCGGTAATGGCTGAACAGGACTTAGTGTTCGGACATTGGTACTGTAGCTTTGGGTGAGCTGAGGTTTACAGAAGCTCGTAGGTTTGAGGTGAACCAGGGGAATGTTGGCATTATAATCGGGGGATAACAAAGGCATGGATTAGAGTTTCAGAAGCAGTTGGGTTGAAGCAGACACAGGGTTGGGCAATACAAATGGTGGTCTTGATATTGGAGGGGATATTGGATCAGAAGCTCAGCTCTGGGTCAGATTGCACAGTGAACAATCTGGTGAAGCCTCATTTGTTATTCCAGGTGACGGTAAGAGTCTGTGGCTAGGGAACAAACTTTGTGGTGTGCATGGCAGAGAATAACTTTGGACTTCCCAATAAGTAATTGGTGGAATTTTCTGCTCATTTAATACTAAATGTCGGACCATCAGCAGAACAAAAAAAGGCAGCTTTGTGGAGAGATCAAGAGAAATCATGCTTAGATAGAGCTCAGGGTCATCAACGTACATTTTGAAACCGATGCGTTTTCAACTTATGTTGCTGAGGGGAAGCATGTAAATGAGAAATAAGAGGGAAGCAAAAATAGGAACATAGGAGCTGGAGTAGGCCACTCAACCACTCCAGCCTGTTCCACCGTTTAACCAGATTGGGATGAATAAAGATAGTTTACCACAGTCAAACACACATAAGATATAATTTGTGACTGACAAGGGTTGAGGTAATCCATTTCCTTTTGAGATTTGAATCATGTCAATGTCAGGTAGAACAAAAAGAAAGAACTTGGATTTGTTTAGGACATTTTCACATATCTCAGCACAGCCAAACCATTACCAATTAATTATTTCCATTCTGAACTGCTTAGATGTGTGATATGGGCAAACACAGCATGGAACAATTTAATTTGCTTTTTTTGCTGGTGTTTGTTGAGGGCTTAATATTGACCTTGGCACAGAGAAATTTGTGCTCTTCAAATAGTGGCAGGGATTTTTATTTTATTTTTTACATTGCAGTGGATTAATAGAGCTTAACCAGCAGCTCTAAGGATGTAGCAATTCTTCAAAACTGAAATGTTGCTCTTAAATCTTGTGCTGAAATCCTACTTTAGATGTGAAACAAATACTCTCTGACTGGGAAACAAGACTGTTCCCAACTGATCTGATTGCCAAGAGCTGATTTTATCCTTTAGCAGTAGTGGGAAAACTGACAGAAGTGGATTGGCTGTTCTCTCGGCGTTTCTTTCCATTGAAGTTGTAATTAATTGTACCCGATACAATTGTCACCGATGCTTGTGTCAAATTTCCATCATTACCGATAGTTAAAATCTGCCCTCTGATTCTGCGAATATTGATTTCACAAGATTATCCATCTGCCTGTCTTTCAAAATTTGAAGATTTCGATAACATTTTTGTTTTTCTCAGAAATGGATGAATCAGTATTTATAAAAGCAAGTGTCATGCACCACAAAGTTTGGTCCATCTTGCTTTGATCAACTTTTAGAAAGACCCTTTGGGGAGCTCTTTCTCTTTAGGCCTGCATTTATTTTTTTATTTTTAATAATATATCCAATTCCCTTTGGAAAATTATTATTGAATCGACTTCCATCAGCCTCTCCAGCAAAGCATTCAAGATCAAAACAACACGCCGCAAAACAAACTTCCTACGCAATCTCCCCTTGCCAATTATCCAGAATCCATGCCCTCTGATTATCAACTGTTCTCCCATTGGAAGCTGTTTCTCCCAATCTACTCTATCAAAACCCCTGAAAACCTCTAGAAAATTTTCCCTCAACCTTCTCGGCACTAAGGACCCATTCGATGCTTTAGTAAGCTAGACCACAAGTGCCAAGGGGCAGAGCTCCTCTTATAGAAATTACTCGGCTTAATAGAAACTAGATAAGATATTCGGAATGAGTGAACAAGTAAGTGTTCAAGTATTTAATTTAGCTTAATGCCCCAGGCTGTTTTTTTACATAATATATATGTAATCTGTGCTAGCAGATTTATAGCTCTAAGGTAGAGCGTCTGAGCTAGAAGTCAAACAGTATAGATTGCCCTGTCACGGGAAGAAAAATCTTTCCACTGCATCATAAATCCATCAATTACTATTGTAAATAAAGTTAGAAAAAAGCGGAAGTCAAGGCTTTAGCTTTGAGGTCACCTTCTACTTTTTTGGTTCATTCGGAAGTAAACATTTACCCTAACCTGGTTTCATAAAATAATCAAAATAATTTCTAAAGGCATAAACCAAAACACCTTGCAGGAAATCTGTCAAAAGCATGCAAGTGACCCTCCGAGTGGAATATCACAGAATACCTGTCCTGTTGGTGCATGCACATCCTATCTTACAACCATTTCTATCATCTTCACGACAGAGCCCCTTATACAAAGCCTAAAGGCATTTTTGCAATATAATTGTAGTGCATTTGAATACATTTTTAAAAGTGGCTCAAATTTTGAAGCTTATAACAGCAGGATGCATGGATGTTTTGCACATTACAAAATATTAATTTGGCTCCATCTCGAATATTGCTTGCAAATCGGGGCCCTGGCGCCACAATTTTGGGAGAACATTATGCTTTGGGGATTATACAGACAAAAAAATGACAGGATTGGTTCCAGGATTGAGAGGTTACAGTTATGTGGATTGACATATGGATAGGGCCAAAGCAATATACAGCAGGTGCTGAAAAACTGAAAGAAAATACTTCGGTCAGGCAGCATCTGTAAAATTTGGAGAGGCAGTGGCATAGTGTCATTGTGACTGCACTAATGATCCAGAGCTCAGGGTAACGTTTTGGGGACCTGGGTTTGAATTCCTGCAATTTGAATTCAATAAAAATATCTGGAAATAAAAGTCTAATGATGACCATTAAATAACTGTCGATTGTCGTAAAATCCATTCAGATGACTAATGCTCTTTATGGAAAGAAATCATTCAATGCATTCAATGCTCGGTTCGAGCAGGAAACCAAAGATCCGCTGTTGAGTGCCCCAGCAGCCCATAACACACCCACACCCACCATCGCAGCTTCCAAAGTCAGATCAGCTTTTCTGAAAGCGAACTCTCGGAAGGTGACGGGTCCAGACGGGATCCCTGGTCGAGCACTCAGAGCCTGCGCAGACCAGCTGGCAGATGTGTTCGCGGACATCTTTAACCTTTCCCTACTCCGCTCCAAGGTCCCCACCTGCTTCAAGAAGACCACCATCATACCGGTGCCAAAGAAGAACCAGGCAATGTGCCTCAATGACTATCGTCCAGTGGCCCTAACCTCAGTCGTAATGAAGTGCTTTGAGCAATTGGTCATGAAGCGCATCACCTCCACACTCCCAGAATCCCTTGATCCACTGCAATTTGCATACCGCCACAATCGGTCCACATTTCCCTGGCCCTACACTGATCCCTAGAGCATCTCAACAACAAGGACTCCTTCATCAGACTCCTATTTATTGATTACAGCTCCGTCTTCAACACCATAATCCCAGCCAAGCTCGTAGCAAAGCTCTGACCCACAGACCACAATCAATAAGAATGATCAACAACACCTCCTCCACAATAGTCCTCAATACGCCCCACAAGGCTGCGTACTTAGCCCCCTACTATACTCCCTGTACACACACGACTTTGTGGCAAAATTTGGTTCCAACTCCATCTGCAAGTTTGCTGATGATACGACCACAGTGGGCCGGATCTCGAATAATGACGAGTCCGAATACAGGAGGGAGATAGAGAACCTAGTGGAGTGCTGCAACGACAATAAACTATCCCTCAATGCCAGCAAAACTAAAGAGCTGGTCATTGACTTCAGAAAGCAAAGTACTGTACACACCCCTGTGAGTATCAACGGGGCCGAGGTGGAGATGGTTAGCAGTTTCAAATTCCTAGAGGTACACATCTCCAAAAATCTGTCCTGGTCCACCCACATCGACGCTACCACCAAGAAAGCATAACAGCACCTATACTTCCTCAGGAAACTAAGGAAATTTGGCATGTTCACATTAACTCTTACCAACTTGAAATGAAATGAAAATTGCTTATTGTCACAAGTCGGCTTCAAATGAAGTTACTGTGAAAAGCCCCTAGTCGCCATGTTCTGGCGCCTGTTCGGGGAGGCTGGTACGGGAATTGAACCGTGCTGCTGGCCTGCTTTCAAAGCGAGCAATTTAGCCCTGTGCTAAACCAGCCCCTTTTACATTCCATTTCCAGATGAAAGCATTCCATCTGGCTGCATCACAGCCTGGCATGGCAACTGACTGACCTCATTAACACTACACCCTGGATGCTTCACCCAATGCCGGTGTTATGTAGTTATATTGTGTACCTTGTGTTGTCCTATTATGTATTTTCTTTTATTTCCTTTTCTTTTTATGTACTTAATGATCTGTTGAGCTGCTCGCAGAAAAATACTTTTCACTGTCCCTCGGTACACGTGACAATAAACAAAATCCAATCCAATCTGCCATCCTTACCTGGCTTAGCCTATATTTGACTCCTGACCCACAGCTGTGAATTGCGCTTTCACGTATCTGATCGTCAGTCCAGAAGTAAAACACTCGAACACGTCAGTAACGAATATTCGTTTATTCACGGCCGGGACAAATCTCTAAGCAGTCGGGTAACTACCTTCGAGAAGTGCCAAAATCCCAGAATAAGGACTGTATTTTTATACATTTTACAGCTTAGGGGTGGTCCCCTTAAATTCCTAGATATACCTATGATTTGGCAAGGATCCAGAACATGTACATATATGGAATTATTCTTCGAGGTCGGGAGGTTATTTTTGACATAATCATTAGCACAAGTCACTATTAATATTATTACAAAGGTTTTTGTATCCCATGGCCATCTGGCTTAACTCATTCCAAAGCCCATTCCTTTTACATTTCAATGTTTATTTGTTCCAACTGGTCAAACGAGCTTAATTACGCTATCTCTGCAATAAAGTAACGCTTCCCATTCATTCCATTCTTTGACTTTTTGACCTCTCTGCTTTCACAGATGCGGGTCAGAACATTAAATAGTACTAAAGCCACACTCCCCTCTTTCCATCCCATAACCTTCTGACATCTCTGCTTTCACAGATGCCGGTCAGAACACGCTCCCTTTATTTCATCCCTTGACCTGTTGACATCTCTTTCACAGAGCTTTTCAGAACTGTTATATTAACCCTATCAGCGAAGTTCCAAATGAAATCCACTTCTACACAGCGATGTGGCTGACTCTTAAATGGGCAAGCTAGCCACTCAGTTGTATCCAACACTATGAAGCTATAAATGGACTAGCCGGCCTCGACCGAGGCACCGGAAATGTCAAATGGTGAACCCAGCAATGTCGGCCCTGCAAAGTCCCCTTTACTTGTTGATAGTTAAATTCTTCACCCGGTAGTCTGGCTCAATAAAATGAGAGATGGATTTGTAGGTATAGTATCATTTAATAATAAGCAACTTGCAAGGCTGGCTTACTTGTAGGACCCCAGAACACACACAGCCGTCTTCTAGGAGCCCAGAGCAAAAGAGACCGAGGGCAAAGGGTCTCTACAGATATATTCAAACTCACAGTAAGATTCACATATAAGCTTCCATTGGTCATTCTATACACCTCCTGACCTGGCCCTATATCCTAATTGGTCACTTTGCAATTGGTCACTTTGCATTGTTACCCAGCATCCTTTTCACCATTCTCACCATGAGGCTACCCTCCCCCAAGGGTCTCTAGCCAGGCTTTGCTAAATTCCTTTGTCCTTTGTCTGTGAGCTCACTACCATCGGACCGGCCCTATTATCTATACTATTTTAACTAATAATCCTATTTTTTATCACATTCATTTATTCATTTCCTCATACTAACCTCTGGGCTTTGCGCAAAACTGGAGTCAATGGGAATCAGGGGGGGAAACTCTCCACTCGTTGGAATCATACTTAACACAAAGAAAGATGGCTGTGGTTATTGGAGATCAGTCATCTCAGTTCCAGGACATCACTGCAGGAGTTCTTTAGGGGATTGTCCTTGGCCCAACCAGCCTCAGCTGCTTCATCAATGATCTTCCTTACAGTGTAAGGTCAGAAGTAGAGATGCTTGCTGATGAGTGCTGTTATCTGCCCAGATCCTTTTGGATGGGGACAATCGGTTATCACAAAACTCTTGGGGAATACGGGCTCCACTAATGAGGGGGTTGGGGCTATTGTTAGCTTTGCAACTGTATAAATAGAACTGGCCATAGTGGTACTGGCAAGTGAGGGAACCAGTAGTGAACCACTGGTGTGGTGTAAATATTGTTGTAAATAAAGTTATTTTTTGTTTGACTCTTCAAACTCATGCTGGGTTCTTCGTGGCCCTCATAAAAAATGCACAATCATCATTGCACCATTCGTGACTCCTCAGACAATGAAGAAGCCCATGTCTAAATGCAACAAGAACTGGACAACATCCAGGCTTGAGCTGACAAGTGGCAAGTAACATTCATGCCACATAAGTACGAGGCAATGACTATCTCCAATAATAGAGAATTTAACCATCACCCTCTGATATTCAATGGTATCACCATCCCTGAATTCTCCACTATTAACATCTTGGGGGTTACCATTTACCAGAAGCTGAGCTGGACCACCCATATTAATACTGTGGCCGCAAGAGTAGTTCAGAGGCCAGGAATTCAATGGCAAATAACTCACTTTCTCACTCCCAAAAAACCTGAACAGCATTTGCAAGACAAAAGTCAGGAATGTCATGGAATACTCTCCACTTGCCTGGATGAGTGCAACTCCAACAACAATGAAGAAGCTCGACACCAACCAGGACAAAGGAGCCCGCTTGATTGGTACATCTTCCAAAACATCCACTCCCTGTACCACTGACGATTCGTAACGGCTGTGCATACCATCTACAAAGATACGCTGCCGGAACTCGCCAAGGTTCCTTAGACAGTACCCTCCAAATCCATGACCATCTAGAAGAACAAGGGCAGAAGATACTGAGGAACACCGCCACCTGGGCATTCCCTTCCAAGCCACTCACCATGAATTCGAAAGATTTCACTGTTCGACAGAAAACTGAGGTGGAGTTCAAAAGGAGGCACTTATTTCAAATTTACTTCAAATCTTAGTTTTTTGAGGACTTCTGGTGATGGGGATATCCTGAGCGGATGCACGAAAGGGGACTCTCCTCCTGAGAATTTGGATTTAAGCACTTTTAATCGAAAATAACCTGTCAGAATCGGGCAAAGTCATCCCCTCACCCTCTTGTACAACAGCAGAACTAACGATGCCCAGCAGTAGCAGCTCCAAGGTCCAGAAAGGGTTCTGCAAAGGAAGCGAAGCACGGGAGACCTGGCCCTCCCAAACCTACAATTCTACGACTGGCGGCCACCGCAGAGAGAGTGAGGGAATGGGTGAAGGATCCGTGAGCAGAGTGGGTGAAGGTGGAGGATAGTTCCTGCACAGGGACGTTCCTTCTATTTACAACAGCAGTCCCATCCCCACCAACTAAGCACTCAAAAAGCCCAATGGTGGTAGCCCCGCTCCGGTCATGGCGCCAATTGAGAAACATTTCTGACTGAAATGTCCACAATGATCCCCATCTGCAACAACCACACATTCCCGCCAGCAACGATGGACACCACCTTTAAAAGGTGGAGACAAGATGGAAGGACATTGATGATTAATAACCTATACACAAATGACACTGGATTAGCGACACTGGATGAACCTACGGCAAGGTTTTCAACTGCCCAAAGGAAATGAGTTAAAACATATAGCAACTTAAAATGATGACGTGCCCATGGACGCTGAAACACTCACTAGTAGAGGAACTGTTGGATGCGGGCGACTTAGGGAAAGGGAACTGTCGGGACCTATGTGGGCGACTGCTGGAGGAGGCACGTTTTCCCCGATGAGATGAGAGGAAAATGGGAGGCAGAACTAGGGACAGAAGTGGGGGTGGGGTGGGGGGTGGGAGGGGGGGTGAGGGGGGGGGTGGGGGGGGGGGGGACTCTGGATCAAAGCATTGAACAGGGCAAACTTCACCTCCACATGCGCAGGGCTGTGCCTAACACAACTAAAGGTGGTGCACAGAGCACACCTAAACAGAGCCCGAATGAATAGGTTATTCCCAGAGGTGGAGGACAAATGTGAACAGTGCCAGGCAAGCTCGGCCAGCCACACCCACATATTTTGGGCCACCTTAAATAAAGGGACTGTTTGTCCCGGAAAACTAGATTGATCAAGCCAGAGCCGATGCAGTCTCTTTGCCAGCCCTGGAAATTAATAATCTCCCGCCAAAAGATCTTGCTCAGCTGGCAATCAGCAGCACCACCCAAAACTGCAGACTGGCTGTCCGACCTGTTGGAATTCCTCCAAACGGAGAAAGTAAAACTCACCATCCGTGGGTCGGAAGAGGGCTTCCACAAAATGTGGAGGCCGTTCACCAACTTATTCCAAGATCCCTGCTCAAAGCCAGCAGTGGAGGGGGAGCAAAAAACCAGCAGAGCAGATCATAGGACGCAGGCGGCTAAGTCATGGAGAAGGGGCCCAAAAAGCAAAAGGGAGGGTGCAGAGTAAATAACAGTACTCTGCACGGCACTCGTCACGGCCAATACAAAGTGTCCAAACAGGGTGGAATGGCCAGATAAGGCCCGTAGCTACAGGGGAGGGGGGGGGAAGCAAACAGGTAGATAGCCAGAAAGTTCCAGGTCACATCACATATATATGTACACCCATCTCAATCTGTTCGATGGCGGGGGGGAGACGGAATCTTGGCTTTGTCAGTGATGATAGAATTATGTACCATAAAATATTAAAATCAATAAAAACATTGAAAAAAATCTTAGTTTCAGGATGGAACAGTCAAATACTAGGGAATATAGGTTTGAGGTGCAAGGGGCAAAGTTTAGAGGAGATGAGGTGGTGGAAGCAGTTATGATAGTGACGTTTAAGTGGTGTCTTGACAAATACATGAATAGAATGGAAATAGAGGGCTGTGACCCCAGAAGCAGAGAAGGTTTTAAGTTAAACAGGCAACCTAGTCGGCGAGGCTTGGAGGGCTGAAGGGCCTGTTCCGGTATTGTACCTTTCTTTGTTCTTCGATCTTTAACTGCTAATATTACAGATTTTTAGGATAATAAAGGTTTGCATTCATATCGCACCATTCACGACCAATAAATGCTTCGAAACGCTTCAAAGCCAATGAAGTAAAAGTGTGGCCATCTTTGTAATACAGTCAGTATTTGAAAATTATTGCAATGTTTAACTATTCATGTTACGGCAAACACAATGTTGTTCAGTGTGATGAATGTATTATATTAATAATCCACCAGTGTATTTGTATCTGTGCTGTCGCACTTGTATTTGTATATTTGTATCTGTGCCATACAGTTGCCCTTGTGGGCTTCTCCTATGGGCCATTGTATGGCATTATCCATAGGGGAACATGTTGGGGCATGTATGGGCTCCGCCCCTGGCTCCTCCTCCTTGAAGGAAGGTATAAAGAGCAGTTGACCTGCAGGCAGTTCTCAGCATTGGTTCAGTCGCAGGCAGGCACTGTTCTAAGTTGATTAAAGCCACGGTTTACTTCTACTCATGTCTCGAGTGAATTGATGGTCGCACCATTCAGTCTTCCAATACTTTGGTGTGAAAATGTATTCTGAATGGCAACAGCAGTGTACAGCATTCTGTCTCAGAATTGTCGAGGCCTAGTATTGTCATTACAAGAACTGTAGGTGCATGTGGCCACTTTCAAGAGGTTTTCCAATAGACACCCCGTGAAATTGGAGTTGACAATGCATTCCGAAATGTAATATTGTGATCCACCCAGTAACTTATTTAAATTACAGTATTAATTACATAATCTAGGTGCAAAATCCTGCTCAGTGATCTGTGCTCCAACATGAATGAACCAAGAGGCTAAAAGAACTAACAACAAATGGTATGCCCATGTCACAGCTGATTGTAACATCCAAAAGGGCTGGAACCTTCTCGAATCCTGGGATTGTCCTGCTACTGAGACCAAAAGCAGTCCTTACTACCCTTCATGGATAGACGGAGGGACGCAGTGTGGGACCTTGATTGCAGTGACCCCTTCCATTCAATTGAGAATGGTGCTACACATCACAGAGCTACCAGCCCCAATCAAAGGGCCAGCAGCTCGGCAGCAGCAGCACCACAATAGAGGTCACCGCTGCTGAGGTTGCAGGGAGAGGACCATCAAAGTGCAATAAGTTTTGCTTTCCCCCCCCCCCCCCCCCCCCCAACAGCCCCTCGTCCCATCTGTCACTTGCTAGGAGAGCAGCACAATTTATTGGAAGCCCGTTCCATCGCTGATAAAAAGCTGGCATGGATGGGAAGTGATCGACTTAATTTGCCGATCATTTTCTGTAGGTGGACAGCTGCTCCGCTGATGGCCCTGCCGTTGAAAATATCCCACACCGACAGGAAGGCCTTGTATTTGTGCCACCATTTTAGAAGGCCTTCCCGCCTCCCACCTTCCAGCCCTCTTCCAGAAAAATTCCAGAAAGAAAGCTGTGGGTATTTGAACTTCAATTGTAGAGGGCAAGATGATGACACTTTTATTCATCATTTCGTGATTATCCTTCAAAGTAATTGAAAGCTTTGAAATCTATTAAATTTCCAGAATTGAGTGAAGTCTAAAACTTACACCTGAAACAAAAAAGCTTTTTCTCATTTGAAAGTGTCAGTAGATCAATCTCACCCTCCTGAGTAACTCTAATTATTCAATTCCCTGTCCGTTACTGTTGCTGCACTGTCTAAAAGTAACAAGCTGCCACATCACAAAGGAGGGGACTTTTTTTTGGCATCCTCTAGCATGTTTAACTCTTCAATAGTTTTGATAACGGTATATTTTATCAATACTTGTAGCCAGGACTGTGATGTATGTGAGGTTAGTGTTTTTTTTTGTTATATGTGATACTTCCACCGTGCTCTTAGGGGTTCCACGATTACACTCAGTAACAATGAAGGCCGATATTGGGCCAAATTGGTTCTTGCGGTCCCGCTGAAGTCAATGTAATTTTGAACAGCTCGTCACATTTTCTGGCCCCATTCCCATTGTGACGAGGCTGTAAAATTGCTTCCATATCTCCAAATCAGGGTGACGTGTGGCTTGGAGGGGAAATACAGGTGGTGGCATTTCCTGCTGATCTAGTTATTTTGGATAGAGGTCGCAGCTTGGAATGTGCTGTGGAAGGAGACTTGGTGAGGTTTTGCAGTGCATCATGTGGATGGTACATATTGCTGCCACTGTTCATCAGTGGTGGAGGGAGTGAATGTTTAAGGTGGTGGATGGGATGGCAATCATGGACTCCCTTCCTATTAGTACTCTGGGTGCACCTGCACAACGTGAACTGCAGAAATTCAAGAAGGTTGCTCACCACAGCATTTTCAAGGACAATTAGGGATTGGGCAACAAATGTGGCCAAGCCAGTGACATCCACACCTTGTGAAATAATAATGAAAACACAGAAGAAATTGCCACAAGAAAGTCAACATCAAAGGCCTCAAAGATCCCACCCTTCTCAGCCAGCACCTCACTGCCCACCCCTCAACCTCGAGCCACAAAAGCTACTGTGTGCCCCGAGTGTTCGGTCTACCCTAAAGCTCACTGTAACAGGCATTGTGAAGTGATCTTTGGTTTCTCTACCACAAAACATTGTCACTGGTTTGATTAACTTAACCAAACGATACAGGACTAAATTGAGTGTAAAATTAAAAGCAATATACCCAAGAAGTATGCCAGTAATTATGTTGAACACCTTCTTCTTATGAAGAGATTCTTTAATACTAGAAGAAGAATTTTCTGAAGCAGATAAACTGGGTGAATTAGTTGCAGTTGGAGCTGTGAAACTATCGGGCCAACGCTGCCACACATGTCCCCATCTATTGATTTTTCTCCCAATAGCATTGAATGATGAGATCCAGTCTGATGTGCCATGTTATTGTGAAAACAGCTGAATAACCTTATTGTGACAAACAAGGGCCCAAGTTGAACCCCTTTCTTCTGCCATCAAGTGTACGTTGCTGGATTATGTGTGTGTATGGTGGGGAGTGAAAGGGTATTGGAGTAATGTGGAGGCTAGGAACAGACCAGCCATCAAAGTAAAGCAACAACAGTGCCATGCAGAGCCTTTAAGGGAGAAAATTATGAAGTGCCAAAGGCAAAGTTTGGTTAAAGAGGTGAGTTTTAAGGAGGACTGAAAAGGATGGAGGTGAAACTGTTTAATGAGGGAATTCCAGAGTCTGAAGGCTAAGTGGTTGAAGGCATGTCTCGCAGTGGTACGTTAAAGCCAGGGAGGATGCATAAGATAAATATCGGAGGAGGGATAACTGCAGGAGCGGTTGCAGTACTGATGGAGGTTACGGGAAACACACGTGGAGAACATTTTTACAATTGGAGGCATTGCTGAAACTGGAGCCAATATTAGTTAGCATTGGGATGATGAGTCATGAGGGGAATACAGGCAGCAGAGTTTTGACTGAGCAGAATTCTAACAAAGGTGAATGTGATGGAAGGCCAGATATGAGAGCATTGCAACAGTGGGGTCTGGAGGCTAAGATATGCACAAAACTATATTCACTAGTGAAAAGCAATAAAGGCGTGTCACACTTCCTTACTTTGGTCCACTCAACCAAGGACAGGAGTCCTAACTAAATGGGTCTTGATGTGAGATAGGGTACAGGCAGTAAAACTTTGGATGAGAGGGCAACAAGGTGGCGCAGTGATTAGCCAAGATTCCAGGTTCGATCCCGGCTCTGGGTCACTGTCCGTGTCGTGTTTGCACATTCTCCCAGTGTTTGCGTGGGTTTCGCCCCCATAACCCAAAGATGTGCTGGCTAGGTGGATTGGCCACCTAAATTTCTCCTTAATTGGAAAAAATGAATTGGGTACTCTAAATTTAAAAAAAAGTTTGGATGAGGGTTTGTAGGTTTAAATTTTATTTGCACTTGATGTTTTTTTTCGAGTCATGTTCAATTCTTCTGAACTGATTCAAGCTGTGTATTTGTCCTGCAAAATTTGCTTTAATCCTTTAAAAAATGTTCTACTGCTCAACTACGATTGTGTTGTTGAATATCCTCAATCCATTTTGTTTTGCTGTTTCTTCGATTCTTGGGATTTTAGGCTTTGGATGTTACATATCTGACTCTGGTGGAATCCCAGTAGCTTTCTCTGCTGCACCATTGTAACATTGGTAGAAGTTCAATCAAGCCATTTTTACACACCTAAATGGTGTTTCTTCCAGGTTACAACTGTAGAGCAGCAGAAATCTCTGATAATTCCCTGTGCTGATCATTTTATCAACTCTCGATGTGATCTGTGATCTCTGCTCGGTTTTCCATTTTCTGGACATTTCCTGTGTTATTATCAAATTACAGGTCAAGTTGAGCATTCCTCGCTGTAGCTTAGTTTGATGCATTGATTTACGAAGCAGTCATGCATTACAATTTTGATTCAAGCTTCTGTTTTCCCAGTTATTAAATGGTTGATTGGAGCTGCTCATTAAAATAGCTTCCATGTTTTCACATAATCTTTTCATCACTTTAAGGAGTCAATCATATTCCTGTTTATACCTGAAGTTTGTAACATTAACCTGTTGTTAAATTATATATCTGTGCATCAGAGTCTAACCAGAGTAGTTTGTTTTGTTGTTTTCCCCCACCCACTGAATCTAATTAATTTAGCTCCTAAACCTTCACATCCTAGGTTTCACCACCTCCTTTTCTTGGCAATCTGCCCTTTTCTGACTGTCTGATGTCCTAGAATATTGCATTAATTTCTATCCTCTGGGCTTAACCATGTGTGGTGATATGATCTGCATACTCGTCTGCCATTGGGCCAGAACGTTGGCTTACCATTGGCCCTGGTCGGTCATGTGCCTCTCGACCGATTGGCCGAGAGGCTGAGTTAACCACGCCTCTATTAACGAGGTATAAATGCTCAGACGCCTGACGATCGTCCCTTTCCACTGTAGACGATCGCAGAGCTGTGTTCTAGTTAATTAAAGCCAGACTTTGGTAAATCACTCGCCTCGCGTACAATCGATGGTACATCACCATGTTTATAATGTTTCCACTGCATCACAGTTCTCTCAGTCTTTCGTTCTGACACCTTGGCCGGGTGCATCCAGTTTTGGGCGGATTTAGCGGGGTGTTTGTCAGCGGTTGCAGTGCCGTGAAATACCTCACTATTCAACAGCACTTTGTTGTATCTTTTAGCTTTGGGGAGTTTCTTCTGCCAAGGCCTCACTCAGATGGATTTCCTGCTGGCGAACTTTCTCCTCACAGATCGGAGCACTATTTTGTCTGGCTACCCCAATCAATTTTGACACCTTCCCCCAACTTTGAGGAGGCCCCCTGGGAATCTCCGCTCTACCTGGTAAGATTACCCAGGCCCAATCCCTACCATTGCCAAACTGGCACCTGGGCACCCTGGCACTTGCAGCCCAGTGCTCTGACAGTGTGCCTGCCAGCTTGGCAGTACCACTTGGGTACCAGGGTAGCAAGTGCCTGGATGGCACTGTCGGGATGAGAGGTTGGCAGCACCAAGATGCCTGGTTGCCAGCAGGAGTTCCAGTGTGCCACCCTGCCTTGTCCCCAAACACCCTGGGAGCTCTAATGGCATGGGAGACCCCTCCAGGTGTCGTTATGCCTGGTCCATGCTTGAACTGAGTGCTGTGAGAATCCAGCAAACATAAATTTAAATGAGCCAGTGAAGACAAAATCCAAATCGCGACATTCCGCGAGATTCCGTTGTATCTCGGGAGACATTTCAAGCTCGCAAATTTCAACGGCCTCGTCCCAACACCAAATTGGATGCGATGAGGCCACTGAATCGCACCCCTTATTTCTGGCATTCATGTAACTAGATCTGACTCTAAATTAATATTTCCTGTCATCTTCTGGTCTCGAGTGCATGTGCGTTTCTCTGGGATACCGAGTCAATACTCCCCTGTTGACTTCTATTATGTGATCCAACTCCTCTGGTGATTCATCTTTTTCCCTGCCTGCCCACGGTCCCTCCATCAATGTTCCTCAGAACCATTTTGTTTGTTGCTATCACAGTCTGCCTTTCCTGCACTTGAAGAGGTTCTGTATTATTTATGAAGGCAGCTTTGTTATTTATGAACCAAACATATATTTACATCTTCATTTAATTCTCTTGGTGGACCTATTCCCTTTCCCAATCACGGAAATATGCCAGAGAACATTATTCTGTGTTCCCTTTCTTTGAGTTTCGGTGCAATTCTCAGAAAATCACGGAATGATACAGCACAGCAGGAGGCAATTTGGCCCATCACACCTGTGACAGCTCATTGAAAGGACAATCCAATTAGTTTCAACCCTCTGCTGTTTTCCCCATAGTCCTGAAAATGTTTCCACTTCAATTCCCATCTGAAAGTTGTTCTGAAATGTGCATCCCCCATGCTATCAGGTAATGCATTCCCCATCACAACAACTTTTTGTATAAAAAATATTTCTGCATTTTGCATTGAGCACTATTACAAATCCCTCATATCTGGATCCTCTGGTTACCAATTCATCTGCAACTGCAATTAATTTCTTCTTAATTATGCCATCAAATCCCTTCAAGATTTTGAACACGCCTCTCAAACCTCTCCTTAATTCTTGCTGCGCGAAGGTGAAAAATACCAGTTTTCCCACTTAACTGAAATCTCTCATGTCTGGTCTCATGAATATAATGAGATGCAGACAGGCAGTGATTGACACATAGGATGACCAGTAAGCATACAACACAATACAGCCAACCACCAGACAGGACACTACCACTATAAAGCCAGAGGGCACTAGGTTTCCCGTTCTCTTGGGACCCAGCTACTGAGACAGTCAGAGTCCACGAGCCAGCAAGTGCAAACACCTTGCAATAGCTAGTAAGCCTGGTCAGGCTACTACAAGGTCACCAGTCAGATCAGTATAATGTCGACTCACAGCTGAATATGTATAGCAGTTCTATAGTTGAATAAAACAGTGTTGGATCTTCTCCAGTGTTAGACGTCTGTTTCTAACTTCCCTGCATCGAGTGCAGTCCACATCGAACCAACCTGCCAAACACACCACTCCTCTGCAGGTCTTTGTATCTTTCCTAAAGTGTAGTGCCCAGAATTGGCCACATGACTCCAGGTAGAGCTGAATCTATAGGATTAGCATAACTTCCTTGCTTTCGTACTCTATGCCCCTATTTATAAAGCCAAAGACCCCAACAATGTATTCTAATTGTACTTCAAAAGCCAAGGCCATTGCTCATTATTTTTAAATCAGAAATCGCATAGTCGCAGCAACTCATCTGATGAGACTGATATGATTTGTCTAACCAAAGTGAGTAAAAACAAGTACACACTGAGTAATAGGGCAGCTATTTATAATCATTCCAGAAGGGGAATTGGACTTAGCTATGAGTGCAAATTTTTTAAATTGCCATTTCAAGTGAGAGATGGGTCACCACGTGCCTGAATTATATGGTTATTATTGTTTTTTTTTGTAACATTAATTTACTTCGTAGTTTTGAACTTCAAATGAGGTCTGAAGATGTGTTCTACTTATTCATCAAGAGTAAAAGATTCTATGAAGTAATAGGATAAAGGACAGTAGCTAAAACTATGATTCAGGGTTCCTGTTTATTTCTTTTGGACATTTTATTTAAAGCTTCCTTAGATATCAAAGTGAGAATGGACATTCTTGAAGTTATGGAAGTTGGACTGTGCCATGGGTGTTACAACCCCCACACAGATCATGAGGTGTGGTCCATCCGATTCCCCATTATCTCCACGGAATATGAACTTCCCCACTAACAGGATGGTGCTTCCTCTTTAACAAGGAGAGCCCTCACAGTATAAAAACCCTGACCTGGGTGTGGGTCAGGACGAGAGAACCTTCGGGGAGTGGAGAGTAATTGTGCATTGAGAATAGACCAGTATTTGTTGCATCCTACCTATCGTTCAATTTGTGTTCTACAGAGACACAGATGCAAAATAATCCAGAGTAAAAACAGTAAAAAGGTCCGCAAATTGCATTATTTTATATCAAAGTCAGTTATTTTCTTTCGGAGGAAATATTAGGAAGTCAGCTGTGAAGGGGGATAGTGCAGAGCTTCATAATCTGAATACATCCTTTAGCATAATCACTGCTGGTCTCCCATGTTTGTGTTGCTAAAGAGTTCAGAATCCGTTGGTACCAATCGTGCATCTGATCCACCACCAGTTAAGCAAGCATGAATGTTTATACATGCCATATTTGGAGGACAGCTTTGAGTTGAAAATATTGCCCTGTATAATTATTAAGGAGAAAATGATGTCTGAAAATAAAATCAAAGTATTTTCACATTTCCCTGACATTAAAAGATAAGTTAAAACCAATTCAAACTTGCAATTATCGTGGTCATTTTGTCCTGTGTGCTGTATGGCGTCGTCAGAGACTCCTGAAGCAAGATTTTTAAATAGTACTGAATGCAGCATGAACACATTGATTTGTGTCTATGCGGCATGCATTCATATCAACATTATTCATGTGTTCCATTGCGATTAACTCCAGTGAAAGTTCACAAACTAATTACAGCCATTCACTCTAAGTACTAAACATTTTGCATTAATAATGACACTAAAATTTGCTTATAGAGATTCCTTTCCATAATGATCATGATCAGCTTCTAACAGGCACACATACTACTTCTAATGAAGTGATCTTGACAACTAACATCACTGTTAGATGTGCATGATTCATTTAGCAGGAGTATAGTCCAAAACAATGAATAACTGCCACTGGCAGCGAAAAGTCAGGCCTGGTTGATGATAAAACAAAAATTGAGGTCAACTGCTGCTAACAGCCACCCAGACCCAATGCAAGGTTAGCTGTAAACTAATTCACACCCTCTGCACAGTTCTTCACAGCAATTCATCCAAAGCCCATTTCTGTGTTTGATTACTGCCCTCTTCTGGCATGAGCTCTCTACAACAACAACAACCTGGATTAAAACATCCCAGGATGCTTCACGACGACATGGTGGCACATTGGTTAGCACTGCTGCCTCACAGCAGTAGGGACTCAGGTTTGATTCAGACCTTGGGTGACTGTGTGGAGTTTGCACGTTCTCCCCGTGTCTGCGTGGGTTTCCCACGGCAGTTCTGGTTTTCTCCCACAGTCCAAATCTGTTCCGGTTAGGCGGATGGACCATGGTAAATTGTCCCATAGTGTCCAAAGGTTGGGTGAGGTTGCGGGAATGGGGCAGGGGTGTGGGCCTAGGTCAGGTGCTCCTTCAGAGGATTGGTGGAGACTTGATGGGCTGAATGGCCTCCTTCTGTACAGTAGGGATTCTATGATTCACAACAGCACGATAAAACTAGATCAGTTCCTGAGATGAGAGGGCTGTCCTAAGATGAGAGATTGAGTAAATTGGGTCTATATTCGCTGGAGTTTAGAAGAATGAAAACCGATCTCATTGAAACATAGAAGATTTTGAAGGGGTTTGACAGGGCGAGTAAGGAGCGGTTGGTTCTCCTGTCTGGGGAGTCAGGAACATAGGAAAAGGGGTGATAATTTAGCACCGAGATGATGAGAAATTCCTAAACTCAAAGGGTTCTGTATTTTGGGAATTGAGAGTCCATCCGAACACTATCTCCACATGTTGCGAGACAACTGAAGGCTAACAGCATGTTACTGGCTGACCTCCAGTTCTGAGGCATGTGAATACATTGCACTTGTTTGACACAGGATTTACACCAATCACTACATTAATAGATATGAAAATTTGTGGACCTGCAAAACCCTTAGGTAAATACCTCGAATGACCACCAACTTTGTTCTGCTGGTGTAATAGAGATACATCTCCTCCTGGGGTTGGGAAAATCACTGCCCAAATAATACAAAGCAGTGCCCGGTTCTATTGAGGAATGCGATTACAAATATTATCCCATCTTTCTCGGGGCGGCACGGTAGCACAGTGGTTAACGCTGCTGCCTACAGTGCTGAGAACCCGGGTTTGATCCCGGCCCTAGGTCACTCTCCGTGTGGAGATTGCACATTCTCCTTGTGTCTGCATGGGCCTCACCCCCACAACCCAAATATGTGCAATGTAGACAGATTGGCCACGCTAAATTGCCCTTAATTGGTAAAAATATAATTGAAATACTTATTACCCTTTGTGTATTTCCAACACTTTAATTTATTTTGAACTTTCACAGTAACTTCATTGTAGTATTAATGTCAGCCCACTTGTGACTTGAATAAAGGTTGATATTATGAAGTGCTACTTAACCAGGATTGCCGATTCCCATTAGCAATAGCCTTCAGCCACACAGCCAGATGCCTCTGCGGTCAATGGGAGTTATGTATGATCGTTCGGCAAACAGGCATGGACTAGGGTAGCCCTCAGAACCGGAACACACCATCCAGGGGTTGGCATGGCGGACACGTGCACTGTCGACCCTCCCACCCCATCAGCAGAGCCCCTCCAGCCCCAATATACTAAGCCGCCATGGCGGCCCACCTGCAGCAGAGACTGCACCCCCCATTGGGCCCTCAACCCCCGATCACAGGGGCAGCAGGTCCAGTGCCCCTGGGCACATTGCCTCTGAGCAAAAATTGCTGCTCATCTCCTTGGCTCCCCGCAGATGCCCATCCATCAGGTCCACGTTTTTCAAAAAAGCACTAATTGGCACCAGTGTGACCGCTTGCTGGGGAGGCCCCTGGATCGCGGGAGGCCGTTGGATATGGGGTGGCTCCCATTAATTGTATGGAAATAGGGCTTAAGTAGTGATAATTGGTGATCTGACCACCCTACGACGGGAACGTGATTTTGCCGATGGGAGTGGGCCGGTTGCATCGCAAACTGGCGCGGTTCTCGTTTTTGGCCTCTCCCGCTGGAGTGAAACAAGGCCAGATATCTCTTTCTATAGAATTCCATCAATTTGAAGGTGATCATTCGGGAAAATCTCAACAGAAATTCCACATTTCTGAAATTCTAATCATGCTCCAGGACCCTGAAAAAACGGAAGATGAAAATGTTGCATTCAAATTTAGTTGCTGTCTCGGAGATTGAATATTAATAATAATCTCACGTGTTGACTTCTGAGTTTGTCAATAAGAACCAAATTAGTTTCTTGAAGAGCGCATCATTTCAGATATCTTTCAGCTTGACATCTCTTTGCAGCTTTGTATTAGATTTTTCTCCTGAAAAAGAGTTTTCTGCCTAGACACGGTCAATTACTCAGTCTGACACTTGATTTCATTTTCATTTTTTCATTGAAATCGTTTCCTTTACAATGTGACAAACTTCAGATAAAGTGAGAAATTTTTGTAATGGCACAAAGAAGACACAAAAATAGGGCCAGGTCTGGCTGGAGTGTCACATCTTTAAACATATTAGTTAGTCTTCTTTCAAGACCCTTCAAGTCAAAAAGCTTTTGCAGCATAATTTGAACTATGGAACACTGGAAGTTTGAACAAATAATGACGAGCTAGTGGTGTAATGGTGATATTACGAGACTTCTGGAGTAACCCAGAGACCCCAAAATCCATCGGAGGGCTACCCTTACCCACATAATGCAAGACCTGCCTACCCCACCCCCATCAGACCCTTCCCCCACCAGAGATCCCTTAAATATATAGACCCCCAAAGAGATCCCCTAAATGAGGAGAGCTCCCACAGAGACCCCCTAAAGAAACCCTCCACAGATTAAAGAGACCACCCCTCCCTCCCAGAAGAGATCCCTGTCAGGAAGCTCGAGAGCAGTCCAGACAGAGGCAATGAAAACAATCACTGCTTTAACATCACCTGTCCAATAGACCTACAGACTCAACACAGGAAGCAGCATCTGTCAATTCCTGGAAAGAGGGGCAGCAGGGTGGAGTTTGCACATTCTCCTCGTGTTTGCGTGGGTTTCGCCCCTACAACCCAAGATGTGCAGAGTAGGTGGATTGGCTACGCTAAATTGCCCCTTAATTGGAAAAAATTTTAAAAAGCGAAAAAATAATATTTCCGAGAAAGGGAAACCTAGTCAGCTGTGTTTCAACCCCCTCAGATCTTTGATCTGTAAAACATTCATTCATTTCTCTTCATATTGATTTTACTAGGCTCTAATTGAAAGCTTACACTCACCTCCCTCTCCCAGCTGTCAGCATTGCTCCATTCATCTTCCTTTAGGTTGAGTAACTTCAAAGTGGTCAGCTGAGAAACTGACCACAATGTTTATAAACATCTAACTTTGACTGACAGTTCCTGGACCACTTCAAACAGAATTAAGTGCTTTCCAATCATCTCCCTTCATCGTGAGTGACTTTGAAGTGGTCACTAGGAACTGACAGCACTTAACTCTGTTAATAATAATAATGATCTTTATTGTCACAAGGCTTACATTACTACTGCAATGAGGTTGCTGTGAAAAACCCTTTGTCGCCTGTTTGGGTACACAGAGGGAGAATTTAGAATACTCAAATTACCTGAAAGCACGTCTTTCGGGTCTTTTGGGAGGAAACCGGAGCACCCGGAGGAAACCCATGCAGACACAGGGAGAACGTGTAGACTCCGCACAGACAGTGATCCAAGCCGGGAATCAAACCTGGGACCCTGGAGCTGTGAAGCAACAGTGCTACCCACTGTGCTACCGTGCTGCCCACTGACTGGACTGGAGTTTGACTGACTGGTTTGCTCTGCAGGGTGGTGGAATGGACCTGATGAGCCAAATGATCTCCTCTGTGCTGTAAGTAACTCTGACTCTCTGAATCAAAGAATCATTTTTGGGGGCGATTGGCAGCTAGCAACTAGTGAAGTATTGTAAGGATCAATACTTGACTCTCAGCCATTTAAGATCTATAGCAATGAGATGCATACACTGGAACCCTCAAGTCAACCCTAACATCTGGGCTGTAACACATGGCAACCACCCCCTCCCCCACCTACAGATCCATGGGAGGGTGGGTTTTGGAGGTTGGGCAGGGAGGTGCAAAGAGGTTGCCTGATTTTGGGCTGGCCCCAATATGGACAGGAAACCTCCAAAAGCAGGTACACCCTTCCTTCCTGTCCTTTCACTAACTTTGCACTCTCGCCCACCTTCCACTGCCCAGGATATTATACCAGTGCAGGCAGATGCAGGTCCTTAAATGGCCATTAATTGGGCATTGAGTGGGGATATAATACCCTGTCAGGGTCAGGGTGGGCAGGAAGGAGGTGGAATAAGGAACAAAATCTTAATGAGATCTGAGTGAACTAGAGCAAATTCTTAAAGGACGATGTAGATGCTGAGAAAATGTTTCATCTGGCTGGGTAATCTAGAACATGAGGTCACAGTCTTAGAACAAGGAGACAGTCATTTACAATTGATATGAAGAGAAGTGTCTTCACTTGAAGGTTTGTGAACCTTTGTAATTACATCCCAAAGACCTGTGGATTCTCAGATGTTGACAAGATTCAAGTCAGGGGTTATTTGACCTTTGGGCACAAAGGGAATTAAGGGAGATGGGATTGTTCAAGAAGGGGGACTTGAGGTGGAAGATTAGCTATGATCATACTGCACAGTGGAGCAGGACTGAGGAGCCAAATTGGCTACTTCTCCTTTCTTATGTTCTTATATTCTTTTGCATACCCACATGCTGGATTATCAAACATTAATAGATATACATTTACTGTCTATAAGTCACAAAGAGAACATTAGTTAGGCTCGCTATTTGTTACAATGACCTTGTAGTGTACCAATCCAGTATAGTTACACGTTAATGTTGCTTTGAATAGAGGAGACATTCATCCTGTATGATCGAACTAAGAGCTAATCATTGCGACTGCCACTCACACTTCACTCATCCAATCATGAGGAGAAGCAATCACTGAAGTATAATTATTATTTAATGTTCCGTCACTTCTGTCAGGCAGTGCATAACAGCTCTTTAATTTCCCAAAAGAAACCGTGTCAAGAAATCCCAAATTATTGTCAGCACCAGGCTTGGCAAGGCCTGCAGGCCTGCGCTTCCCGCTAACTGTACTTAATAGCACCACATCCTTGATTTACATACATCTGTCTTCTCACTGAATTTGATTTTTTTTCTGAGGAGTTTTTTTTTGACATTGCAGCTAACAGAAGGTGGTAACTTGTCTGTCTCTAAGGTATGTCTATCTCCATAGACACATTTTGGAATCTTCCTATGTCTCCTATTCTCAGTTTAGAACGGAGACACGGAAATTAGAGCTGGGCTCCATCGTTATTAGAAGACTCCACTGTGGAATAGTTAAATGTTGTCTGCTCTCTCAGGATCAATTAAAAAAAATGCCTGGTGATCTTGTTTCACTGCGTGGACACCACAGTATGGTTTATAATGAGCTCTGTGACACTGGGCGAGACTGAAGTGGAATATTTTTCTCTCAGGAGATCTGAGCACAGCTAAAACAAACAAAAAGTTAACATTTGGGGAATTGAAATTACGCAAGTAGTGATGAAATTGGGTTAAAAAAAAACCTTGATTGTAACAAAACAATAAGTTCTAAATATTTTGGAAAATTAGTCAAAGACTCAAGTTCATTTGGAAGTTGCAATACTTGAAGAACAGTAAAAGTCTGGAATTTAGACTTGTATTAAATCGATTATTCTTTTCTTACAGGAATATTTAATCCCTTACCTTAGTTTTGTGAAGCTAAGTGCACTCTTTTCACTGCACCCAGGCACAATGAAAACTAATTTTGCAGACCTGTGTTCCAAGGACATCTGAAAGACATCTGCTGCAATATTGGGTTGGGCCCTTTCTCAGATGTTTAGGGTAACCACTCAAAATGGACCATAGGTGAGTTGCATATATTAATGCAGGGCCTAATACCTGCTTTAGGATTCTTCAAGGAAATGGGGCTCTCCTAAGCAGAGTGGTGTCAGGCCTGCCCTGCTCCAATTTTCCTGATCCCCACCAAAATAACATTAATGAGACCACTGGCACAAGTTCAGGCTGATCCCAGGTCTACTGATTGGGGCATTCAGTGCCCAATTTAGATCTCACGACATGCCAGAGGAAATTTATACCCCATTGGGTGAAATCTAATGGCCCCGCCCAAACCTAAGGGCAGCAGGGTAGCATGGTGGTTAGCATAAATGCTTCACAGCTCCAGGGTCCCAGGTTCGATTCCCGGCTGGGTCACTGTCTGTGTGGAGTCTGCACGTCCTCCCCCTGTGTGCGTGGGTTTCCTCCGGGTACTCCGGTTTCCTCCCACAGTCCAAAGATGTGTGGGTTAGGTGGATTGGCCATGCTAAATTGCCTGTAGTGTCCTACAAAAAGTAAGGTTAAGGGGGGGTTGTTGGGTTACGGGTATAAGGTGGATACGTGGGTTTGAGTAGGGTGATCATGGCTCGGCACAACATTGAGGGCCGAAGGGCCTGTTCTGTGCTGTACTGTTCTATGTTCTATGTTCTAAACCGGGGTGCGAAGCAGCCAGTAAATCTTGTGTGAGACCTCTAATGGGGTCTCGCGAGATGTCGCAATCCGGATCCTGCCCACAATGAGCAGGATACAGATCTGGCTAATCAGCACTTTGACATGCACTCTCCGGGGTTATCCAAGGTGCGGGATCTAACCCCCGTGCCTTGGAGACCCCAAGGAACCGCCGATTAGTACTGGCCTCCACAAATGGGGACTAGACATACTGACACTTGAGGGAGGGGTCTCCCAGGTGATCAGGGGCCCCTGGGTGGCTGGGCCCTTGGTAGGGTGGTACCCTGGCACCCCTGATGCCACCAGGCACCCTGGCACTGCTAACCTCGCACTACCACATGGGCACTCTGGCAGTGCCACCTGGGTTCCACTCTGCCATTGCCAGAGTGCCCAGCTGGCATTACCAGGCTGGAAGGGGCACTGCCAGAGTGCCAGATTAGCAGTATCAAGGTGCCCAGATGGCATTTTGCCCACACGGGGATCGGACCAAGGACTGCCCTCCCTTTATTTGGTGAGGTGGGGGGGGGGGGGGGGTGCTCGACGACATGGGAGAATTTGGGGGTCCAGGGGTCACGAGATCGGGGCGCCTTATATAGTGGAGCTCCTCAGTGCAGGAAAGTGCGAGACCCCAAAATGAAACAGAGCCTCGTTATATTGCGGAGTTTTTCTCGCTGTGAGCGTCGGGAAAAACCTGGATAAAAGCACACGACACAGGACTCTGGGCATAATTTAACTAAATGGGAACAAATTCCCAGAGCAAGCACCTTTAGCCGCGAGTTTCCCGGTACTCGCAGCGGCAAGAAACACAACTCTCTTAAATGGCACTCAAGTCCGATAGGGAGGCTCAACGGGGAACACGGCGTGGAGGCCACACTTGGCTCTGTTTTCTGCACTGAGGAGCTCCGGTCGCCAGACTCTGGCCTCCCCAAGCTCCAACGCAATATAGAGAGTCCCCAAGCCCAGAGCACCACCCCCAACACCTGCACAGGGCACCCCTGGCCCGATAACCACCACACAAAAAATGCTAGCATAGTACCTTGGCAGGGCCTGGCTGGCACCCATTTGGCACTGTCAGGGTGCCAGACTGGCAATGCCAAGATGCACAGGTGGCTCCAGTAGTGCCAGAGTACTAACCTGCCCAAAGGCCATGCTCCAATCCCCTGGGAAACCCCCACAAGTCCGTTCTGTCTGGTCACCATTTGTGGAGACCAATACTAAATGGCACTCGCCCAAGGTCTCTGAAGCGAAGGGAATAGTTCCCAATATCTCGGGTACCTCTGGAAACTGCATATTCAAGTGAGACTAGCTGACTCGCCTTAATATGCAGATCTGCCAAAAAGTGATCCTGCTCACAATGGACGGGATTTACATCACGTCTTGCGAGATCACATTAGATCTCACAAGGCGTTGCGAGCCGGGTAGGCCCCAGGAGTGGGGTCTCCCGGCTTCTATCAGCCCAGCTGTGCCTCAGTGAGCTGCTTTTCAGGCTCAGCGTGGCTGTTTAATAGCGTCCTCTGTTTAATTTCTGTTAAATTGTACCTATTCCAAAATATATTTCAAATGCAGCTTCTACAAAATGCACAGTCCTTCCATCCTTTTTACCCTTTGACTGAAACCAGATTTTTTAAAAAAGCAATTTGTTGCCATCTTCTGGTCATAAATTGCACAACTGCTCAATCCAAGATGACTAAAAAATTCTGAAGGTTAATGCAAGAAATTCATCAGGCTAATGCACGTTACCTATAAGATTTAGCTTAAAAAAACACAAAGCCACAGACATACACTTTAGAAACATTGACCTCATTTATTGCTGTATTATATCAATGTACATTAAGTTAAACTGGTACATCTCATTTACAACTTTTTCAACAACTGACGTAAAACAACAGCAGCCGAAGAGAAAACAACATCCTCACATAGGTGCCTGACAATGGAAAAAGGATATCTTTGAAAAGCAAAGGGCAGCAGGGGTGGTAGGTGGGTCAGGGGGTGGAAGATGGAAGGTCAGTGAGAGAGAGAGCCAAATACATAATTGATAGGGAAGTTTTTAAGCAAAGGTTTTAAGTGAAAAATTGTCAACAACTGTTAATTATGCAAAATAAGACAGTCGTGTTATAATTGCAGGAAGACAGCAAAAGGCAACTGATTAAAACCACTTATTTCCAGAGAAATAATGGAAATAAAGTGGCTTCTGTTGTGACCATAACCTGTGACGACAAAGTATCTTGACATGTATGTCTAACAATAGCTCCAAAAGTACATATTGGCTTGATCAGTCACGACAGTGGGGCTAAAACTGTGAGCTGGCTTTCACACATTTAATTCTCAAATTCTCCAGCCTTTCAGTCAAGCGCTTTAAATAAATTACAGGTCAGAACAAAATAGCATGTAAAAGCATGTTACCGATGAGGCTTTAGCTTAGAGTAGTATAGAACTTAAATTTACAACAGTGGGAGATGTTATAAAAATACCTCAAACTGTTATCCACAGTGTATTTTTAAGTTCTTTCTATTAAACAGACAAAAGCCATACAATAATATAGGCTCTTCAAATAGCAGGCCAAGAAAAACACAAAGGGAATAGGACAATCAGAATCTGCACATAAAGTAAACAACAGCAGCAGCATGAACGGTGTAAACATTGTAACTCAAATTCTTTAGGGATAAATTTGACTTTAGGCGATAGTGTAAAATATGTGCTATCACCAGTTCAGTCACCTGCTTTTGCATTGGTCCTGTCTTTCATTTCCATTGACTGTATGGAAGGTTGAATATCGCCCATTTTACACTTACACACAAAGTGAAAATTACCCCCATTCTCCGCGTTATTGAGTCACTCCCAATATTATTATCTTTGTCTGTTTCCACTGGTGCCCTCATCCTATCTGTGTCCCACATACAGACTTTTCAACTAAAACCGCTGTTGAGCTGATTCTTCCTCTGCTTAACCCAGGTACATCATTCCTAGCAACATGTCAGCTCAATGCAAGACTTGTCTCTGCGCGCCAGTAACTTTGCCAAAAATGTGACAGAAAGTCAGTTTTTGTGCTTGAACTTTTTTGTTGCTTTTCTGGCAAAGATAATGCAGCAAAGTGGGAAGTGCTCTGAAAAATCCTGGGCCTTTTCAAAGTCTTTGTGCGTCCATCTTGCTGCTAGGCAACTTGTTTCACCTGCTTATTTTAAGATGTCACTTCTTAAGCCCATGTCCAAATCATCCCTATATCTTGAAATCAATACAATAGAAGGTAATAAACTGCTGTTCAGAATTAGCAAAATCTCTAATTCTAATTACTTGTACTCTGGTCATCTTAATGTATCATTAGTTAATAGCAGAATTGGTTTACTCAGATTTCAGTTTAATGCATTGTCAAAAAAAGTTACTGGAGAAATATTCTATTCAACAAAATTCAATGAACGCCTGTGAATTCCATGGTCTATCACAGTAACTCTGCCAGGAGACCAACAAAACTCGGGAATAGTGTCACTGGTGTTTTTTCTATCTGAGTAATGGTAGGAGATCAGTAGACTCCATTGGTATTTTCGCACACACGTACATGGGCTGAATGGCCTTTCTTCACTTTTTTCATGTAAAGCCTAAAAGCAACTGTTCAAATATGTACAAATTATTTGATCGGATGTGGGTGTCGCTGACAAGATGTTGCCCATTCCTAATTGCCCTTGAACTGATGGCTTGCTAGGCCATTTGAGAGGGCAGTTAAGAGTTAACAACATTGCTGTAGGTCTGGAGTCACATGTAGGCCAGACCAGGCAGATTTCCTTCCCTTTAAGGGCATTCAGGAACCAGGGGGCATTTCTTTTCCCCAGCCAATGATGATAGTTTCACGGTCACCATTAGAGATGATAATTTAATTCAATTCAAATTCTACCAGCTGGGATGTGAACCCATGCCCCCACGACATTAGCCCAGATCTCTGGTTTACTTATCCAGCGCCATTACCACTACACCACCATCTCTGTGCAACCACCTCCCCCACCACCCACCAATAATGCTAATACATTGTTAGTGCCATAAGAGTTTAAATTCAGTGAAGGCAGCTGAATCCTGTCCCTTACCAACCACCAACTTATTTATTGAAAGTGGATGAGCATAGAATTAAAAGACGGATCCAAAAAAATGTACCCAATGATGGTGTTGAATCAACAACAGCCCTCCAAAAAATAAAGGCGTTCAATCACGTTGAAAATCAATTAAAATTCACAAAATACTCTTCAATTAAGTCACATAAGTAGACTCTGCAGTTCCCTGTAATGCAAGATTTAGCCTAGTCCAGTATTTAGTCCAATTGATTTGACTGAAATTTGTTTCCATTGAAACATTATTATTTCAGGTAGGAAGCACAAGAAAATAAAATCTATCTGTTTTTCACACAAATAGAAGTTCGGTGCTTCATTTGATAATATTATGAACACCACAATAATGTTAGGAATTGTTCCTGGGGCCCAGTAGTTTAGACAGCTTTAATCACAGAATCATAAAATCCTTACAGAGCAGAAGGAGGCCATTCAGCCCATCAAGTCTGCACTAATCCCTGGCTTTATCCCCATAATCCCACCTAGGGGCTTTTTAGCATGGCCAATACACAGCTGCACATCTTTGGACTGTGGGAAGAAACCAGTGCACCCAGAGAAAACCAATGCAGACTCTGGGAGGAAATGCACATTCAGTCACCCGAGGTTGGAATCAAACCCGGGTCCCTGTGAGGCAGCACTGTGCCACTATGACGCCCATGAGTGAACCAGATGGGTTTTTACAACAATTGACAATGGTTTCATTAGACTTTTAATTCCAAATATTTTATTGAGTTTGAATTCCAACAACCATGGTGGGATTCCTTCAACCATGGTGGCATTCGAACCTGGGTGCCCAGATCATTATCCTGTGTCTCTGGATTATTAGTCCAGCGACAATACCACTATGCCACCACCTCCCCAATATTCACTCTGTTCTCATAACAGAGGTGTTTCTTCTTTGATTTGTTAAATTAATGTCATTTCAATATTATCATTAAATTATCTCCAAAGTTGCATTATTATGGGAAACTAGACAAAATTCAATCAGTGTTCTCAACATTAACATCAGAACAAGAAGGATGAGTAGGCCACTCGGCCCCTTGAGCCTGCTCCACTATTTAACAAGACCATGGCTGATCTGATAGCCTCGGATCTGCATCCTGCCTTTCCCCAATAACCTATCATCCACTTGCTTACCAATAATCTTTCCACCTCTGCCTTAAAAATATTCAAAGAATCTGCTTCCACCACCTTTTCAAGAAAAGAGTTGCAAAGACTCACAAATCTTTTGAGAGAAGATGTTTTGCCTCATTTTCATTTTAAATGGGCAGCCCTTTATTTTTGAGCAGTGATTCCTAGGGGCGGGGATTATCTGCGACCCCAGCCGCGTATTTTGTGGAGGCAGCCCACCATTGACCGGAGGTGGGATCTACTGATCTCTCCATTGTCAACGGGGTTTCCTGTTCTGCGCACCCCTATTGCCGAGAAACCCACAGCGGGGTTAGCAGTCGGCGAACCAGTAGATTCTTCCGGAGTGAATAGCCGGAAAATTCCGGTTCTAGTTCTAGATTCTCCCACAGAGGAAACATCCACTCCACATCCACCCTGTCAAGACCCCTCAGGGTCTTATATGTTTCAATCATCACTTATTCTTCTAAACTACAGAGAATACAAGCCTGACCTGTCCAACCTTTCCTCATAAGACAACCTATTCTTGGTATTAGTCTGGTAAACCTTCTCTGTGTTGTTTCCAACACATTTACATCCTTCCTTAAAAAATGTGACCAATACTGTACACAGTACTCAAAATGTGGTCTCACTAGTGCTCTATGTAATTGAAGCATAGCCTTCCTATTTTTGTATTCAATTCCCCTCGCAATAAATGATAACATTCTGTTTCAGTGTTTGGTGACAGGCACTCTCAGCAGCTATTTTAAGAAACAGTTTACTCTATTTGATAATCTGAAATCGCTACAATGCCTACTTGACGTCTTCCAGCAGTTATTAGAGTATTAACAGTTATTTACATAGAGAAATGTAATATGTTTGTATGACCTCTTTCCACAGCTTAGGTATTTTCTTATCCAAACAACAAGATGGAAAATCAAGAGTCTTATTAATTGTGATACTTAAGACACTTATCTTTAATGCAAATTTTTTAAATGGCAATTATCTATGCTCTGGTCCTCAAATTCCTATTCAGTCTGTACATATTCTTCAAAATTTCCCATCCCTTAACTGGGAATAGTTTTGTTCAATTTCCTTCAGATCAGTTTGAATGTTTATCAAACCAACCATAAAAGATTGCATGTTCAACACTCCATTTGTTTGAAACAGATAAAAACATTCTAGTAGTCTCGTAATTACTGGAGGGTACACTAACCCTCGTATTTATTAGGAGGCACAGGACCTACTTGTGGTGATTGTAGATCTGAGTAGATGCAATACAACTGAGCAAGCACTAGAGGGAGCACGGGAGAGCTATAAATACACCGGGACAGGAAGTGAGGACACACTTCACGGAAGGCAGAACTGGTAGCAGGACATAGACACAAGCAGGCAGCATTTGAGGTAGCCGTAAGTTAAGCTCTGAAGACAGAACAAATTCACAATAAAGCATCTTCTCCAACTTTGAGACTACGAGCTTTATTAAGACACGAGGAACAACACACTACTGGTTATTAGCGGGTTTGGCACAAGTTGTTTGATGGTACGACAGCCTAATAGTTATTCCAGGCAAAATGGTACCCCAGTAACAATCAGAGGTTATGGTACTAGTGTTTATTAAATCATAGGGTAGTCCAGTTGTTATCTGTGGAGTAGATGTTAAAGGGTAAGATGCTTCGTAGTTGTTAGAGGGTACGGTATTTAGTTTCGCAGAATCATAGAGTGGTTACAACACAGGCGACCATTCGGCCTATCATGTCCATGCCAGCTCTCTGCAAGAGCCACTCAATTATGCCGACTCTCCTGCCTCATTGCCATAGTCCTGCCAATTATTTTCTTCAGATAATTACCTAATTCTCTTTTCAAATGATGGAATATGCCTCCAATACACCTTCTAGTATAATCCCTTTAACCGAGGAATAAATCAAGGCATCAATCTGCCTGATTGTATTATGATTTTCTAAATGTCACACCATTACTTCCATAATAATAGCTCTTGCCTTTTCCCTGACAGATTTTAGGCTAACTGGCCTGTAGTTTCCTTCTTTCTGCCTCCCTGCTTTTTTGAACCCTGGTGTTAACTTGTGATTTTCCAATCATCTGGGACCTTTACAGAATCAAGGGAATTTTGGAAGATTACAACGATCTCTGCAGCTATCAGGTCCCGGGAACTTGTCAACGTTTCATTCTAATAGTTTTCCCAGTACCTTTTCCATGACGATTATCATAAGTTCCTCCTTCCTTTTACCCCTTGATTTTCAATTATCCTTGGTATGTTTTTTGTGTCTTCTACATTGAGGACAGACAGAAAATACCTGTTTATTGCTTCCACCATTTCTGCGTTTCCCATTATTAATTCCCAATTTTCACACTTTTAAGGGACCAATGCTCACTTTAATTACTGTTTTTGTTTTTAAATACTTTTAGAAATTCTTACTATCTATTTCTAGATAGCTTTTGCTTTCCTTACTATTGTTTGAATCATTCTTTGCTAATTTCTAAAATCTATCCAATTTTCTGACCTGCCATTAATCTTCACAGTACCATACAATCTTTCGATCAATTCGATACTGTCATTAACTTTGTTGGTTAATCAGGGATGGTCCACCCTTCACGCAGTCTTTCTTTCTTAATGGAATATAGACTTAAATGTCTGTCACTGTTTCTCTACAGTCATACCTTTTAACCTATTTTGCCCCATTCACTTTATACAATTCTGTCCTCATACCTTTGTAACAGCCTTTATTTAAGTTCAAGACACTAGATTTACAGGTCTCACCCTTCGACTGAATGTGGAAATCTGTCATGCCATGCTCATTGTTGCCGAGAGGTTCTTTTACGAATAAGTTATTGAATCATAGGGTAGCCCAGTTTTTGCCATGTCCAAAATAGCCTGCACCCCAGTTGGCCTGAAAACTTACTGCTCAAAGAAACTGTCCTGAATACAAGTGTCCTTTGGGTTCAACCCTTAAACCAGTGGGAACAGTTTGTCTGCTCTGTACACAACCCTCATAATTTTGAACACCACTATCAAATCTCCTCTCAACCTACTTTTCATCAAGAAAAACAATGTTAAGATTCTCAAATCTATCCACGTAACTGAAGTCCTCCATCCTTGGAATCATTTTCATACATGTTTTCTGAGCCTTCTCTAATGTCTCCACCTTTTCCCTGAATTATGTGGAATATTTCATCTGAGGTTGAGCCAGAGTTTTATAAAAAGTTCCTCATAACTTACTTGCTTTTGCACTTTATGCCTCTATTTCTAAAGCCCAGGATCCCATAATGATATTTAATAGATATTGGAAAGTACAATCGCCTAATAGTTAATAAACGGTATGGTAGCTTACGAGTCATTAGAAGGTATTGTGCCAAGTAGTTATTAGATAGTACAATAGCTCAGTAGTTATTAGTGGACTTGATCGACCAGTTGTTATTAGTGGACAAAGAAGCCTAGCTGTTATTGAAAGGTGCACTGCAGTGATACATTCGAGGATTAATAAAAAAACCTTGATAATGTGGATAATACAAAGTTAATCTCGAGCTGCAAATCTAATTCTAATACATATGAAGAGCAAACATTAGTTATTGATATTGCTCATTTCATCTAATAGTATTTCAAGTTTCTTCTGAGCCACAATAATGCATAGCAAAATAGCAGTGCTCCAATCGGTGGTTTGCTTAGCTTTGCATTTCCTGCAAAAGAGAAAAAGAGAAAATGTATAAGTTGCTTCCAATTTAAAAAAAACTCTCCACGAGAATTGCCAGATTGCAGCAGACTTAAACTACATTCCTTATTTAAATAAATACAAAACATCAACAGATTAACCATAATTCAGAACTTCAGATGGATACTTATGACAGCAAAGCTGACTTGCTGATTTTATGGGCCTGCGCCATCCTATGCTGTGATTTTATTGTTTAAGCCAGTCAGTGCTGAGGTCATAAAAACTGCAATGTAAATAATGTGCTTGAAGTGGGGGCAGGAAGAGTTCTGTGCAATGCAAAACCAGAGTGGTACTAACCTGCCTCTCTGCTGCTGAGCATTTAGGAAAATGAGAAACTGAATGGAAGAAAATGACTGAAGAATGAAAACCAAGACCAGCATCATGTGCATCGTATCCAATAAGAGGTCCAAGTGAAATAGAAGCTTAGACATTGGATTGTGATGCTCCCATTTTAAATGCAGAAAACAGTTACTTGAAGGTACAAAAAGGCAGGCAGCCTGCGCTGCTCCACATTGAAACTGTGTTGCCTGCTATATTCGTTAACTTTCTTCCTTGGGTGTCCAAGGCACAAACCTGAAACATACACCAGATGCCTGACTGGGCTCACATTAGGACACTGGGTGCCAATGGGAATGCAAACCAGACAGCCAGTTTTCCTATCACCTGCAAATTTCTTAATCATGCCCTCACATTTCAGTCCAAATCATCGCTATCAATCACGACAGCGAGGAACCCATTACTGAGCCCTACAGATCCAAAAGATATTTGTTAAGATGCCATGTAAAAGGTATTGCACAAGGTAAGAGAGCTCACAGTGTTGGGGGTGATATATTAATACATGGACAGAGGATTGACTACCACTTGGGCTCTCCAGGGGCTGTTGCTGGCCTCGATGATGCCTTCCCGAAGCAACCGCTGGACCTCGGACCTGATAAAGGTCTTGTCCTAGGTGCTGTACCGTCTGCTCCTGGTGGCAACGGGTTTGCAATCCGGAGTTAGATTGGCAAAATCGGAGGGTGGGTCGACCTTTAAGGTCGCGAGGCCGCACACAGTGAGGGGTGGTAGGGACCCGCCAAATTTGAGGGTAACGCTCTGGAGATTGTACTGGAAGTTCAGGCCGAGTAGTAGTGCAGCGCAGAGATTAGGAAGGACGTAGAGGCGGAAGCCGCTGAATTCTACGTCCTGGACCGTGAGAGTAACCGTGCAGAACCCCCGGATCGTGACGGAATGGGATCCGGAAGCCAGGGAGATTCTTTGATTGGCGGGGTGGACCACGAGGGAGCAGCGCCTTACCATTATCCGGGTGGATGAAGCTTTCGGTGCTCCCGGAGTCCAGCAGGCAAGAGGTCACGTGACCGTTGATTCTCACACTGGTCGAAACAATGCCAAGGTTGTGTGGACGAGACTGGTGATCGTCACTGAGGCGAGCTGCGGTCGGTCGTCGCTGGCGTCAAAAGATGGAGAGCGTGGGGAGCCCAGGTCGTGGAATGCTGTCGGCGTCCATGCCGCGTGGGGAAGACAGGATGGCGGGGCCTGAAGATCCTGCGGGGGACAAAATGGCGGCGCCCATGGGCTGCACGTTGCAGGAGCTGGACAAGATGGCGGCGCCCATGGGCCGCACGTGGACTGAGGGGGGAAGATGGCGGCATCCACTGGCCGCCCGCGGCCCCGGGAGGTGAAGGTGACGGCGCCCACTGGCCACGCATGTTCTGGGACAAAGATGGCGGCGCCCATTTTGTGTAGACCAAGGGAGAGGTGGCGATAGCGGCGAATGCGCGGGCCTGGCACACCGCGGCCAAGTGCCCCTTTTTGCTGCAAGCCTTGCAACTGGCAGTGTGGGCCGGTCAGCGTTGGCGGGGGTGTTTCTGCTGGCCACAGAAGTAACATCGGGGACCCTCGGGGTGCACGGGTTGGCATGTGGCGCAGACGTACTGGTTGGGTGAAGCCCCGGCTGGGGCAGCCGGCTGTGGGGTCGATGAGGGATAGGAGGGGTGGGCCGTGCGGCCGGAGGGGTAGGCCTGAGCATTACATGAGGCGACCGTCATGGAGAGTGCTAGCTTTTTAGTCTCAGTGAGGTCGAGCGTGGCCCCTTCTAGCAGTCTTTGACGTATGAGGTCCGACCCAATCCCCATTACAAACGCATCGCACATAAGAAGGTTGGAATGTTCGGTGGCCGTAATGGCCATACAGTCACAGTCCCGGACGAGTGGGATAGGGCCCACCAGAAGTCTTCTATGGACTCACCAGGGAGTTGAGAGTGGCGAGTACGTGCCTGGCGAAGAGTGTGTTTGTTTTCTGTGCGTAGTTTTCTTTGAGGAGCGCCATGACTTCTGCGTAATTCGGGGAATCCTGGATCAGCGGAAACACATTGGAGCTCAACCTTGAGTACAGGATCTGTATCTTCGGAGCCTCCACTGGAGGGGTGGTGGCTGAATATAGGCCTCGAAGCAAGCTAGCCAGTGATTAAAGTCCTTTTTGGCGTCGCTTGATTGCGGATCCAGCTGCAGGCAATGTGGTTTGATTCGGAGGTCCATCTTTTCAAAAATCGTACTGCAGTAAATTGATGCACAATCAATTGTACAAAGACTAAGGTTGGATACAACTGTGGCTTTATTGCAGTAAGTTGTGTGGCCTCCCACAGCAGCCGGCGAAATGGCTGCTGAATAGAGGACACGCTCCTCTTACTGGGCGGAGCCAGCAGGCAGGGGCTACTGGCGAACCTGTAGTACAGGTCCTACCTTACATCACCTAATACAGGTGTAATAGTGGTTTACCACAGGCTAACTAACAGGAAATGGCCAGGATAAATGGGTCATTTTCAGGTTGACAAACTGTAACTAGTGGAGTACTGCTGGGTTCAGTGCAACTATTTAAGATCCATATTAATTACTTGGATGAAGGGACAGACTGTATACAGCCACATTTGCTGATGTTACAAAGATAGGTAGAGAAATAATTTGTGAGAACATGCATAGAGTCTGCAAAAGGTTATAGACAGGTTAAATGAATGGGCAAACCATTGGCAGATGGAGTATAATGTGGGAAAATGTGAAGATGTCCATTTTGACTGGAAGAATAGAAAAATAGAGTATTAGTCCAATAGATAATAGTCAAATGAGGCAAATTGGATACTCAACGAGACCTTGGCGTCCTCGTGAATCAGACGCTGAAATTAAGCGTGCAAGTATAGCAAGCAATAAGAAGGCAAATGGTATGTTGGCCTTCATAGTGAGAGGATTTGAGTATAGAAATAAGCGGCGGGATTCTCCAATCCCATGGCAGAGTGTCCATGCTGTCGTAAATGCCGTTGCGCTTTATGACGGCGTGAATGGGCCGCTCCCACGACTAACTCTGGCCCCTACAGGGGGCCGGCATTGGGGTTAGGGTTCACACAGCTCCAGCTGCAGATCCTGGTGAGAACTGTGCGCCGCGGGATCCGTGCATGCGCAATTGCGCTGGTGCCAACGAGGACGTGTAGTGGCACCGGCGCCAACAAGCGCATGCGCAGTGGCCTCCTTCAACGCGCCGGCCCCGACGCAACATGGCTCAGGGCTACAGGGGCCGGCACGTAGGAAAGGAGGCCCGCAGCCAGAGAGGCCGGCCCGCCGATCGATGGGTCCCGATCGCGGGCCAGGCCACATTGTAGGCCCCCTTTGGGGTCGGATGCCCCCTCCCTCCCACAGGCCGCCAGCCGACCCTTACACACCGAGGTCCCGCCGACCCAGAGCAGGTTAGAACAGCACCGGCGGGACTCGGCTCTTTTCTTACACGCCGCGCCAACCACGCCGGCGCCAATGGCACCGATTCTCTGCACTGTGGTGAATCGCATGCCGGTGTCGAGGCGGCACGGCCCGTTCGCGGGGATTCTCCGGCCCAGCGCAGTGCTGGGAGAATCCCGCCTAAGGAAAAGGAATAGTTTTACTGCAATTATATAGGGCCTTGGTGAAGCCACACCTGGAGCATTGTGAACCTTTTTGGTGTCCTTGGGCTGGATTCTCCCCTACCCGGCGTGAAGGAGGGTGCCGGCGTAGGGGAGTGGCGCCAACCACTCAGGTGTCGGGCCTCCCCAAAGGTGGGGAATTCTCCCCACCTTCGGAGGCCAGCCCCGCGCCGGTGCGGTTGGCACCAGAAGACTGGCGCAAAAAACCGGCGCCCCCGGCAGCGGGGCTGGCCGAAAGGCTTTCGCCGGTCGGCGCATGCGCCGGCGGTGACGTCAGCGGCCAACTGCCGCTGACGTCACCACCGGCGCATGTGCGATGTGGGTTTCTCTTCCGCTTCCTCCATGGCGGAGGCCGTGGCGGCTGCGGAAGAGAAATAGTGCACCCAGGGCACTGGCACGGAGTCTGAGCGGGGGGCCCCGATCACGGGACTGGCCACCGTGGGGGCACCCCCCGGGGTCCGATCGCCCCCCCGCCCCCCCACCCCAGGACCCCGGGGCCCGCACACGCCGCTGATCCCGCCGTTACAGAGGTGGTTCAAACCTCGGCGGCAGGAGAGGCCTCCCAGCGGCGGGACTTCGGCCCATCTGGGCCGGAGAATCACCGCAGGGGCCTCGGCGATCGGAGTGGCGAGATTCCCGCCACCGCCACTTCCCGGGTGGCGGAGAATCTCTGCCACGGCGGGGGCCGGATTTTCGGCAGCCCCAGACGATTCTCCGACCCTGCTGGGAGTCGGAGAATTTTGCCCCTTATCTGAAGAAGGATGTTTTTGCTGTGGAGGGAGTGCAGAGGAGGTTTACCAGGCGGATTCCTGGGATGGAGGGTGTCATATGAGGAGAATCTATGTCGGTTAGGATTATATTCATTGGAGTTTAGAAGAGTGAGATGAGATTTCATAGAAACTTTTTTTTTTTTTTTTTATAAATTTAGATTACCCAATTATTTTTTCCAATTAAGGGGCAATTTTAGCGTGGCCAATCCACCTACTCTGCACATTTTTGGGTTGTGGGGGCGAAACCCACGCAGACACGGGGAGAATATGCAAACTCCACACGGACAGTGACCCAGAGCCGGGATCGAACCTGGGACCTCAGCGCCGTGAGGCGGTTGTGCTAACCACTAGGCCACCGTGCTGCCCTATCTCATAGAAACTTAAAAGATTTTTACAGGATTACACAGGGTAGATTCAGAAAAAATGTTCCCAATGGTCGGGAGTCTAGGACTAGGGGTCATAGTTTGAGGATAAGAGGTAAACCTTTTAGGACTGAGATGAGGAGAAATTTCTTTACCCTGAGAGTGCTGGATCTAGGAATTCACTACTACAGAAAGTAGTTGAGGCTAAAACGTTGTGTAATTCCAAGAAGAAATTAGATATAGCTCTTGGGGATAAAGGGATCAAGGGATATGGGGGAAGGCTGGATCAGGGTATTGAACTTGATGATCAGCTATAATCATAATGAATGGCAGAGCAGGCTTGAAGGGCCGAATGGCCTCCTCCTGCATCTATTTTTTTATGTATGTTTCTATTGTGAGACTGCAGAATGCTTCACTACAGAGGAATCTGGGTGTTCTTGAACATGAATCACAATAAATTAGCATGGAGGTTCGTCAAATAATTAGGAAGGCAAACCTGGAATGTTGACTTTTATTGCAAGGAGGATGGAGTATAATAGGAGGGAAATCTTGCGGCAGCCGTACAGGCATTAATGAGACTATGCTTGGAATATCGTGCACAGTTCTGGTCTCCTTACTTATGTAGGGGCAGAGTTTAATTGGAAGCAGTTCAGAGTATTCACTGGGTTGATTCCTGGGATGAATGAGTTGTGTTACGAGGAAAGGTTGAGCAGGTTGTGCCTGTACTCATTGGAATTTAGAAATAGGTAGGTGATCTTATTCAAACATATAAGATTCTGAGTGGGCCTGATGGTTTATATGCTGAGAGGCTCCGAGGAAAATCTAGAATGAGGGGTTATAGAGGCTGTTTAGCACAGGGTTAAATCGCTGGTTTTAAAAGCAGACCAAGGCAGGCCAGCAGCATGGTTCAATTACTGTAGCAGCCTCTCGGAACAGGTGCTGGAATGTGGCGACTAGGGTCTTTTCACAGTAACTTCATTTGAAGCCTGCTTGTGACAATAAGCGATTTTCATTTTCAAAATGTGGGGTCTCCCATTTAAAACCGAGATGAGGAGCAATTTAATTTCTTCAGGCCATTAGTCTTTGGAGTGCTTTTTTCCAGAAAGCAGTCAATGCTGGTTCTTTGAATTTATTCAAGGCTGGGTTAGACAAAGCTTTTGATTGACAGGGAAAATAAGGGTTATAGGAACAGACAGAAAAGTGGAGCTAAGGCCACAATCCAAAAATCCCATCAAATGTCAGTACCGGTTTGATAGGCTGAATGGCCTACGCCTGCTCCTATTTTTTATGGTCTTATGATTTGTGACTCACTCTGCCTTCTCCCAGTTCTCAGACCTCCCGAGAGGTCATGGTAAATGCAGCCAGGGCCAGAGGTTCTCTTCTGTGGGCAATGAGTGGAAGCTATGTCCAGCCAGGTTGGCCAAGCAGGCATGGTTGCAGTTGGCAGAGCCAATGAGCAGGAATGTAGTGTTAAAAACGTGGATCCCACTGCAACAAAAGTTTTAATGAATAAACGAGGCTTGGCAGGGTGAGTGCCTCAGCCAGCAGACATCGCTCCTACCTATGTTGTTATTTGATCACGGGATGTAACCATCACTGGCTAGGTCAGCATTAATTGTCTATCCCTAATTGACCTTAAGAAGGTGGTGGTGAACTGCCTTCTTGAACCGCTGCAGTTCCTGAAGTGTAGTACACCCACATTGCTGTTAGGGAGGGAGTTCCAGGATTTTGACTCAGTGACAGTGAAGGAACAGTGATCTGTTTCTAAGCCTGAAAGGTGTGTGGCTTTGAGGGGAACTTCCAGGTGGTGGAGTTCACATGCATCTGCTACCCTTGCCCTTCCAGGTGGCAGTGGTCAGAGGTTTGAAAGGTGTTGTTGAAGCAATCCTTGTGATTTACTGCAGTGTATCTTGTGCATGTTACACACTGCTGCCACTGTATGTGGTGGTTGAGTAAATGTTTAAGCTGGTGAATGGGGTGCAATCATGTGGCCTGCTTTGTCCTGGAAGGAATTTAGTTAGCGCTGCACTCAACCAGACAAATAGAAGGTATTTCATCAGACACTTGACTTGTGTCTTGTAAATGTTTGGCAGATTTTTGGGCAATCAGAAGTTGCCAGTCACAGAATTCCAAGGCTGGAATTTTCCAACCCCTTCTGTGCCGGGATATTCTGATCATTGCACTTTTGGCTGGCCCCGTGTTGCATCCCCCACGGTGAGTTCGGAAAAACTTGGCTCCAGTCTCTGAACTGCTCTTGCAGCCACAGTATTTCTATGGCTAGTCCAGATCAGTTTTTGGTCAATAGTGACCCCCAGCATGTTGGGAGTGGGGGAATTCAGCAATGGTAATGTCATTGAATATTATGGAGGGATGGATAGATTCTCTCTTGTTGGACATGGTCATTGCCTGGCACTTGTGTGATACGAATGTTAGTTGCTACTGAGCAGCCCAAGACTAAGTATTGCCCAGGTCTCGCTGCATATGGACATAGATTCTTCAATAGCTGGGGATTTGCTAGTGTTCTCTTGCTCAGCACTCCTCTGACCAACATACCTTACCTGCATGCTCTCATCACTCTCGTTTGTTTCTCAAAAGGGAGTAGAAAATCCACTGAGAGGCAGAGAATAGGGATGGAACCTCACCCTTTGCCAGCCTGACCACGATGGAGGAAGATCCCTGGGATTGACAGGGTGGCACTGGTATTGTCCACTGGTGAATGAGAAATGGGGATTGCCTAGACACCTGGTGCAGCATTAAATGGCACTCATGTCGAAAAAAATGTCATCAGAACATGAAATAACATGATCTGTTCTATACCAAGTTTATACCCTCTTTCACCAACCTTCAACGCTAACACATGTCTTTTATCTCCCACTGATTCTTTGGGGAACCCCCAGGTGATGAGGGAGGAGCACGAAGAATCCGCAGAGGAAGACCAGTATTCCAAGGATGCACCACCTCATGGGTCCTGCGTCCCCTCCATCAGCTCAAATACACATACCTCAGTGGACCTACCATGAAAGATTTGAGTGGCACATGGTGATCAGCACATCACATGTAGGGACAGAAGAAAATGGACACTGCCAGAGAGCGCAGTATATGCCATGCTCAGCTTAAACCTTCATAATAAAATGTTTTGGGATCATTAACAAAAAGGGAACTGGTAGAAGAGTAATAGGTAATGTATGGTGCTCCGGTTTCCTACCACAAGTCCTGAAAGACGTGCTATTAGTTGAATGGGACATTCTGAATTCTCTCTCTATGTACCCGAACAGAGTGTGGCGACTAGGGGACTTTCACAGTAACCTCATTGCAGTGTTAATGTAAGCCTACAATAATACAGATTATTATTATGTGATTTTATCAACATTCTAGAGGCATCTCTATCTCTATCTCTGGATAGAGATTGGAGAAGTCCATCGCGAGCATGAGTGCCATGATGTCCCTATTGAAAGAGTGGCCAAACTCATAGAGAATCAGAGGCTTTGAGCCATTGAGCGTATGCTGACCTACACCAACTGCCTTCACAGTTTACAAAGGATTGAGAAAAGCACACCATGGTGGCTGATCACCACCCTGAGAAGCAGCAAAGTGTGCTCTCACTCCTGGCGAGCAGGGAAGCACAGCTGGGTCAAGAAAGAGATGGTAGAGAAAAGATTAATGGCAGTGGGGACTCTGCTCAATATGCCCCCAATTTTTGGTCCTTATCCTCCCTCCCCCCCACGACCGACCCCATAATTTTGCCTGTCCCGACACCGCAACACCACCCCCCCAGTTTCCCACAAAGGCATATAAGCTGCCTCTGCAATGATGACTGAATCCGCCCCGACATAGATGCAAGTGAGGTAGTCTTTGTTAGAGCTCTCAAAGGCTCTAAAATCCAGAGGACATCTGCCACAGCATCTCATGTGTCAGAATAGGGGAGCATGTTGTCTGGATCTAGCTCTGCTGAAACCACATGGGAAGCACTGCATAAAAGTTAATTAATTAATAATCTTTAATGTCACAAGTAGGCTTACATTGTAATAAAGTTACTGTGAAAATCCCGTGGTCGCCACATTCCATCGCCTGTTTGGCCTCACCACCCTGACGATGGCTCGCCGATTCTCTGGCGCCGATTTTCGGGCGCCCACGGGATCGGTGCAGTGCCGGTCGGGGGCCGTTGAAAGGGCCCGCTTCTCCCCCCCCCCCCCCCCCCCCCCCGGTGATTCTCCGGGCCTGCCACCGTGGGTTACTCAGGGCCCACACAGCGAGACCTGGAAGATGTGTCTGCAGGGGCCCTCCTGAAAGGTGGGGGGGGGGGGGGGGGGGGGTTGGTGGTCTCCATGGTGGTCTGGCCCATGATTGGGGCCTACCAATCGGCGGGCACGCTGATTCCGTGGGGGCTATGTTCCTCTGCGCTGGGCCCCTGTAGGGCTCCGCCATATTGGCCGGGGGGCCGGCGCGGAGACAGGAACTCACGCGTATGTGCAGAACCACGCTGGCCATGGCACGCATGCGCAAACTCGTGCCGGCCATGCCAAGCCGGCTGGTGCTGCAGGGACCACTCTGGTGCTGACCTAGCCTCTAGCCTCCAAGGAAGTGGAGCATACCAGGCAATTGTGGACCGTTGACGTCGGAGTGGTTGACGCTGCTTTTCACACCGGCATCAGAACTTGGCCGCGGGATTGGAGAATCCCGGCCCATGTCGTTCGGGGCCAGTGGGAGGAAACCGGAGCACCCAGAGGAAACCCATGCAGACACAGGGAGAATGTGTAGACTCCGCACAGACAGTGTCCCAGCCGGGAATCAAACCTGGGTCCCTGGCGCTGTGAATCCACAGTGCTAACCACTGTGCTATTGTGCTACCCCTCAGAAAGCATAAGAGAAAGACATCTTGGTTGCAAAGAGAAACACTTGGCTGGGTATAACAGTGTTAATGTTTCATTAATCTTCTTTATTTGGAAGAAAGCATGAGGCGTGTGACCAAAGGTCTCATCATTTTTAATAATTTGGGAGTTTATTGTGTTATTCTGTTAAGCGGCACCCCAGACATTCTTGCATGGTTACTCCACCTATGCTCTCAACATCTCTCCTTAATTATTCTTTTTGCTATTTCATCTTGACTCCATGATTGTGTTTGTGCACCATGAGTGAGCATAATATAATTAAGCTGCACACTGATAGTCTGCAAGGTTTAGGACATTACAGAAGCGGGATGTGAAAGGCAGACACTTGAAGTAAATATGTTCAAGATTAATTTTCTATAAGTAAATAAGCAATGGGTAGACATTTGCATGGAGGGATAAGGATGGGAGTTGTTTTCAGTTGTTACATTTCAAAGGGAGTGAAAGACTTTTCCAGCTTGCAACGGTTTCATAAACAAATAAGGCAAGGTCATTAAATTTTATTTGACCCAAAAGTGGTGGCAATAGGGAGAACATGAAAGATTTTTATACTCAGGGAAATTTAATTTTCAAAGAGGTACTGAGGATAATGGAGTCAAGGTGAAATAGCAAAAATAATATTTAAGGAAAGGTGTTAGGAGCGTAGATGGAGTGGCCATGTGAGAAAATCTGGGGTGCCACTCTATGCTGGGGAAGGAGCTATAAAGTGACAAATGGAGGCAGCTTTCTAGCCAAGCCAGAGCAATGTCTGTTTATTCAAAGCGGTTTTAAATCAGCTATCCAATTAAGACAGAAAAGTCTTGGCATTGAAAAAAGTGATCTGGTGTTTGAACTTTGAAGATCCACATGAGAGTGGAAGTGGGGAGTGTGATCGTACGCATAAAGCAATTCTGTATTTAGTATTATACACAACCTCCAACCAGCAGGTGACAGTGTGGCAGTGGAAGTCTGCCATGCAGCTCTGTGTCTCAAGGGAGTTAGGAGTAAGTTGTGTTGGTGGATAGATGTATTTTGCAGCTCTATAGTATTTAGTTAGTTTAGTAGTTTGTTATTTGTTTACTCCAGTTATCTTTACCACACAGTTGTTTCATAATGAATTATTTAAATAAGATGTTCTGTAGTGCATCATGCATATCGGCATGTCTACAGAACATGACTGGGAGTGAGCTATCATGTGGTATGCCTCACTAAATTGACAGCAGCTTTGCCTCAGGATTAATATTACTGGAGTTTCTATAGTTAAACATAAGGGATTGTTACCTAAAGGGGTATTTACTTGCGAGTCGAACCAAGTAGGAAGTCTTTTTGGGGGAATGCTTTGTAAAGATATTATTCACTGTGCAAATGTAATCTTGTGTGTCTAAGTTTTATTTTCCTTTGTTAATAAATGTTGTACTTTAATGTTTAAAATCCCCAAAGTGTTACTTGAATTTGTTGCTGACCTTCTTGTGGTCAAAATACAATATGTGATAGGCCATGTTTCTCACTGGGCACTGGTTTGTGTGGCAATTAACATCTCCCCGATCATACCAGTTGATATGAACTCTTCATTTTTATGGTTTCTTTTCCCATTCATCCAAGTCAGTTGCCTTCCTTTGGATGGAATGAGTAGCTTTAAAGGGTATGAATGTGATGTTTGGCTGGGTGATTATGGCAAAGAGGTATGCCTAGGGTTGGGAGATGGTTCCACATGGGTTTTGATGGAAAGCACAGATTCTTGCAAGTACACTTCTCAAGTGAAACATGCCTGAGTGAGGAGATTTTGGCCTTCCTCTGGCAGCCAGGTGTGCAGCTGCAGACACCAGTGGTACATCAGACTCCACCTCCCTCACTGTGGATTCTGAATGCTCTTTACCTTCCTCTTGTGCCAACGCCAGTCCTTTTCGTAGCGCTATAAGACCATAAGACATAGAAGCAGAATTAGGCCACTCGGCCCATCGAGTCTGCCCTGCCATCCAATCATGGCTGATATCTTTCTCATCCCCATTCTCCTGCCTTTTCCCCATAACCCCTGATCATAAGGGGTAATGATCCCCCGATGTTGTGAAGGGCAGAGCAGAACACAACCATCACTTGTTGGACCATACTGAAGGGCGTCTCCAGATTCATCTAGGCACCAAGATGTCATCTTGAATAAGCCATTGGGTTGCTCTAGTGTTTCCTTGGTACTGACACAACTCCTGTTATTCCTCTCCGGTACCCTTGTGGTGGGGTTCCGTATTGGGATCAGCAGCAAGGTTCTGAATGGATGCCCCTGGTCTTCCAGTAGTCAGCCAGTGGTAGATGTTTGGTGATGGAAAGAACTGTGGTAGATGAGGCTGTCAAAGAATGAAAGAGTTATGGGAATTCCCCTGTCATAATATACACCAATATATCATGGTGCAGACACACACTGATGGACACACACAGGGACCAATCAACATGTACAAACACCGCAGCCAATCACCAGTTAGAATACGCACACTATAAAGGCAGAGGGCACCACGGTTCCCATTCATTCTGGGTGCTGCCTCTGAGTGTAACAGGAACTCATTCAGCCCAGCACAGACTCACAACACGTGCTGAGAGAATCAACTAGTTCGGACAAGGCTTAGGTCTCTAGTTTAAGTTAGCATTATTTAGACCCACAGTCATCGCGTGTGCAGCCACCGAAGTTGGCCACTGCCTGACATAAAATGGAGAATTGAAATGCATGCAGGGAAAATTGGACAATGTCAGAAAGACAAACAGATTCAGAATCTCTCTGTGTATTCTGTCCGCAGAGGAACCAGACAGCACTGAAACTAACAAGTTTGCATACTAATTGAGCGATTCCCGGTGATTCCCGGGCACAATGGACACAATCGCGAATAACAAAGGTCAAGCTAGACTCTTCGGCGCCAGCAGGAGTCCCGGACAATAAGTTACAAACAGCCCCAAGAACCGCCCAGCGATCGGGAAACAGCCCCAGTATTGGGGAATTCAAACCAATCGATTGGTATGAGGTCCAATCGATTGCAAGCAGGTATAGGGTCCACCCAGATGGGCGCGAAGCCCCTGTGACCTATAAAGGACAGATCCCAAGTTCGCTCTCTCTCTTAGCCGGCCCTCCCAGCAGAACACCTTTGCAGCAGCTCTCTAAGAACTTGAACGTGAGAAGGAGAGGCCTGGCCAATTGCTGCACCACCAAATAAGTGTCATACAACGCATGCTACGAGAATAGACACTCCTGACCCCTTAGCTCGTACCAACTGGGAAGCCTGCAGTCTCAGGACAGAACAAGAGGCCATTGTTTCCTGATCCAGTGTGTTCCCTTATCGAAGATAAGTATTGGCTTATAGTGGTAGGAATAGTTTAGTCCGTTAGTATTAGTTGCATGAGTATCGATTTACTGTGTAATAATAAATGTGTTTGATTGAACCTTACTAACTGGTGTATTGAGTCATTGATCTGAACTTGAACTTGAACCTCGTGGCTATATCAAAAGATACCTGGCGACTCTAGAGCTAAGGAATAAAACAGAGCCAATTGAGTGTAAAGCACACTCACCAGAATGAGCAACATGTGTTAGATAGTTAGAAGTAGTTAATAAAATTGAGTTGAACCTTCATCAGTGTTGAAAGTGTCTGTTCATCTCTCAAGCCTACACTAGCCAACACTTCATCCCCGATTAAAGTTGCAGACTTGCATGATGATCATGCGGTGGTCACAGACCAGATGCACATTAATGGATGGAAACCCCTCTAATTAATGAAGACCTTTGGGGCTGATATGGTGATGCCCCGATTGCCACATCTGCTATCAAATAACCACTGGACTAGTGGAAATCCAGCGAGTGAAGCAAAGCCAACATCCCTCTGGGTTTGAGTCACGTCATTCATGTTGAAGTGGATTTTACTGACAGCCTTGGCAAACACGGCATTGGCGATGTGAGTGATTCAGTTGTGGGGAGCAGTTGGTGAAATCCTAGAAATATAACTCGCAGATCCCTAGCTGGTGCTGGATGTAAAAACATTGAGAGCTGTGACGACCTTGACATCCACGGGAAATGTGTGGCCACTTGCTTCTGTTGGCGGAAATCTGCTTCCAGATGTGTGTGGATATCTGTCGCTACCGGATGCGTCTAAGGCGCTGTTACTCAGGCATGTGGAGGGGGCTGACCCTTGGCCTTAGGTCCTTGTCCTATCAGCCCCTTCGAGGTGTCGAACCCCTTTGTGTCCAACCCCTTTGTTCTATCAGCATGCGCTGAGTGACTTGAAGCCTCGGATTCTCTATGAGTGGCTGCTGTTGCCCTTGTTGCCATAGCGGCTGGGTTGGATTAAGTTGTTGCTCCTCCTCAGAGCTTGAAGGTAACTTCCATGTTGCAGGGAAGTCCTAGATGTCTGTGATTCCAATTCAGCTCAGTATACTCCAAGACACTTGTAAGTTACTGAGTGAGAAAAGTTGTTTTTTCCAAAGGAAGTAGAAATCAGGCTGAAAGAACTCCTCTTGTCAGGGCTAACCTTTCACTATGGCTAACAACAGGCTTGCTGATTTCAGCCTTTACACTGTTCCTCGCAGGACAGTGTCATGCAACAATGAGCTTTCATTGTGTACCAGCCTCTTCCAATCTGATGAGATGCAGTAACAGCATGAAGCTTGTGGACTAACAGTGGAAGTTAGAATGGAGGGCTGGAGAAAGTCTTAATTGGTTTTGTAACTGTTTTAATTGGTTTCGCAGCCGCTCCAAGGGGAGTGCTGGGCCTGCCAAGTGGATGAACATTAGACATTAAGACCCGTTTGCATTCATTTATATCCTCCTGCTGGTGCAAGGTTGGCAACCTTAATCCTGCCGCCAGCAGAGGATCGGAGCATCCTCACTTGCTTCAGAACTCCAGGAAGAGAATGGGATGACATTGGGATCCCAACCCGATGTCAGTTTTGGGAAATTTAACTTCTTGCCCACACCAGGTATGGAAGATGTTTGTGAGGGCTAGTACACTTGATCCTCTGCAAACCATACAACCACATCAATAAAGGGTGTTAGTAGAGGAAACACTGTCAAATTCTCGCATATGACTCCAAGTTGCTCTTTGTGCACAGCAGTGGCCTTGCTCGATGTGGCAGTCGCGCCGAGGAAGGCTAAGTGAGGGCCCATTAATTTCAGCTGGCATGGCATGGCGATGTCACCCCTTTTAACAATGCACACAGATTAGGACTGGCAGAAGTGGCAATAGAGTCCTATAGGTCAGTGGGACAATAGCCGAGCAAGTGTGTGACACACCCAAGTCATGATGCTCACTAAGGTTCTGTGACCAGTACGTGTGAAGAGTCTGTGATCTCACATTATAATAAGCTGCATAGTCAGTTATGGAAAATCATAGTCAAATAATAGGAGATATAGGAGAGGTTGGGAACCCTGCAACCAATTCTGTTGTAGATAGTGACGGGGAAGGAGTAATCCTTCCCCAACTAAGTAACCAACAAACTTATGATGAAGGTAATCCAAACTCATGTGAGGTCAGCTTCTGAGCCCATTATACTCAAGGAGAATTGGAACATGTAATATAAAGACTGTGGGCTGGATTCTCCGGCCTGCGATGCCCAAAGCGCATTTCCCAAAGGGACAGAGAATCGGGCGTCGGGGAAAATCAGGATCGGCACCTGCCCGATGCTCCGATGCTCTGCTGGTGGCAGGATCGAGGTTACCACCGTTGCACCAGCAGGAGGATATAAATGAATACAAACCGGTCTTAATGTCTAATGTTTATTCCATTCTCCTTCTCTCCAGGATTATCCGGACCCCTGGGCTGGGTATCACCTGGATGCAGATCACTTCTGATATTCACCAGCGTGGCCCTGACTTGGTGAATGTCACAGTGAGCCAAGGGGGTAACTCCTGAGGGGAGTTGTCCCCAAAGTCCATCTGAGGGCCACCCTCCCCCTCCACATTGCATGACCTGCCCACCCCTCCATCACTAGATCCCCCCCCCTGACACCCACACCCCCAATCAGGAACCCTTTAATAGGCAGATCCCCATATGGGGCGATCCTCCCCCAGGACCCCATGAATAGTGAAATCCCCCCACCCGGAGGGGTCTCCCTATTCATGGGGTCCCTGGGGACGTCTCCCTAGTGAGGGAGTCCTGGGGGGTGCAAGGAGAGGTCGCCCCCATACTTGGGGAAAGGACAGGGACTCCCAGGCAATCCAGGTATGGGGAGCTGTTTGAGTTTCGGTGGGGGGTCGGACTGCTATTTTGAGCGGGCGGTACTATAGCGGGGTTTACTCGGGAATCCCTCGAATTCCTCTCCGTGCATAAATCCGCATGGCAAGGGATACGGAATTGCTTCCTGATTTGCGTTCCCAGGGGGAAAGAAAATCAATTGCAATTTTCCTGCAACGGGACACATGGGGCAGGATTCTCCATTAGCTGACGCTGAAATCGGGAAACGCGATTGGGTAGAGAATATGTTCCAATGCCACAATCGCGGCGGGCGGAAATTTGACGCCAAATCGTAATTCTCCGTCACGGTTTGCATATCATTAGCAGCCCTGACACAGTATTCTCCGGTCCTCCACAATTTTCCACCTCCAATAGGTGGAATTTCCAAAGGCGCGGGTCACTTATGCTTTTAAAAATCTTGCAACCGGTGTCATGGCTGTTGAGGGAGGGAGGGTACGAAATGTGTCCAACATTGCCATAGTTTGCTGACAGTTGTGCCGCTGGCCAGGGGGACTTCTGCTGGGCCGAGCGGAGTAGTGGGGGGTTGGCATGGAGGTAGGCTGTGGGGTTGGGATGGATGGGCATGGAACATGATTGCCACAGCTGGAAAGGCAGCCATGCAGCTGCGCATGCCGCTGACAGCCCACTGTGAATGTAGGGCCACGGATCGTATGGGTTTTTCATAGAATTAAAGAATTTACAGTGCAGAAGGAGGCCATTCGGCCCATGGAGTCTGCACCGGCTCTTGGAAAGAGCACCCTACCCAAGGTCAACACCTCCACCCTATCCCCATAACCCAGTTACCCCACCCAACACTAAGGGCAATTTTGGTCACTGAGGGCAATTTATCATGGCCAATCCACCTAACCTGAACATCTTTGGACTGTGGGAGGAAACCGGAGCACCCGAAGGAAACCCATGCACACACGGGGAGGATATGCAGACAGTGACCCAAGCCGGAATTGAACCTGGGTCCCTGGAGCTGTGAAGCAATTGTGCTATCCACAATGCTACCGTGCTGCCCTCAATCAATAGTGAAACAATCCAGGATGCTGGTTCTGTTGTTCTGTTTCTCACAAACACAGCACAGGATGCTGAGATTGTACATAGCTGTCAGGATGAGGATCCTGGCATCAATCATGGGTTGCTTTGGATTCTATTTGTGTCTTTGTTCTGTAGAAGGACCTTGGCAGCTATCCAGGTCTTATCTCTCATGTACATGAATGCAAGCTTATAGAATATTAAACCATCTTCAGATTGTTGGTGCCTCTGCTGCTCTTTGTACTGAGTTGAGCCACAGGAGAAAAGCCCACGTGGAAGCTGACTCAATACACAGGCCTTGAAACCGCTCCTACATTTTTTGGCACTGCTAGCATTATCGTCTACAGGATTCTGACCAGAATGAAATGCCTCCCAGATGAGTACATTTTAATTTACCACGCAGTAGATAGAGGTTGTGCATCACACGGTTGGATCCATAAGTTGTGCGACTCAGGCAAGGGGTGCAAGTTGCGAGCAGGTAGTAGCAGACACACGCAGCACTGAGAACGTGCTAATATTGGGTGGACAAAGACGGACTTTTGCACCATGCCAAGGAGCAGTGCAGGATAAACCACCGCGCCTTTTAAAAAAATAAGGCTGGAAAGGGTAGGGCCCCGCGACGATTCGATGGAGCCCAAAACAGGGAGCCCCCAGTGGGGGCCTGATGGCAGTATGATACAAACCATTGTTATTGAGCATAGGAAGTTGATCAAAAAGATGGTTGAAAAAGGATATGATTCAGAAGTGCCCGAAGCTGAGCAAAAGGGTTGGTGGCTCGGGCAGACTAAAAATAAGGCAGAGATGGCAGCTGTAATACCTGCTGCTTTGATGAAAAGTCACCTCAACACTGAGGCAGAGCAGAAACGAGCAGCCTCTATAAGAAAAGCGCAGGAGGAGGGACTTAACAAACCACATGGAAGGATGACGGCCGAGCCATTATATCCCTCCCTCCCTGAGGAGGAAGGAGAACAGGGGAAAATAGACAGGGGTAAGTTTAGCTGACGATGCAGCCCAGTATAATGACTATCCACCCCTGTATAATTCGAAACTCCCATCCGCTCTCATGGCACAAATTTGAACTACATTCAAAACCACCGCGGGTTGGAGAGGGGCCATAACGGCCACTTAAGCAATGCCGCTGACTGCAATGGAGAAACAAATGTTCATGGACAAACATGCTCCTTACTAATTCGGCCTTTTGGGAAACCATGGATGAATTAAGGGAAACCCACAATCTAACCCTGGATGATCTGAGACTGTTAACAAAGGGGAAATTACCTGGTTCGGCCAGGCAGATGTTACCTGCCAATGTACAAAGCAGGGGCTGGATAACGGCAGCCGGCAGAACAGAACAACAGAACCAGCATCCTGGATTGTTTCACTATTGATTACTTTTTACTGCTATGTCGGAAAAATACATGTTTACTGGTTAATAATGATTACTCAGTACTCTTCCTATAATTCACCTCAATCCTTAATAAACTAACTTATGTAAAACTACTCTAGTGGCATGGTAACTATTTAGCTTTAAGAGGTATCATCGCTGAACACCCCCCCTCCCCCCCTTCATGGTGTGTGTCCTAGGCCATCCCCCGAGGTGTACTCTGGCCCCAGCGCACCCATCAGCTGTATGGGCACACTCCAGCGCAACCAGTGCCATCTTGTTGGCTGGCATGCGTGTGTTTGGGCATAATGTGTATATGCGGCTGCAGCTTGTCAGCATCCCGAGTGTCAATCATGGACCCGGCGAATCCCACAGTATTTTTCATTGGAATCAATTGTGTTCCACATGGAACTAGTGCTAGACCATCCACTGTTAATGAATCAGTCCAGGTTCGGCGCCAGCTTTACTGTCGTGAAAGCCCACGAATCCTGCCCCAGCGTCAACACTTCGTCTCAGGAGCGGAGAATCCAGCCCATGGTCTCCGAAACAGAGAATTCACCCCATGTATCAGGCAGGAAAACTTGATGATCGCATACAGTTAATAAATAGATACTGCACTGACTTACTGGGACTAGCAGAACTGAAATGGTTAAAATATGATGCGGAGAAAAAGGACATATGTTTTACTTCTCGAAGATGAGAGGCATAGCAATGAAGTACAAATCTGAGCAAACATAAAATACAAGAATTGTATAATCATAGAATCTAGGTAGTGCAGAATGAGGTCGTTCGGCCCATCAAATTTGCACTGATCCTTCAAAAGCGCACTCTACCTAGGTCCATCCTGCCATCCACCCCACCGATCCCCGTAATCTATCCTGCACATCCCTGGACACTAAGGGGCAATTTATCACGGTCAATCCACCTAATCTGCACATCTTTGGACTGTGGGAGGAAACCGGAGCACCCAGATGAAATACACGCAGACACGGGGAGAACGAACAAACTCCACACAGACAGTCACCCGAGACTACAGTGGGTAGCAGCAGACACACGCAACACTGAGAACGTGCTAATATTGGGTGGACAAAGACGGACTTTTGTACCACGCAGAAGCAATGTAGGATAAACCGCCGCGCCTTTTAAAAAAATAAGGCTGGAAAGGGTAGGGCTCCACGACGATTCGATGGAGCCCAAAACCCTTGTCCCTGGCGCTGTGGGGCATCAGTTCAAAGTTATCGCCAATCACAGAAAGGGTGATCATGATTAAGATTGAAGGAAAAGCCCTTTGATCTGGTGGTCATACAATTTTATGGCCTGACAGAAGGTCACAGTGAGCCAGGCACAGAGGTATTTTATGGTGACATCCTGAAGTGCTATGATTAAATTCAATCAACTGATGTGGCAATTGTAATGGGGGACTGAAACACTAAAAAACATAGAAGTAACATCAGGAACACGTGTCAATAAATGTGGCATTGGATCAAGAAATAAAAGGGAAGAGAGACTGAGAAAATGTATTCATAAAATGATCTGATGGTGACAAAGACCTTCTTTAAACAACCAAAAGGAAGTCTGTACACTTGGAGCTCCAAGTGATGTGTATGGAAATCAAACAGATGATGTGAGGGTGAAAAAACGTTTCAGAGACAGTTTAAAGCGCATACATGCATAACCCGTTGCGGAGATAAATTCAGATCATTGTGTCCCTGTGGCAAAAAAGTTGAGATGAAACTGAAAAAATTATGAAGAAGAAGCTGTGAGACCGATTTGACCTTGATCTGTTTAAGGATGAGAACATGAAAGCGGCATTCATTCAAAGTCAAAAACAAGGATGAATATCTCAGGGCTGAGGAAACAGAACAAGCAGAGGTCTCAGAACTAAATATAGCATGCAAATGGAAAAACATGAAAGAGGGTATACAACATGCTGTAAAGGAAAAATTACCAAACCAGAAAAGAACGAGTCCAAAGATGAGAAATGAGATTGTGGCTAAGATGACAGAAAAAGGAATGAAAAGAAACACACTGAGTATGATGAAATTGAAAAGGAAATGGCAAATGCATGTGAAGGCTAAAGAAAAATGGTATAATTGATGTGTGATGAAGTCCCAGAGTGGGAAAGAAATGACAAAATCAGAGTTATGTAACAGAAGATGAACTCTTTGACAGGTCGAAAGAAAGGAAAAACAAACAAATAATGGATCATAAAGACAAAGGGTGGTATTTTGTGTGCAATCTGGTGAGCACCACACTGATGATGCACATCAGGTGGAGGCAGGAACCCCCAGGTGAGACAGCAGTCGGCGGGCTGCTGGATCCCAGGACCCAGCTGCGCCCCAGCCTGATGCTGAACCTGTGGAACAGGGTTACCCGGAGTTGAAGGAGACAATAGGGAGCAGCAGGTTCATTCAGAGAGAGATGTCAGCGACACTTCAGCAAATCCAGAGCCGAGTGGAGGAATCCCAGAGGCTACGGGCAGAGATATGGCGGCGGCAATGCGTGGCATCAAGGCCAGCACTGCTATGGTGCTGACCGCAGTGGAGAGGATGGTGCACGACATCAGCACCATGAGTGTAGGTGTCCAAGGGGTCACGTAGTCGGTGACGGCCATGGCTGAGGGTCTTGGCAGAATGTCTGCCTCGCTGGGAGATGTCACCCAGTACCAGACGGGCATTGGTGAGGTTCTGCGGGACATGTCCCACTCTCAGATGGGAATGCTGAGGCGCTGCAGAGCACGGCCAGTCACTGAGGAGCATCGCCGTGGGCGTTGATACGATGGTGCAGACCATGGGGAATCGCCAGGGGTAGCAGAGCCTGATGATGCAGGGCCAGCTGGGCCTCTAACCAGCTGCCCCTTCGGCCCAAGGTGAATCCCAGGGCACCAAGTGGGAGGAGGGAACGTTTAGTGCCAATACGGACCCATCTCATGGAATGGCAAAGGTGGCCATCATCTCCCCCGAATTCCACCCCTTTTGTTTCGAAGTCAGCCCACAGGACCAGGCAACATGGCTATATATATGTATCCCTGACAATTGAGCCTGGGCCCTCCAGCCTGAGTCCCCAGAGGACGCCCGCCAAGGGCATCGAAGGCCAGGAGATGAGGTAAGCAGTTGGCTGACTCCACCTCTGAGTGCATCCTGAGGAGATACCTAGATTTAGTGGTAAATTGAGGGGAAAAGCACATCGAGAATCACTGAGGGAACCGGGGGAGGGGGGAGTGTGGTGGGTAGGTAGGGGTGGGGACTTGTATTACACATCAAACACCCTTGTGCATAACCATTATGACGTCTCTGTCACTTTCTTCCGCAATTGGGGCTGCCCTCCGATCTCTCCCTCCCTGTGGCACCCACCCACCCTCTGGCCATGGAGATGTCCCCCCCGGAGCTGTGCCCCATCTGTTGGGTGTTCAGATGTTGGCTGCTATGTGTGTGGTGTTGCCTCCTGAAGTGTTCAGGCAGAGTGTCCAGGCATCAAGGTGTGATTGGGATGCTAGGCAATGACTCCCACATGTTATATGGCCCGCCCACCTAAGGGATCCACTTGGGTTGTGTGAAGTGCTCACTTAACCACGATTTCCAATAGCCTGTTAGCAATAGCTTTCAGCCGCTCCCCTAGAAGCCTCGGCACTCGGCAAGCGTTTTGGTTGGTCGTTGGGGCAAACGGGCAGGGACAATGATTGCCCCCGAATGGATACACATGATCTAGGGGTTGACAAAGATAAGAAGGGATAGGAAGGGGCGATGGAGGGGGCAGGGAGCATGGCCTGGATGAAAGTGAACTTGCTTACAGCAGAGAAGGAATGGTGAGGAAGGCCACTCACAGGAGGGGACATCACTCCCTTCCACATGGACCAAACTGGGAAGGGGGACCATCCTAACCTTCCCTAAAACGCATGGGGGGAACGGAACTTCTCCCTCCCCCACCGCGGCCCAGCAAAACAAATGGAATTGATAAAGATGTAAAGAGTTCTGGCAGTAATTGTAAAGTTGTGTATAATTCTTAATACAAATGTTAAAAATCCCAATAAGAACGCTTAAATTAAATTGTGTAATACATACGAATGTAAATACTGTAGGGAAATGTTAGTGCTGGGACTCCTGTCACAGATGCGGTGGCAGCTTGTGATACTGATGTTGGTGTTGTTATTGCTTTTGTTATTATTGCTGTTTCAATATTGTTTTGCAAAGTTTTGATATTAAGTGTCAAAATGGCAATAAAAATATTTTCAAAAAAATATATATACTAAAGGATACATTCCAAGTTACTTTCATTATTTCTTAAGTTACCTAAGAAACCAAAAGCGATGGAAAGCAATCAATTTAGAACTATAAGCTTCATGATCATCTCACCCTCACACCACCCTCGCCCCCACTATTATCCCTACACCATGCTCACCCCCATCCCAACACCACCTTCACCCTTGCCCCCCATACTTCCCACACCCTCACCTTCACATCACCCCTACCCTCATTCCCACCACCCTACTCCACCCCCTCCTTCCGCGCCCCCATCCCCCGCCGGCCCGCTGTCTAATCATGAGTCTTTTCTGGTGTCTTTCAGGACCTGCTGGTGATGGGGCGGGTTCACCTGGTGTCCTCAAACCCAAGAAAATGCCATGACCAGGAGTCCCCACCCTCCGTATAATGAGCAGCGACAGGGGCAGCAGCACGCTCAGCAGCCCTCGACAAGAGACCCAAGACTCGGGTCCGGGAAGACACAGATTTCCTGTCACAGCTGTCTCCAATATCCGCCACCATCCCAGAAACACTCACCTCGGTTGGGCATTTTAGTGAAGAGGCTCTTGGGAAACCCTCCGGTGTGCACCACACACATGCAGGTGGAGGTAGGAACATCCAAGGGGGCAGACAGTTGGAGGGTGGGCCAACCCTAGGGTCCAGCTGCCGTCCATTCGGGTTTCGGGATTCTGGAAAGAGCAGTCCCATCGAGTGTGGAGATGCAGTCGCAGAGCCGGGGCTACAGGAGGGATTGTCTGGGAGCATCCAGGGGTTGTCTGGGAGGTGCAGTTGGAGGAGTCCAACCATGTGCAGGAGCAGGAGGTGGTTCTGACCATGTGCGACACCCAGGCCAACACTGCATGGGTGGCATCCGCAGTGGGGGAATTGGGAATGTAGGTTACAGCTATGGATCAGCATGTCCAAGGCCTGGGGAATTCTGTGCATGTCTGGCCGAGCCCAGGACAAGGTTGCCGCCTCACAGGCAGACATGTGCCAGAGCCCTTGAACATTTCAGTACCACTCCTGAGCATGGCCCAGTCACAGCAGGCCATGGCTGGGAACGTAGGCAGCATTGCCCAGGTGCTGGCCGATGTGGCCCAGTCAAAGAGGGAGATGGCACAATCACAGGGAGATGTGACACAGGCCCAGAAAGTGGTGGCAGAGTCACAGTGTCATGTGGCGCAGTCCCATTCAGCAATTGTCCACACCTTGTGCTCTGTGGCCACGAGCATTCAGACCCTGATAGAGATCAAAACAGGTCTCCAGGACTGGCAGAGACAGTTTGCAGGGGAGCCTCAGTGGATAGCCCCGCTTGCACCCCGATCCCATGGAGTAGCCCAGGGGCCATCGGGCACCCCAAGGGAGGAACAGGTGATGGGGCCCAGGCCGGAGACTCCGGCAGGGGAGGTGTCTCAACACAGCAGCACCTCCCCCCTTCCTGTCCCTGATGCATCTTTTCGGCAGCGGGCAGAACAGGGCAGCACCCCTCCATCCGGGACACCTGAGCAGCAGCGGGGCCCTTCCAGGCGCGATTGCCCCAGAAGACGGTCGGCAATGGGGACCCAGGTTGCCGCAAGGAAATTACAGCAGGCCGCCTCCACTCCTAATGTACCATCTGGGGTTCCATCTGGACATAGCATTAGGGCCCGTAAGGCCAAAAAATTAAACACCAGTTAAGCTTGCAAGGGTGCAGGGCACAGTTTAGTTATAGGGGCTAGGATACGTATCCGTAAATATTTGTGCACAGTAAACACCTGTTAACATTATTACAACCAGCACTGGTGCTCTCTCCGATGGGTGTGAATGGTGGGCTGTCCAGAGAGGGGTGCGGGTATGGACATTGTGGGCGGCCGGAGCTTCCCCCCTCCCCCCTACCACCGACCGTCTCCACCACTATCACCCCAGGGATTCGATGGCACCATGTGATGGAATGACCATCTCGCATTCGAACATATCAGGAATCGTCGGGTGTGCTAATATGAAGGCGTCGTGCACACTCCTGGGTATTGGGAGCAGACGTGCACGATGATCTCATATCAGCTACTCGTTCATTGAGTCGAACCCCTTTTGGTTTATGCAGAGCGGCCTGTCATCTGCATGTGCTCGGAGGGGGACATGCATCCCATGGATCATCCCCTGGACATCCTGGTGGACTCGGTACACATTGAAATGGATGTATTCTGCCGACCGGGCATACAGGATCTCTGTGACAGGTCCCCACTCAGTGCCTGGTAGTATCCCGTGGCATAAAGGTTCAGGGCGTCCATCACCTTGGCGGCCACCAGGAACGGGTGCCCTCCCCCATTTCCTCGGGGTGCCAAGTGGACTATGATCTGGCACATATGTCGCCCTGGCTGCTTGCTAAGTTGGAGTCTTCGATGGCAAGCCCGGCCCGGCAGGTCCTCGAATGACCGGCATTGCCAGTGCACATGAGGCCTCATGGGTCCCTCCTTTGCACCTGCTCCTCCTTATCCTTGGCCTGTTGAATGGCCGGCTCTCAATCCACACTGGCTGTCACCTGTTACTCCAGGCTGGGCCCTACTGCTGCAGCATCCTCCTCCTTGTGCAGTCCCAACTTGTACAACTCCAGTGCATTCACCAAGCCTGCGGCGATGAGGAGGAAGGACACCATTGCTGGTTGTATTCCAATATCTATTCTCTGCAGGGGGTTAAAGGCGAACATGTTAGCATGGTGCGTAGCCCCATGCCCAGCCAGGTCCACCAGGGTGTACAGTGGCCTCGGTTAGCACTGCAGTCCCTGCTTCCGCATGCCCCCCTCCCCTCCGCCATCCCCACACCCCTTGCCCCGTTGGTGCCCGGCACCCTGGGGCCTCTGGCCCTGGTGCCCATTCCTGCTGCCAAGGGTACCATCAGCTGGCGCTGCCCTTGCAAGCGGTATGCTTTGCGGCCCCCAAAATGGTGCACCCCTGTAGGGTCTACTTTGGGTGTTGCCCTTGGACAGGTCGCGTGATGCCTTGGGAGGGATGGAGAGTGAGGGCTGGGTGCAGGGGTGGAGAGTCGGGGCTGGAGTGCGGAGGTGGAGGGACTCATTACGTCGGTGTCACTCTGCAGAACCATGTGCCAAACTGGTGGTAGATGGGGTCCGCCACAAGGTGGCTGCCCTGCAGGCCGCAGCAATGGCGGTCCATGCCTGGACACTGCTCCAATTCTGTGGGGCGTCACCCCGGCCCCATGACCATCCCCCCAGCCCTGAGAGGACCTTACCCCCAGCCAGCCCAGCCAGTGTCAGGACCGGCAACACATGGTCATGCCTCTCTATGTCCGACCTCCAATCTCTTCCTCATCAGCCACGGCGCCTGTTTCCCAATTTTTAAAAGCATGAGTGAATCTCATCTTTGGCAATTTCCCCCCAGTGGAGGCAGAGGATCGCGGAGGCGCTGGAGAATACTGGGTCAGGCCCATTAATGATATGCAAATAACGTGTATTGTACGTGCAGAGTGGAATGCATTGATGCCTCTGTCAAGGTACCAGAGAATCGCGATTTGGCGTGCATTTGGAGCCGGCACGATTTTGCCGACAAAACCAATTCTCTGCCCAATTGCCTTTCCCGATTTCGGTGTCGGCGGAGAATCCCGCCCCGATATTTTGGCCATCTGATCAAAGCTGAAAGGCTACAGAAATCTCTTCGAGAGGGCAAAGTGGAGAACAGCAGAAAGACCTCAGAAAGCCAGAACCTTCCGGCCTCTCCGTTCAGCAGGACATTATGATCCAGCCAAAGTAAATGGCAATTTAAATGGCCCACAGTATCTGCCGGGGGAGGCACGCTGGACATCACAGAACGGTTTTTGACCAGTTACAATGGACACATGAGGATGGTGCGAGGTAGTTGAGGGTGACTTTCTGTGCCAGCAGATTCCCTTGGACGAGTCAATACAAACAGCAGCAGCAAGAGCCCAAGACCAGCCTTCCTTACCTGGAAAAATTCCACTTAAGTCAGCTGGAGTAGGAAATCGGCTGGAAAAAAATACGTTGCAATAAAAGGGAAAAATTGTATGTGCAAAACTGAGGCCGGGATTCTCCGATCCCGCGCCGGGCCGGAGAATCCCCGAGGGGACACGAGAATCGTACCCCATCGCACCGACGCCGGCTTCCCGATTCTCCCCGCTGATTCTCGGGTGCCCGCGGGTTTCCCACCGTGCTGGCCAGGGGCCGTTGAAAGCGGTCCCCCCCTGGCGATTCTCCGGGCCCGCCAAGTTCAGCCAAGTCCCGCCAGCGTGGGTTAATCAGGTCCCACATGGCGGGACTTGGAAAGTGTGTCTCTGGGGGCCACCCTGGAGCGGTGGGGCGGGGTGGGGCGATCTGACCCTTGGGGTGGGGGGGGGGCACGGGGGCCTGGCCCGCGATCGGGGCCTACCGATTGGCGGGCCGGGTGGTTCCATGGGGGCCTTTGTTCCTCCGCGCTTGACCCCTATAGGGCTCCGCCATATTGCCCGGGGGCCGGCGTGGAGAAGAGAACCTCTGCGCATGCGCGGAATCACGCCGGCCATTCCGCTAATGCGCGAACCTGCGCCGGCTGGAGCTGTGGGGACCACTCCGGTGCCGACCTAGTCCCCTAAGAAGTGGAGCACTCCCTATTATCAGGGATTGTTGACGCCAGAGTGGTTGCCACCGCTTTCCATGCCGGCATGGGGACATAGTCCCATTATTGGAGAATCCCGCCCTGAGTTAGAGCACTGTGAATGATGTTGCAAGATTCCAAAACAAGTTTTTTTGCTTCATCGACTAAAGTGCTATTTTCAGTATGCGTGTGGATTTGAAGTTAGCATTCTGCTTGGGTTCAAGTCTTCTAATCCGCCCCCATCATTACTTAATGAGAGAATGCATTTTCATGAGGAAATCCATTAGTCGTTGCATTTATTCTTCACAGCAGGAATTCCTCATACAAAAAAATTCTCTTGTCTCGCCTCCTTCAACTCTTGAACAAAATGGTCCAGTTTAATATTGAGGTGAATTTTGCTCGAGTTTTGACAAGTGTTAGGACGGGCTTCACTGAATTTAGTTCTAATTTCATTATCTTGAGTCTCAAGAACTGCAAAACAATGTAGGCCTAAAAATTCTAGGTGACTGTCTCAGTCCCCCACCATAGGTTTGGCAGGAGACAGAGAGCGTGCTACCAGAATTTCAGAGGCACAATCTTCAATAAACCATTTGCTTACTTGCACTGAAGCAGGTTCAACCTTTCTGTGCCGGGCTCCATTTTCAGCGGAATCGATCAATTCTTCCGCAGCCCTACAGAAATATTGATAATCAGGTAAGAACAGAAAAGGTTTCAAACAGAATTACTGCAAAAAGAAAATACTTACAGTTTCTCTGGAAATATTTCTCCTTCTGCTTCAATTGACAATTGTCAGAATGTTTCCATGGAAAGAGAAAAATAAAATTGAGTTACGTAAAGCAACTATCCTGGAATAATAATCCAATAATTCAATATATAATAAGACTACATTCAAATAAGAAGGTTGAAACAAAGATTGCTGGACTCCCTAATTAAATTAGACCAAAGCATATTCTGAATGGCATTGGTGGCACTGGAGGCGAGAGCATGATTCTTGCAATTGCTCTCTTTTGAAGAGCAATACATAAAAATCTGAGATGGAGATCACATTCCGGCCTCTGCCTCCATCACAACCCACCTGTTGATGAAACCCTCATCCATCCCTTTGTCGCCGCAAGACTTGACTATTGGGAATCCAGGGATTCCAAGCTGACAGGAAGCTTGGAAGTACTGCAAACTGATAGACTTCACAAGCACATAGAAAAGCTGGTGGATCGAGCAGACAACCGTGTGTGAAATTTAAAGCAAAGAAGTGTGAAATGCTGCATTTTATATCTGCATGGTTTATCGTCCACTGAAGATGACCACTGGTTGAGAAAGCGGTAAGTCAGCATAATGGAATCTGGGCTTAATAAATAGAGGCATAGATTTCAAATCCAAGGAAGTTCTGATGAACCTTCATAAAACATTGGTTTGGCCTCAACTGGAGCATTGTGTCCAGTTCCGCACACCTTCAGAAAGATGTGAAGGCACTGGAGGGGGTGTAGGCAACATTTGCAAAAATGGTATTAGAGATTTAAATACAATGGATAAATTGGAAAATCTGGAGCTCTTTTCCTTCGAGAGGATACATTGGTAGGAAATTTGATAAAGGGTTTCAATATCATGAAGGGTCGAGAAAGAGGAGCTGGTGAGAAAATGTTCCCATTGGTAGAATGGTTGCCAAAAAGAGGACAATGATTTAAGGTGAATGGCAAAAGAACTTAAGGCGACATGAGGAAATGCTTTTTTATATAGCAAGTTGTCGGGGTCTTGAATGCACAGCCTGAGAGTGTGTTGGAAGCAAATTCCATTGTGGGTTTCAAAAGGGAATTGGATAATTAGCTGAAGAGAAAACAATTACAGCATTACAGGGAATACACCCCCATAAAACACTTTTTGACCAAGCTTTGGAATGCTCTTCCAAAACCATGGATAAGGATTTTAGTGGCTTTGGGATGAGGTCAAGGGGGAAGAAACACTAGGCAGAATCTTGAGCCACCATCGCCGCCCTCGGACCAGCGGCGAGGGTGAAAATTCTCACGGGAATCAGGAAATACAATTGTCGCCGGAGAGAGCACATTTCCCAATTTTCCCCACCCCTCACTGGTGACATCACAAGAAGCACATTTTAATAAATTTTAATACATTTCCATGTAATTAGCAGCCAACCGCTCCCCTCCACCACCAAATGATGCTCCGTCGCTAAACATTCATACCTCGTCGATGTGATGTCACTTCGGCGAGGTTTACAATAGGTTTGGCCAGACATGGGTCAGTTGAGGGGACCCCACTGGGGCTGCAGTGAAAAGAATAGTCACCAGGGGTAGTGGGAGAAGATGACACTGTGTCCTGGCATAGTTTGAAACAGCCAGGTTGGCGCTGCCAACCCGTGCCAAGGGAATGTGCCAGGAGTAGACCCGAGTGGGAGCCCCATTGGCGGAGGGGGGGTATATATGTGTGGCGGGTGGGGGGTGGGAGTGGACATTGAAAGGTGGGTTGAGGATGATGAATGTCGGTGGTGATGGGGGGGGGGGTGGAGCGATTTTGCCAGTGATGAATGGGAGTTCTGCCAGTGCTGAATGTTGGGGGGGGGGGGGGAGGGGAGGTGGGGGGAGGGTTTACCAGTGATGAATTTCAAGGGCAATTAATGTCAGTATGGGGGAGAGCCACTGAGACCTCCCTGAAGTGGACCAGGGGTCGTTAGGCTGCAGCGTTGATCAGGGTGCCCTTTAAAGAGGCCCCGCCCTGCCATTCACTTTATTTCGGGAAAGATCCCGTGGTCTGTGCAATTGGAGAGTTACACATGAGTTTTCTGTCGGAATCAAATTCTGCCCAATGCTTTGTGGAAATTATGTACTGTTCTTGACAAGGAGTGAAGAATTTTGCAAACTATGTCAAATAAAGAATCCTAAATAACATCAGATGAAGACATAAATGTTCAAATTCAGCCCCATGTCTACCAATTAATATTTAGATGCACTGACCTGCTTTGCAAGGCAAATGCCATGGGTAATGAGAGGTATCCTTTCTGCAGCACTATCGAGATAGTGTTATTCTTAACTGCTGTGAGTTGGACTCGTGAATGCACAATATATGATTGCGGCAAACAAACAAGGCTTCATGCTAAAAACTCACATTTTTAGTATTGCGTTGATGGGTTATTGGAAACATGCATCTGATCCAATCCATTCTTGTGGGGGCATAAGGAGAAGTGGTGATAAAGATTCAGTGCCAAGCACCAACTGGCTCATATATCTAAAGTTTCCAAGATTCAGTAAAGAATTACAGCAACATTATCTGTCTAGGGTTAAGTGAGACAATCCCTTTTTCTTCCCTCATCAGCTTCATTCCTTTAAGAATAGGTGCTATTTTTGCACAATTCTTTGCTCAGCCAAATAAATTTAATCAGTTTTCCAGATCTATGTTTTTATTGAAAAGAAGTCACGCAAACAAAATACCTGTAGTCACAAAACAATATTGCAGATTTTAATTGAAAAATACAGCTTCAAAAATTGATTCTGTCTCAATTTCAAGTAAAGGTTAAAATGCATAAATTGCTGAACTCTTACCGGCAAGATCGTCCTTCTGTTTCATCCTTCTCTCGCAGGCAAGAATGAAGATAACTAATACAAGCACCTCAGCAACAATACAAACAAATGGTATGACAGCAGCAAGTAGGCTGTTAACCTTCAGGTGAATCCGGAGACCACTGAACCCTACTTCATAGACGGCATCACAGTGGTAGTAAGTGCTGTTATCCATTATCAGACTTTTTATTAAAAGTGATGATTTGTTGCCATTACTATGGATGTAAAATTGGTCTCCTGTTTCATTAATCAGGGCCTAGATGAAGATAAAAAAAGAAAAGAAAACCATTTTAGCACCTACATATTAGGTAGAAATTTAAGTGAAGATGTTCATCCTTGGTACTCTTGGAATACCACAATCGTGCCATAGTCCCAATGCCATAAACACCAATACAATAATTTCCTGTTCACAGAGAGTTGTACGTTCAAACAAATTCATCATTCACTGCACTGTGATGGTCTTTTATCAGACTACACTGAGGAAAAAGAGAGTATGGGGGAGAGAGAGGAGCAAATAACATTATTGTTATGATTGACAGTTGCTGATCACTTCAATAATGCTATGGACGGTCTGCAGTTACAAAAGAGGAAGTGAAGCTACTTAACTGCTTTGAAATGGCCAGAAGTTGTCAATCATAACAAGACTGTATATAAACATAGCAGTTAGGTTCAATGGAGGGCACTTTGGATGCATTCAATTTTGAAGGGAAAGATAAAAAAAACCTTCCAGTAGTTGTATTTAAACCATTAAGTTGTCAATCAAAGACTAGTTAATGGCACTGCACTGTGACATGTAATGAATGCTTAGTATTTCAAAGGATTTGGGGGGATTTCAAGCCCTTCAAGTGTTGAGGGATTTTTAGGAAGATTCTGACACTTCAAAAAGCAGCAGTTTCAAACATATAGGGCTGTGGGAGCAGGTGTGAAGAAAGGGAAAGTGTTCCTGGCTTGATTCTTGACTGAACTGTCTGGTCTGCACATCAATTGTCAGGCAGAGCAGTACAGAGTGAGAAGGTCACTTCAGTGTTTAAACAGGTCAGACCAGGATGAAGATCTTAAAGAGAAGGCTTCTTGAGATCACCATGACAAGGGTGATCTTCAGGTTGCCCAGGGCTGGAAGGGTCAGCCCAGGCACAGGGCTCCCATCCCAGGGGAGGGTCCCGGTTTCAATCTCTTACCCACAGTTTGAGCCCACCCAACCCTCTGGACTCTTGGGGGGCACTCCGTCTGCAGCCCAGCATCAACAGAGGGACACATGAGCGATGGACTAACCGCCTTGACTCCCTTCGGGTCCATCACACCAGTACTGAGCTTGGAATACGCCAGGGCCCGCCCAATGGAGTTCCCACTGTGGGGGATATTGGGTGATATTCGGGTTTCTAGCCCATTAATTGCATTCATATTAGTGCAAATCAGCTTTTCCACTGGCAGGGGGCAGGAAGCCTGTTCGGAGGAAGCCTGCTCCAGCTGGCAGGCAGGAGGGGATACTGGAGATAGGTCTGCCGCCTGGCACCACTCCCTCTTTTGGCCCAACTAGGGATTCTCTGCCTGTCCGGGATTCCCAAACTTAGTGGCGGGGAAGGGGGAAACCCGCCCTGTATCTTTAATTTAGGATAAAATGAAGGGTGTCATGTGACCTATTCTGAAGTCTGCCTGACAGTAAGACTAGGAGATTTAATTGTCAGAGACTAAAAAGGACCAGGTTGTTTTACAGGGGAGAAAATTCAAAGTGTTTATGCTTAGAGACAATAGCAACAGCCTGTGTGCTAAATGTGAACAGACTTGAGTCTTCGAAGTCCCAGAAAAGTGTTGAAAAGGAGAAACAGCTGTGCCTAAAATATCCACCCATTTATTTCCAGGACAAAATAAAATTGGGGTCTTAAGGATAGCTAATCAACATCTCTACCGGGATACAAAATCCATGTGACTCAGGTTGCCAGACTTTTTTATCAGGTTACAGGCATTCCGAAAATATCCCTAAATATCACTGGCAAGTTAGTCTGCTAAGGTCTGGGAGGGAAAGAGCAGCTAAAGGCCTATAGACATTGTGGTTCAATACACTGGAAAGCCAGTAGAAGCTCATGCTTGGATTAAAAAGATCAAATTCATGAGGAGTTCAAAAGATGATGGAAGATATGCTTAACTTGTGCCAAGGGAAGGATCTCCAGCAATACTCTCACCATGAAGGACAGTTCTAGGGTTAGAGGTTACTAGTCTGGGAAAATAAAAAATAAAACAGAAGTAAACCCTGAGGAGCTAAGAATCTTTCTGGACCAGTTTTGGGAGAACTGAATGTCTGCTTAACAGTGTAATGTATACCTGTGAAATGCGTTTTTTCTGTTGGACTAAAATTTTGAAGCAGGTATTCCATTCTTTGGTTGAATATATAAATTCCCTGCCAAGTCAGTGATTAGTCAATAGTATTCTTTGTCTTTTATTACAGCAAATGTCTTAAAATGTAAAATCTTGTTGAGCCATTCTTTTCGCTATAAACTGTGAGTTTCATTTTTTTTTAGAAAAGTTATCGGTATCGAGGGAGATCCTTACGATAATCAGGTCATACAGCAGGGCCATGGTGAGGCGATGCCGGTGTTGGACTGGGTTGGGCACAGTAAGAAGTCTTACCATACAGAAAAGCAGCAGATCATTTGAAAGTGAGGTAGGTTGGGGGTAGTCCTTGCCCTTTGGTCAGTCACCCCAGACCCAGGTAAGGGTTCCATGTTCCATGCTTAAGATTACGAGTCATGGGATGGTTGGAATGAGTGCATTTTCAGTGGTGATGGCAGAAGAACTAGAGCCTCAAGAAACAGCGAGGAGGAAACACCTCATGTGCTCATTTTTCTCATCCTTTTGCTCAATGAAATGGAAAGTGGGAGGCGGGTTTCCTCCGAACAACTGAGGAGGAAAGTGCAAGGCTGTGAGGCATGGAAAAATAAGTGGAGGACCAGCCTGAAGAAAAAAACTACGACACCACTACAGGAGAAGGCAAGCAATAAACTGCAACACCATTTTCACTTTTGTTTGCAAATGGTATCAAGGGATATGTAGCAAATGTTATCATGTCTAATAGCTTCAGGAGTCATATATATATATATATTTATTCAGGGTCGAATATCAACAACGCCTAACTGCTGATTTTAAAATATTTACCTATTTTGTTCAAATGAGGAGATAAAAAATACATTTGTATGGAAGCAATTATAAGTACCAAAATGTTGCAGAATAAGAAATAAATCTTGGTTCCCACAAATGAGAGAGATGATTGAATGACAAAAAATGATTCAAAGGCTCCACTCCTTCCAATCTACTTTTGAAAGAAAATGCTCCCAAAAGAATATCAAACCTTATTCAACAGAAAGAAGCTGCTCAAAACTTTTTATTGTGTACAACAGAAATATATATTTTAAACTTATTGTTTAAAATAAAATAGCTGTGTTTTTCTGATGTAATGTGCACATTCCACAAACTGATCATGGAATTTGCCAATGCAATATTGAATCGGGCAGTCTTAACTGATCATTTTGCAATCCAAGGGTTTTCTCCATAGTTTTAAATGCAGGGGCATATTCTCTGCCGGCTGCCACCGATAGAAGGTTTCCCCATCCGGCGGAGAATCAAACGTTGGGCTAAAAATGGGATCAGCGGCTGGTCTCCCGTTGGTAGTGGCCAGCGAGGTACACGCCCTGTGCCGGTGACACCATGCAAATCCAGGATTTGCTGGGATTTTAATATATATGATTCATGGTCTTGAAGCCCAATGCTCCACTCCTCCGCAATATTCCAGCCCTTTCAGCCGAGAGTCATGCGGGTGTGAATTTGTGGAAGTATTTATGAGTGGGACCCAGGCACCATGGCCATGGGAGCAGAAGGTAAGAAAACTCCCAATCTTTTGGGTTTGCTGCTGGGTGTATGTCTGGAGCAGTGGGGAATGACTTTGTGCAAGAGTGTAGACTCTGGGTGTCCCCCTCAGGAGCGAGTGCCCAGGCTGAGACCCCCATTGCTGCTGTACAATCATTTAAACCTAACACCTAGCTACAGATTACATGCTCCTGTCAGTTGCAGCTGACTGCTGACAGTCTTGCATATGCTCTGGTCATGTGGGAATCCACCCAGTTTCCCTGCTGGAAACTCTCATACCCCAGCAGTATCGCCAGTCCACCAAATGTTGGCACTCCTTAGTGTGCTCCTCAGATGTGAGACCCCACAGCAGTGAAGGGCAGCATGGTAGCACAGTGGGTAGTGATGTGTTGGGTACTCTGGATCTGTGGAGACTGCGTTTACCTTAGCAGTAACATAGACAGGCTACCAACACTTGTAATAGTACAACTCTATTTCATTTAACTAAGAGCTGTTAAACATACATGCACTGTGGGTCGACACTATGTTAGATTGACTGAAGACCTATGCCTAACCTGACCAGCCTCTACTGCTAGCACATGGTAGATGTTTGTGCTACTGACTGCGGGCTCTGTCTGTCTCAGAGGCTGCATCCCGAATGAGCGGGAAAACTAGTGCCCTCTGGTTTTATAGTGACCGTGCCCTAACTGGTGATTGGTCTGTGTCAGTAAGTGTGTGTCTCTGCACCATCATATACTGATGTGTATATTGTGACAGGTAGCACTGTTATCTCACAGCGCCAGAGTCCCAAGTTTGATTCACGGCTTGGGTCACTGTCTGTGCGGAGCCTACACGTTATCCCCATGTCTGCGTGGGTTTCCTCCGGGTGCTCCGGTTTCCTCTCATAATTCCCGAAAGACTTGCTTGTTAGGTGAATTGGACATTCTGAATTCTCCCTCTGTGTACCCGTACAGCCCACAGAGTGTGGCGACGAGGGGCTTTTCACAGTAACTTCATTGCAGTGTTAATGTGGGCCTACTTGTCACAATAAAGATTTTTTTTCAAATTAAGGAAGCAGGGCATTAGCACAGCTCACCCCAAACAAATGACACATGCACCATAGCTGCTGGAACCCTCCCTAACACAGACCCCTTCTCTGAGTGAATGCCTGACCAGTAAAACTACCAGCTAGCCGAGATGCCTCCAAGGTCGGCCTGTCAACGGCGACCCAATCCCATTCATACTGCACTCGGCCAGGAAACCTGACCAGCTCCTGTAACATCCTGCGTGTAAAACCCAGGCTCCATGTAACACTGCATTTAAGGTCCCAGCAAATGCAGATATTCCTCACTCACGCCCATCTGTTGGACCTGCCCGCACACCAGGCTCTTAACATGGAGACGAACAGCTGCACACTATGACTATCTCCACTGCACAAATATTTGCAACCCTCCTGGCGAGATAGCAAAAGGCCCATCAGGGAGGAGACCCACAGTAAACCCCAATGTGAGAAACAGGACAGGGGCTACAGAGCTTATTGCTGCCACAGGTTGCAGCCGCCACTGCTACCCCTGTTGGCAGGGCTTGGTGGTGAGGATAGAGGTTCCTCGCATTACAGGCCTGGTGGCAGTCACTGATGGGACAGAGGTGCTGTGCAGACTGCATCATCTCAAAGGTGCTTGGTGAGGGGGCAGGGGGGGTGGCATGTTGAGGTTGGCACAGCATTACACCTCAGGGTGACCATGTAGCCTAGAGGCATTGGATGATCAAATGAATCCTGACCTTGCTGACATTCTCTGTCGCTCCGTCCTTCCCCGCAAAGACATGCATTTCATTCACTGATTAGGGTGAGGCTGAGGGTTCGGATTAGGGCAGCGTTCTGGCCCATTTGCATCACCTGAATTTCTCCTGGCCAGCGTTCCCAGCAGGAGCATGTAGTTCCAGCGATTATACTCCGGCGGCAGCACTTGGACTCCAGAACGGAGAATCCAGCCCGTAATCCTCCTAACCCATATATCAGATCATTTGGTCTATTTTGTTTCACTAATAAATCAGTTTAGTTATTCCTTACCACCTTGCTGCCCTTGACCTCCTTTGACCAGATCCAGTACAGGGGAATATATTGGCCACTTTTGCAGGTCAGATTAACATGATCCCCATCTGAACGAATCTCTTTTTCATTTTTGGTCCAAATAGGTGGAACTGAGGAAAAGCAGACAAAATAGTATGCAAATTACTTTAGATCCTGGATTCTAGCAAAGCATACAATTACATGATTATGTAGATGTTACACCAATTGATGCACAGGATAAATGCATACCTCTGTAACTGAACATTTGCTTTGAAGTTATACCTTTGTTGCTCATGAACTACTGCCTCAGGATAGCTGATTCAAAAATTACCCATAAAAATAACTTTTTGACTCGAATAATGTGAATCCTGCAAATCGGTGATCTGAGATGCTAGTCCAAGCATTTTTCTTTTATTTTCCAGATTTTCTTTGGCACCTACAGAATGAACTCTTGACAGAATACTGTACTCGCTATTTCACAATAAGTCCTGAAGGTGTCACCTTTGAGTTCTGTGTACGTTCTGTTCCATGTTTGAACTGAAACAGGAGTGAGTGAGTGCAGAGTATGCCAGTTTAAACATTAGGCATATCTGATGTGATTGATTTGTTTAAGCTTACTTTGTTTGTTAAAATAGATATACCTGTATCCAAGGAAATGAATCATAACAGAGTCGAGTCTCTATTTGTCCAGCTGGGCAGTTTTGCTATTTTAGTTCTTTTCAAAACGCCTAGAAACCTATACCGAATACACCAACTATTCTCTAATATTATGTTCTTTATTCTGTAACAGAAAATCTATTATTGAACTCCTTGCAGTATGGAGAAGGATTTATTGCTTTATAATGATGAGTAATGTAGGATGTAATGCATGATTCATTATACAATATTGAATAAATATTTTCAACTGGGATACTTTTCACTAATCGGCAGAAAAGGGACCTCCTTGAGGAAAGTTCTGGTGCAAAGATTGTGCTGCATTTACCTTTTTTTCCACAGAATTTACAGTGTAGAAGGAGGCCATTCAGCCCATCGAGTCTGCACCGGCTCTTGGAAAGAGCACCCAACTTAAGCCCACACCTCCACCCTATCCCCGTAACCCAAGCCAACCTTTTTTGGACACTTAGGACAATTTATCATGGCCAATCCACCTAACCTGCACATCTTTGGACTATGGGAGGAAACCGGAGGAAACCCACGCAGGCACGGGAAGAACGTGCAAACTCTGCACAGACAGTGACCCAAGCTGGGAATTGAACCTGGGACCCTGGAGCTGTGAAGCAACTGTGCTAACCACTATGCTACCATGCTACCTTGAATAAAAGCAAAATACTGTGGTACTGGGAATCTGAAAAAAGAACAGAAAATGCTGGATAAACTCAGTAGGTCTGGCAGCATCTGTAGAGAGATCTGTAGTGTTTTGTGCTCTACAGCTGTTGCCAGGCCTGCTGAGTTTATCCAGCATTTTCTGGTTTATTACCGCATTTAATTTGGGCTTTCTCTTTAAGATTACAAGTGGAATTTTAAAGCCCCTTCCACCCGTCCTGTTATTTTCAATGGAGATTTTAACATCTCGCTGCATTTTTCAGCATTGTCCCCACCGTGGCAGGGCCAGAAGATTCTGCCCTGCCTGTGAGAAGTGTACAGTACGTATGAGGTATTCTGAAGAGGTACGTCTTAGACTCAGTTAGTGGAAAGCTGCTGTTGGTGAAGAGGTTTGTAGATGAACTGTTGCTTATAAATTCCCAGCTTCATCACTTCTCGGCCTTTTGGCTAAATCAAGTGTGGTATCTGCTCTGCCTTTTGGCTCAGATCTGGTATGTTTTATTTTTTTTTGCTTTTGTGTTTTAAGGGGCAGCAGGGTAGCATGGTGGTTAGCATAAATGCTTCACAGCTCCAGGGTCCCAGGTTCGATTCCCGGCTGGGTCACTGTCTGTGTGGAGTCTGCACGTCCTCCCCCTGTGTGCGTGGGTTTCCTCCGGGTGCTCCGGTTTCCTCCCACAGTCCAAAGATGTGCGGGTTAGGTGGATTGGCCATGCTAAATTGCCCGTAGTGTCCTAATAAAAGTAAGGTTAAGGGGGGGGTTGTTGGGTTCCGGGTATAGGGTGGATACGTGCGTTTGAGTAGGGTGATCATGGCTCGGCACAACATTGAGGGCCGAAGGGCCTGTTCTGTGCTGTACTGTTCTATGTTCTATGGTATGTCTCTCTTTTGGGGACCATGAATTGGATTCAATTTGAATTTTAATTAGTTTTTGGAGCAGGCAAGGAGCTGGATTAGGGGTTTGCCTCTGTCCATATTCTGAACCGTGGCTTTGTAACTCAGAAAAAGTAATAATAAATAAATAAATTCCCAGCTTCACAAAGCTAGAAGAAGTCAGCGGTAAGCAAGTCCCTTACTTTTTTAATCTAACTTCTGGGATTGATCAATTGTTGTTTCTTGCGGTTTAATGATTGTGATATTTGAACCAGTCAACGAGAGTGTGACACACACTTTTCATATGCAAATATAACATTCAACAGATCTTCTGGGCCCCCTCTGGTGGGTTCGCAGATGCAGAGGACCATAGAATTCCCCGCATGGATGTCCCACCCAGTCCAGACTTGTTTACAGTTTTATGGAGGGTGTTCAAGGCCTAGGGCTGCGTGCCCACCCACCCTGATTGAGATCCTTATGTGACCCAGTATGTTGTAATATGCCTTTCCCTTTAAGGGATAGCAACAGGCGGACAGGCGCCGGAATGTGGCGACTAGGGGCTTTTCACAGTAACTTCATTGAAGTCTACTCGTGACAATAAGCAATTTTCATTTCATTTCATTTTCACATGACATCACAAGACATGAAGTGTGTCATGTAATCCAGTTTTAGTTTCACCTTTGCTTTCGAACAGAGCACCCACAGCTCTGCAGCTCAGTTCTCCTCACATTTTACATCCATGTCTACCTGTTCACATGTGCTGAGACTAAATAAATGACTCCACAATATGTTTACCTCAATGATTGATTGTGCTTTTTAAGTCATTACAAAAACATGACAAAGGAATAATCATTTAAGGGCTGCTTCTCACATCAACCTCAATTTTGAGGCTAGGGCGGCTGTGTGCTGTATTCTTGGCAGGTTATCCTGTATGAGTCTCGGGCCAGGTGGTAGACATTGCCATTAATGGTCCCCTTCTGAAATCAGGCACCCCAGTCTTAGCCCTGGGCCCCCTAGGGTCTCTGTCCTCACCGGTCCTTCATATCATGAACCTCACCTGGGGATCTTGCTGGGCCCTTGAGGAGTGTGGGGTCCCTCGTGAGGGGGTGGCAAGGGTGGACAAGGGTTGGGAGTCCTTCGGAGGAGTGTTGTTTAGTTTGGGCCTGAGCAAAATGTCTCTTCTTTTTCAATTTGCACCAACACTGACAGAATAGAAAGTAATTGAGAAAATCTCAGAGCAACTGGCATTATAATGTTAGAATGATGCCAACCTTGAACTGTGGATGCCCAAGTGCAATGCTCAACCATCGTAATGCTGGAATGTGACAAGTGTATGCTTAATGGGATACCCCATGAATATATATTTGTGATGCAACATGTTACAAACAAGCTAAAAGTTTAATTGCTGTGCATCTCCACTACCAAAATGATTTGCTTGAGCTCAGATTGTCCAATCTGCAACATCCGAACCACAGAGTCCCTGGTAACTCAGTCCTAAAGCTGAGGTAACTCAGTTTTATTGCTCTTAACCTTATTTCAACTCCAAATTCTGTGGGCCTAAAAGATTGCCAAAGGCTTGTTTTTTCCACAGTTGCCTCAATGGTGTATACTTATTAAATGAGATCGCTAAGATCTGTTAGTGTTTGCCTCTTGTGTTGGATGCAAGCATGGACTTAAAATTCATGCATGACCCTTAAGATGTAGTGTATACATTTATAAGGCCGAGAAAGCCATTATCTTGGACACCCAATCAAAGCTCAAAGAGTGAGTATTTACAATTATTGGGAACCTTTCTGATACCAGAGGTATTAAACTCACTTTGCACTTCAAACCTGCCTTCCGATTTTGGGTTTGTGTCAAAGACACAAGAATAGTTCCCAGCATCACTGCCATTCTGAAAATCAAACCTGCAATCACAAACCATGAAAGTTATTACTGTTAAAGCCCAAATCATTTATTTAATGTTATGCACAGGCCATTTGTGCCATTTTGTAATATCTTATTTGATAAGTACGTAAGGGAGAAATGAATAGAAGTGCATGTTGAGGGGGTAAGATGAATTAAATAGAATAGGAAGAGGCATATGTGTAGCACAAACTCTGGCACAGCCACATGGTCTGATTCTGAATTGTAAGTGCTATACCATTTGATATTAATATTTCTATAAATAATGGCACTTCTCACCAAATGATATGCAATAGAGATGTAATGTGTTTTATTCATGCAGACATTTATACCTAAAACCATCTCACCAATGACATAACCATACCTTTTTTTGCATCTATTGAATGAAGTTCATTATTAACACCTTGAATTCTCAATTGTACATTAATTATCCTTTATTTCACTGCATTAAGCATGGAATCTGCAGCCTAAAGACATAGGGTGGAATTCTCCCATTTTGAGACTACATGCGACAGCGATGATGGCCAGAATGGCGAGATCCTGCGTCAGATTCTGCTCTTGCCACCGCATTCATTATGCACATGCAAATTCCTCTCCGGGTCATGTGGCAGGCTAGCAGCTGATTCACCTACCCACCGTCAGCTGGTGGGTTTGAAGGTTCTGGCACAATATTTAAATCCAGTCCAGCAAACTCCTGTCACTCTCCCCAGTCCACCCGTCTTCACTAAACCATGCAAGGTGTCAGAAACCCGGAAGGAAAAGGCTGGCAGATCCATGAAGAAGTCCATCCCCCCGCATCCTCCTCCCCTCCATCCCTACCCTGATTCACTTTGCACTCCACCCCCAGTTGAACTTCGGGGGCTGGATTCTCCGACCCCCCGCCGGGTTGGAGAATCGCCGGGGGCCAGCGTGAATCCCGCCCCCGCCGTCTTCCGAAGTCTCCGGCACCAGTGATTCGGCGAGGGCAGGAATCGCGCCGGGTCTGTCGGCGCCCCCCCCCCCGCCCCCGCCCCCACACCCGGCGATTCTCCGGCCCGCAATGGGTCGAAGTCCCGCCGCTGTCATGCCGGTCCCGCCGGCGTGATTCAAGCCACCTACCTTACCGGCGGGACCAGGTGGCGCGGGCGGGATCAGGGGTCCTGTGGGGGGGGGGGCGCGGGGCGAACTGGCCCCGGGGGGTGCCCCCACGGTGGCCTGGCCCACGATCGGGGCCCACCGATTGACGGGTGGGCCTGTGCCGTGGGGGCACTCTTTTCCTTCCGCGTTCGCCATAGTCTTCACGATGGCAGAGGTGGAAGTGACCCCCTCCCCTGCGCATGCGCGGGGATGACGTCAGCAGCCGCTGGCACTCCGGCGCATGCGCGGACTTCCACCAGCCGGCGAAGTCCCTTCGGCCCCGGCTGGCGTGGCGCCAAAGGCCATTTCCGCCGGCCGGCGGGGCGCCAACCACTCCGGCGTGGGCCTAGCCCCTCAAGGTTAGGGCTTGACTTCTAAAGGTGTGGAGACTTCCGCACCTTTGGGGTGGCCCGACGCCGGAGTGGTTCACGCCACTCCATCCCGCCGGGACCCCGCCAGGTAGGGGAGAATCCCGCCCCGGATCTTTGTTGCGATGGTTACATGAATCGCACAGCACAGTGCTGTCGGGATAAATACTGGTGTGTGGCACCAGGAGGGAAGGAGACCTCTATACACTCAACCCCCAGGTGCAGTACTGATCCAACGTGGAAACACAGGAGGACCCATGGGTCCAGCAGCATGGTACTATCTATGAATCCAAGCTCAGCATGGAGAATCCCAGGGCAGCATAGTAGCACAGTGGGGAGCACTGTTGCTTCACCGCTCCAGGGTCCCAGGTTCGATTGCCGGCTTGGGTCACTGTCTGTGTAGAATCTGCACGTTCTCCTTGTGTCTGCGTAGGTTGGCTCCGGGGTGCTCCGGTTTCCTCCCATAAGTCCCAAATGTCGTGCTATGAGGTGAATTGGACATTCTGAATTCTCCCTTTGTGTACCTGAACAGACGCCGGAATGTGGCGACCGGAATGTACCTGTGACAATAAAGTTTACAACAAAAAGAAAGGTGGAGGCAGGAACCTGGTCTCCCTCAGCTAAGTGGTAAACAGTGCAACAGGAGCAGCGCAGCACTGTGACAAAAACGTTTTTGTCATCACCCTGAAGTCTCTTGCAAACTGAGGACTTCCTTGGGCACGCTCTTTCACGATTGGGTTTCAGACCGATGTAATTCCATGTTGATGAGACGCTAGTTTGGAAGGCCTTACAGTTGCCAATGGCCGGATGTTTTAATGAGCATTCATGAGGTGCAAATAGAATTCGCACCATCAGCCGACCTGCCATTAACCTTCTATTTGGAGAATTGAAACATGATTTTACACCAGCGTGTTTCTGAATTTTTGGCACCTGCTAGAATCTCTGCTCCTGCCCATGCCAAACCTGCTGCGGGCAGGATGGGAAAATTCCTTACACAGATTTATGCCAGATTCTGTCAAAAACTTTCATTCTAAAAAGCAGTGTTTAAATACATAGAAGGGAGAAGGATCCACAAGTCTCCTATAGGTGTTTAAATGGTAAAAGTGCAGCGTGAGCAGAGAAGGGGCCAAAAGGGGATTTACACATGGAGGCAGGCAGCAAGGCTGAAGTATTAAATTAATACTTTGCATCTGCTTAAAGACGATGATGGTGATTGAGGTCCAAGTCATGTTGAAAGAGTTCAGGCACTTGAAGGGTTTAAAATTGAGAAGAAGCTTGGCATTGGATAGGCTGTCTGTATTTAACAGTTGATAAGATACCAGGTCCAGATGAGTTGAAACCAAGGATGCTGAAGGTAGTGGGTGTGGAAATTATAGATACAGTGGCTATAATTTACCAATTTTCCTTAGAATCAGACGTGGTGCCAGAGGACTGGGGAATTGCAAATATTACACCCTTGTTCATAAAAGGTGGTAAGTACATGCCCAGCAACTACAACCAGTCAGTTCAACCTCGGTGGTGGGGAAGTTTTTAGAAGTTTTAGAAATAATAATTCAGGACAAAATTAATACAGTAATCACTTGGGCAAATGTTGGTTAATTAAGGAAAGCCAGAATAGATTTATTATCGGAAAATCATATTTAATTTGCTTGTTTTAGGACGAGATGACAGATCAGGGGTGGAATTCTCCGACCCCCGCAGGGTCGGGGAATCGCCCGGGGCCGGTGTGAATCCCGCCCCTGCCGTGGCCGGAATTCTCCACCACGCGGGAATCGGCAGGAGCGGGAATCACGCTGCGCCGAACGGCGTGCCCCACGCGGCGATTCTCCGGCCCGCGGTGGGCCGAAGTCCCGCCGCTGACAGGCCTCTCCCACCGGCGGGAATTGGAGCACCTCTGGTGCCGGAGGGATTGGCGGCGCGAGCGGGCCCCGGGTCCTGGGGGGGGCGCGGGGCGTTCAGACCCCGGGGGGTGCCTCCACGGTGGCCTGGCCCGCAATCAGGGCCTACCGATCGGCGGGCGGAGGCCGAAGAGACCCCCCTACCATGCATGCGCCGATGGTGACGCCAGTGGCAGTTGACGAACCGGCGAAGGCCTTTCGGCCAGCCCCGGCGCCGGGCGTCAAAGGCCGTGGGTGCCGGTTTTGGCGCCAGTATGCGTGGTGCCAATCGCTGTTGCCGCCGGTTTTGCCGCCAGTCGGCGTGGCTCAAACCACTCCGGCGCGGGCCTAGCCTCTAAAGGTGGGGAGAATTCCGCACCTTTGGGGAGGCCCAACACCGGAGTGGTTGGTGCCACTCCGCTACGCCGGGACCCCCCGCCCCATCGGGTAGGGGAGAATCCCGGCCCAGGTTCCTGATATATTTGAATGACCTAGACCTTGGTGTACAGGGCACAGTTTCAAACTTTGGAGATGATACAAAACATTGAAGTATGGCAAACTTGGAGGAGCACAGTGGAAAACTTCAAGCAGGTTCAAGAAATGGCGGAAAAGTGGTAGATGACATTTAACGCCAACGAGTGCAACGCAATTCATTTCTGTAGGAAGAATGCAGAAAGGCAATATGAAATAAAAGGTGGAATTCCTAAGGCATTGGAAGAACAGAGGGACCTGCGTTGATATGTTCATAACTTATTTATCGGTGGCAGAACAGATTGAGAAAATGGTTAATAAAGTATATGGCATCTTGGGTTTTATTAATAATGGCATCATGTACAATGGCAAGGAAATTGTATTAAAACTATTTAAAACACTGTTTCAGTCTCAACTGGAGTATTGCATTCAGTTCTTGGCACCATACTTTAGTAAGGTTCTGAAGGTATTTGACATTGGTGGAGATAAGATTCACAAGAATGGTTCCAGGGATGTGGAATTTCAGTGAGGTAGAAAGCTTGGAGATGTTGGAACTGTTCTCCTTTGAGCATTCAAAATCCCAAGGATCTTGTTGTGTTCTCTATTTTGTTTCACGTGGATGGCTTTGTTGCGTAGTGTTGAATAAAGAACACAAAGCTTTGTTAACGAACGAAACTACAAATTTATGACACTATTAAGATTCGTTCACGTTCCTAAAGTAGAAGGTTTCTACGTTAAACTATGCTATCTCTAACTGATGATCTCTCAAATACACAACTGCTCTCTCTCTCATGTCTAACCTTGGGCGGGATATTCCCCTACCCGGCAGGGCGGGGGGTCCCGGCGTATCAGAGTGGCGCCAACCACTCCGGCGTCCGCACCTTTGGGGGCTAGGCCCGTGCCGGAGCGATTGGCACCACGCCGACTGGCGCCAAAACCGGCACCGGCCCGGCGCCGGGGCTGGCCAAAAGGCCTTCGCCAGTTCGCGCATGCGTCGGTGGTGACGTCAGCGGCACCACCGGCGCATGCGTGCTGGGGGATTCTCTTCCGCCTCCGCCATGGTGTAGGCCGTGGCGGCGGCGGGAGAGAAAGAGTGCCCCCACAGCACTGGCCCGCCCGCCGATCGGTGGGCCCCGGTCGCGGGCCTGGCCACCGTGGGGGCACCCCCCGGGATCCGATCGGACCACGCCCCCCAGGACCCCGGGGGCTCGCTCGCGCCGATGATCCCGCCGCCCCCAGAGGTGGTTCAAACCTCGGTGGCGGGAGAGGCCTCCCAGCGGCGGGACTTCGGCCCATCGCGGGCCGGAGAATTGCTGCAGGGGACTCACTGCTCAATGTGGCGCGATTCCTGCCCCCGCCAATTCCCGGGTTGCGGGCGGAGAATTTCTGCCACCGCGGGGGCGGGATTTTCGGCGGCCCCGGGCAGGTTGCATTTTTGTAGATTCCAGACTCACTTGTAAAATCATAGAATCAGAGAATAGTTACAGCAAAGGGGGCCATTCAGTCTGTCATGTCTGTGCTGGCACTTTGAAGGAGGGTCACGCAGGGTCGGAGAATTTTGCCCCTTATCTCTGACCCACAAGGCTTATCCTCATCCCTTATATACTGATGGGACTAGCTCTCTCTAGTGGCTGTCTGTATACACTTAATTAATTCTTGCATTGCCCGGGTTCGATTTCCCGCTGGGTCACTGTCTGTGTGGAGTTTTCACGTTCTCCCCATGTCTACGTGGGTTTCCTCCGGGTGCTCCAGTTTCCTCCCACAGTCCAAAGACATGTAGGTTAGGTGGATTGGTCATGATAAATTGCCCTTAGTGTCCAAAAGGCTAGGAGGGGTTATTGAGTTCCGGGGATCGGGTGAAAGTGAGGGTTTAAGTGGGTCGATGCAGACTCGATGAGCCGAATGGCCTCCTTCTGCACTCTATGTTCTGTGTTCTATGTACATTTATGATAATACCACAGATCTGCACAAATCAGATAGGGGGAAAGTGTTCCCACTGGTGGAAGGATCGAGAACCAGAGGTCACAGATTTTGGCTAATTGGTAATAGAAGCAACGGCAGCACGAGGAAAAACGTTTTACAGTACTGAGTGATGAGGATCTGGATTGCACTGTCTGAGAGTGTGTTGGAGGCAGAGTCAAATGAGGCTTGCAAAAGGGAATTAGATCATTAACAGAAAGAGGAAAAAAAAATCAGGGCTGTGGGGTAAAGCCAGGGGAATAGCACCAGTTGAATTTTTCCTTCAAAGTGCCAGCACAGACATGACAGACTGAATGGCCCCCTTTGCTGTAACTATTCTCTGATTCTATGATTTTACAAGTGAGTCTGGAATCTACAAAAATGCAACCTGCACAATTGCAGTCAAACATATTCACTGGTGGCCCAATCATTACAACACTACAACATTCAATGTTCAACAAGGAAATCTATTTTTAGTGTCTTTTTAAAGACACTAAAGTCAGTCAGTTATTCAAGAATAAAGAGAGTATCAATCTTAGCTACAAGAGTGAAGAAAGAATAAATATAACAATGAGGAAAAAGTACTTGTAATAGTTGTCTCTTCTGGACCAATTAAGGAAAGAGATTTTTCAGGTTAATGGTTTGAACCATTGACAGAGGAAAACATGAATGTAAAGAGGACATAAAAATAATAATTTTGCCACTTTATGTTGAAGCTAAAGCAGCTTTCACGCCCTGTGGCATTTTTCAGGTTATCTAATCCTGTCACTAAATTTGAATTTGATTGTTTGATGCAGTGCTGCCATGAACCTTCACGGTAGCTTTCTGCTTACTGTTCCATATTTGCTTGCATATTAAACAAGATTTCTGAGTTTATTTCACAAGAATTTAGAATCTGTTGCAGTCTTTTGTCTGCTGTTAATGGCTTGTGGAGTTTTCAGTGTTCCTAACTTAAATAGAAAATTGAAGGTGATTCATACCCATAATTTTGTGTATTTTGTTTATGACACCAACCTGTGAAGCCATTCATTGAGATTAAATAGAATATAAATCCATGGCAGGATTAATCCAGAATATTATTTTGAAGTATATTGTGAGAGTAAGATGAGGCGATACAACTTAAAGCCAGTAAAAGGTAAATTGAGAACTGAACTCAGGAAGTTATTCAAACGGAGAACAAGCACAGTTGTGGAATTTGCTCCTGGGTAGAACCTGGAATCTGGAATCATTTAATGAACAAAACAAATCAGTGGGTGTGTAGAGGGCATGTAGAGGTAGGATGTTTCTGCATGGATGAATTATGATGAACTGAGTTTTCATTATCCATAATTATCTTTTGTTATTGCAACACTTTATACCCAGATAGCACAGATGAACCAGGATCCCTGTGTTACCAGGAACTGATTCTTACATCAACAAATGAGAGAGAAAAGTTTACAATATTTTTTTCATACGCATTTAGTCTTTTGTAGTTTCATCCACAGACAGCAAAGAGAATAAGAATTCCTTGAGATGGAGTACAGATGACAAAGTGGCATTCAGCAAGTGGTAATGATCAATATTTAAAGAGCAATTTTTATTTGTTCTTGGGATGTGGGCGTCACTGGCTGTACCAGCATTATTGCCCATCCCTGAGGCCATTTAAGAGTCACCACATTGCTATGTGATCTAGGCCAGACGAGGTAAGGATGATGGATTTATAATAATAATTGCTTATTGTCACAAGTAGGCTTCAATGGAGCTACTGTGAAAAGCTCCTAGTCGCCACATTCCGGCGCCTGTTCGGGGAGGCCGGTACGGGAATTGAACCCGCGCTGCTGCCTTGTTCTGCATTACAAGCCAGCTATTTAGCCCACTGTGCTAAGCCAGCCCCTAACGTATCCTTCCCTAAAGGACATCAGAGAACCAAGTGGGTCTTTTACAACAACGGTATCACAAATTGAATTAAAGTTTCACAGTCTGCCATGGTGGGATTCAAACCCAGGCCTCCACAGCATTACCTGGGGTCTCTAGATTACGCGTCCAGTAACAATGCTACTATGCTACTGCCACCTCTTGCTGATATTATTGATTGGGCTTTTCATCACAATATTTCAGCTTATTCGGTTTTGTTTATAATGCTCTATAATTGTTCAGTTCTTGAATGCAGCCAATCTGGTAGCAATGCTGCTGCAGCTTTCTAGTTATTTTACTAAACCCGAGGGTGGATTTACTGTAGTGATATTATTGTGTGAATCTATTAAATTCTTAATTTTTGTGATTTGAAATGTGGTGTAACGCATTTAAAATGAACAGCTTAACCTTGTGAAAGCAGGAATGTGGTGACCAACAGAAACATGCAGCATCTGTACAGTAGAGTGACTCGGCAGCACGGTGGCGCAGTGGGTTAGCCCTGATGCCTCACGGCGCCGAGGTCCCAGGTTTGATCCTGGCTCTGGGTCACTGTCCGTGTGGAGTTTGCACATTCTCCCTGTGTTTGCGTGGGTTTCGCCCCTACAACCCAAAGATGTGCAGGGTAGGTGGATTGGCCACACTAAATTGCCCCTTAATTGGAAAAATTAATTGGGTACTCTAAAATAATTTTTTTAAAAGTAGAGTGACTCAATGATACTCAAAGCGTAAAAAAGATGAGGTGGGGCTATTGGGATAGGGTCGGGCCGTGGGCCTTGGTAGGGTGCTCTTTCCAAGGGTCGGTGCAGACTCGATGGGCCGAATGGCCTCCTTCTGCACTGTAGACATTTTATGATTCTGAGATTCCGAACCTCTGGAGGCAAGAGAATTTTCACCTTGGTTAAAATATTTGCTTGTTTTTCCTATAGCTTGTCCACTTACTCATATTTTTGAGATAGAGAGCCTGCAATCTCGTCAAAATCAACCTCCCTTTTTTCAATCCTGTTGCCATCTTTTTCCCAAGTGCCAGTTATCGGAGGTGTTTGTGCAACTGGAAGAGTCAAACTGCAGGACAGCATGATCTTTGTAACCTTTGTTATGTTCACTGTTTTTGGCGTCAGTCTAGATGATTCTGAAATAATGTTGAACAAGGCAATAAAAAAAATTAACTTTTGAGTGTTAAGTCAGAATTCACAAAACAAAATAATCCAACAAGTTTCTCCTCAGGATCCTCCTGAATTTGACCAAAAAGCTTACCATTCAATATTTGACTGCTATGAACTGAAAAACTGAAATAGCCACATATTAGAGTGGAAGCAAAGTTTCATTCCTTTGGAAAGTAACAGTCATGGGTTGGCCCTCAAAGAAAACTGCAATTTTATTATTTTATTTTGCTCCATTTTAATAGAAGCTGTAAGAACAGCTCAAATACAGCAATCTGAGAACTGGTGATGTCCAAGAAACTGACAGTTTTTAAAACTGGCCTGTATGAATTTTTATTATTGTTAGGTAGTAAAAGAAATTACTGGCATATTGGGCTATGTGCTTCATTGACATTGTGGCATGCCAACGAGGTTTTGGCATTGCATGACAGTCTTTTCTCATGCTCCAAGTGGCCCGAGTAACCCAATTCAGACTGAACCACCCAATTCGAACCTCCTGAACCAAAAGCTGGCAAGATCCAAAATCCAGCATGGACTTGATAATACCACTCCATACATCCACTGATAGGTTTATCCATTGAAATTGTACTGTATTGTGATATATTGAAGAAAGCACACTGGAAATTTGTTCTGTAGAAATCACTACTTTTCATAGAATCCTAGAATTTACAGTTCAGAAGGAGGCTATTCATCCCATCGGGTCTGCACAAACCCTTAGAAAGAGCACCCTATCTACGCCCGTACCTCCATCCTATACCTACACCTCCGCCCTATCCCCGTTGTGTTGTTCCTTGTGTCTTAATAAAGCTCGTAGTCTCAAAGTTGGAAAAGATGCTTTATTGTGAATTTGTTCTGTCTTCAGAGCTCAACTTACGGCTACCTCAAATGCTGCCTGCCTGTGTCTGTGTCCTGCTACCAGTTCTGCCTTCCGTGAAGTGTGTCCTCACTTCCTGTCCCGATGTATTTATAACTCTCCCGTGCTCCCTCTAGTGCTTGCTCAGTTGTATTGCATCTACACTGATACACAATCACCACAACCCCCTTCTTTCTTTACATATTTTCGTTAAAGAAAATTGTACAAAACAGTTACTTATGATATGTGTATCTATACAAGTGATGGTGCTATTTCATATTTTACAAAGCCAATTTATATTTATGAGTCCAATCTTAATAAAAACATTTGTGAGTCCAAACTTTATGAATTTGTTCACTGAGTTTTTTCTTTTGTTGTTGTTGACGTGGTGATATTGATATTGCAACTCCGTTGTGAATGTTGTCGGTGTTCTTGTTATTTTAAGTAACCAATACTTCATCCCATGGTGTTTGCATGGTCGAACCACTGATGTTGACTGACATGGACTTTTTTCTGTGCTTGTGGTATCGATTTAGTATGTCATCTGCCTTTAAAGCTGGTGTGCTTGCTTGTTCTGGAGCAGATGTGAGTTTGTGCGATTCGTTGTCATCCCATGGCATGTTGTAGTCTTGTCATTGCTTTGCAGTGTGCTGTGGCATTGTCCTTCATGTGCAGAGTTGTACTATTTTGTACAAGTCGTTGTTTCATTGCTGTTGTTTCTGTCGTTCCTGTCTTTGTTGTTTTCGTTGCCGTTCTTGTTGCTGTTTTTGTCATTTCTGTCTTTGTTATTGTCGCTATCTTTGTTATGCTTCATGTTTGTTTTGTTGTTCTTCTTGTAGTTTTTGTTGTTGTGCTTGTAGTTTTTGTTGGTGTTGTTGTTGTTCTTGTTTCTGCAGTGTTTCTTGCGATTTTTGTTGTTTTTATCGCGCTTCATGTTGCTTTTGTTCTTGCTGTTGTTGTTCTCGTTTCTGCTGTGCTTCTTGTGGCTTTTGTTTTTCTTGTTATGCTCAATGAGTGTCCCGTGTGGATAATTTGAGTCATTGTCACAGTTATTGATGCGAGTGTCCTTTGTGGAATCTGTTACATTGAACGTTTCGTCTCGAGAATGGTGAGAATGATCTGATGTTGCATTGATGCTGGTGCCATCAGTCATTTGTGTTGGATTTGATTCGTCATCTTTGCTTTCTTGGCACTCCTCTTCTGGAGTCAAATTCTTCACGATTTCATTTGACGTGGCCTCTCTGGACTCTTGGTGCTCCTCTTCCGGAGTCAAAATCTTCATGATTTCAATTGACGTGGTCTCTCTGGACTCTTGGTGCTCCTCTTCTGGAGTCAAAATCTTCATGGTTTCTGTTGATGTGGTCTCACTGGACTCTTGGTGCTCCTCTTCTGGAGTCAAAATTTGCATGGTTTCTATTGGCGTGGTCTCACTGGACTCTTGGGTGGCCCTACTCTGTGCTTCTGTACAGACAAGCTGAGAACTGTCAGTCTCGCTGTCATCCTGTACCTCCTGTATGTCGAGTGTGATCACCTTGTCACTGTTTTCGCATGCAGTGGGTAGATGTACATTGTCTTCTTCTTGATTATGTGAGCTTGGTAGACTTTCATAGTCTGCTTGCGGTTGCTCAGATACGGTGGGTTGACCTTCATGGTCTTGTTCATGCATGGTGTTCGCCAGGGAATGTTTGCTTGCTTCCCTTTTGGAGTCTTTCATCACTCTCACTGTGGAGCCTGTCATCGCTCTCTGTGTGGAGTCTTTCTGTGCTCTCTGTGTTGCGTCGTCTTCGTCTTGGGTATTGCTGTCATCCAATGTATCGTCGATCTGCCATGGCACCATGGTGTTGGATTCTACCACGAGTAGATTCATGTTGACCTTTGCGACCGAGTCGCTGATGCTGTGATCAGCATATCCGAATAATTCAGCCATGTCTGAGTAGTATTCTTCGAAAACCAAATCATTTTTTTTGCTTCGGATTTGGTATCGTTGGCTTCATCATTTTTTGCATATCCGAATAACTCAGCCATGTCTGAGTAGTATTGTTCGAAAAACAAATCATCTTTTTTTGTTTCGGATTTCTTTTTGTTCTCTTCACTTTGGGTGGTGCCGACTGCTTTTTCCAGGGTGTTATGAGAGTTATTTTCAACTGCTGGTTTAAGTTCAGGCGTTTTTCTGTGTTCTGAGGCAAGAAAATTTTGTTTTACAGCTTTAAGTATCTTGTTTTCAATTTTCGGGCATTTCCCTTTTAATTGGCGTGGTCCGGATGCTCAGACGTCATGACGCTCATGATGTCATGCGTAGGAATCAATTGTGCATGTGCAAATCGGCCTTCCTTTACTGCGCGGTTTGCGCATGTGCATAACGATCCGCGATCAAAACATTTTGAGACTGCGCATGCACGGCTTGCGCATGCGCATAACGATCAGCAACAAGAACGCAAAATGGGTGATTGTAACTGCGCATGCGCGGCTTCTGTTTCCTGCGCATGCGCAGACGCAGATTTTAGTTCTTTGTCTCCCAGAGACTGTAAAATGTGCTCCGACGCCATTTTATCATGGATTTCAGCGTTTTTGTTTTCTGAAAGTAGTAAGTCACCTTTTCCTTTAGATCTGTACTGGATTTCAGCGTTTTGGTTTTGTGAAAAATTCAAGTTATTTCTTCTTTTTGATCTGTACTTTTCACTCGCGATTTCTTGACTGAACCCTTTCTGTTTTGATAGTGATTGTTTGAGTTTTGCATCACTCAGTCTCTGGGCAGTTTAGCCTCTGAGCATACCGTGCTGTTCAAATTCCATACAGTACTCTTCAATTTTTTTTAGCATTATTTGTAAGTTGTTGCTGTCTTCAGCTTTTGAGTATTTAAATCCATTATATACTTTCCTAGCTTCATGTCCTGCGATGACCATTGCTATTTTAATTTCGTCTGAGGCTGCTGCTAAATCATTAGTAATGATATAAAAATCGAACATTTGTTTAAATATTTTCCAGACATTTCTTACATTGCCGGTCATGTCCAGCTGAGGTGGGCGTCCAAGCCACATCCTCGAATAAGCGATGTCTTCCCAAGTCGAATGTCCAATAGGAGTTTTTCTTGCCATTTTGGTCTTTCTGTGTCTGCAGCTGAGTTGTCTTGTGGAAAGCGTCTGAAGCCACTGCTGGTACCATGTGTTGTTCCTTGTGTCTTAATAAAGCTCGTAGTCTCAAAGTTGGAGAAGATGCTTTATTGTGAATTTGTTCTGTCTTCAGAGCTTAACTTACGGCTACCTCAAATGCTGCCTGCCTGTGTCTGTGTCCTGCTACCAGTTCTGCCTTCCGTGAAGTGTGTCCTCACTTCCTGTCCCTGTGTATTTATAGCTCTTCCGTGCTGCCTCTAGTGCTTACTCAGTTGTATTGCATCTACACTGATACACAATCACCACACCTGTAACCCCACCTAACCTTATTTGGACACCAAGGGCAATTTAGCATAGCCAATCCACTAATCTGCACATCTTTGACTGTGGGAGGAAACCGGAGCACCCGGAAGAAACTCACGCAGACACGGGGAGAACGTGCAGACTCCGCACAGACAGTGACCCAGCCGGGAATCGAACCTGGAACTGTGAAACAACTGTGCTAACCACTGTGGTACCATGCTGCCCCTGTGCTTTGTGTCCAGACAATGCTTATTCTCCAAGTACAGAGCAGAGGAAAAAAGGGGCAGAGAGGCCTCTTGTCTCCATTTCATTTGCATTGTCAAATAATGACAACCATTTGAATTAGGTAAGAAGGGCCTCCCAAATTATTTTCCTCTTTATCAGCTCTGGTGCTCAATGTGAACGGTATCTATAATATGTGAGTCTTAGTTTCAGTACATCCCAATCAACTTAGGGCAGAATTTACTGCCTTCCCAGTGGTTAGTTCTGAGGTTAAAGGGTGGCATTTAATTGGGCAGGAGGGTGTGGGGTGGAGATCCCATCATCTTGCCTTCCAACGTCTGCCCCAATTCCTGTTTTTCTTTATTCGTTCATGGGATGTGGGCATCGCAGGCTGTACCAGCATGCATTGCCCCATCCATAATTGCCCTTAAAGGGCAGTTAAGAGTCAACCACATTGTTGTGGGTCTGGAGTCACAGATCGGCCAGACCAGGTAAGAATAGTAGATTTCCTTCCCTAAATAACATTAGCGAACCAGATGGTTTTTTACAACTATCGACAATGGTTTTCATGGTCATCATTAGACATTTTATTCCAAATTTTCTTTTATTGAATTCAAATTTCACCACATGCAGTGGCAGGATTTGAACCTGGGAATCTTCAGAGTTGAAGAAGAAGAAGAAAATGTAATCTTCAGACCAGGAGAAGGCTCTGGTTCCTTCTGGTGCAGTTTATGTGGACCGTCATGACATCTGCTGGTGGATTGGGGCAAGGGTCACTGAACCCGAATGATTGATTCTCTTGAGATTTGGACTTTCAGCATTGTTGTATGTTTCAAACTTAAGCCACACTCCATTCCACTTCCAGCAACAGGCCTGTGAAGTTAGCATTTGGGGGTTTTCATTTCTTTTCCTGAAATCTGAAAAACAAAAATTGCTGGAAAAATTCAGCAGGTAAGGCAGCATCCATGGAGAGAGAAACAGGTAATGTTTCAGGTCGATGACCTTTCACCGGAAGATATAATTAAGTAACTTTTCTTCTTTCGGATAGTGAATATGCAATTCTAGGCAGAATGTTTAGTCAGTTCAAATACACCAAACGTACATTTGAATCCAATGCTATGTTTAAAAATTGTGGATTGTATGTTAGCCTTTTTGAGGTCCTTCAAAAGAATGATCTAGTTTAAGAGAAAACACAATAAGCTTGTTAGTAAGAGAGGATGGTAGGTTATTTATTGTTAATTAAAGATAAGAAAGATTTTGATAGTGAGGTCATGGCCAGAGAAGATGTGAGAAGGGTTGCTCATGGATTGGTTATCAAAAAGAATCAAGTCCATGAGGAAGTTGTTCAAAATGTTTTCCCAGTATAGCAAGACATAGAAAAGTAAGAATCTTACAGAAAGCTTTAGTAACAAAGAAAGAGAAGTGCAAGTTCCATTTGAGATTGAAGGAGTAAGCTGAGAACATCAATGCATAAAGAAGACATAAAGGCATGGCCATCAAGATTAAGTAACATATGGTGTTCTTTGTATTTCAAGACAGAAATTTCTTTAACAAACTGAAGTGGCGGGGGTGGTATTGTTGCAGAAGAGAATAAGGCATATATCTTCTGGCTATTCATGGCGGCGGAATCTTCTGGTCCTACCGACAGCGCACCGCCACGGGCTTCCCAGCGGCATGGGTGGACCCAATGGGAAATCCCATTGACAGGACCAGTGGCGGGACCAGAAGATCTCGTTGCTGGCCAACAGCAGGCCGTCGGGAAATACACCACGGGTAGGCCAGAAAATCTCACCCATCAATCTAGATTGGACGATTAGATGTAAAGCTTCAAATGGTGGGATCATAGCTGAGAAACATCATCATATCATGAAAGATTCCTGCCATTCAAACACTTCATGTTGACTGAAGATTCCTTGCAAGTAGGCTGCTCGGCATCTTCAGTGTTCTGGCTAGCAGCTTTAAACAAAGGTACCTAACTGGTTATAACTAACAGGTCAGTCATTAAGTTAACCAACTTGATTATATCACCACAGTACATGATAAAGTATGTGCATTTATTGTAAGATAAAATATTATCCATTCTGATTTCAAGGTCAGCTAGTTAGCAGCCTGTAACTCTGTCACCACAATATGGATAGTAGTCAAATTGGTTACCTCATATAAATGTTAATGTTTTGCTGCTCAGGAAATGAAATATAAATCCCTGACTATGATAGTTGAGCTGGTGTTTTTTTTCAGATTTTTCTAACTACATCACATATGTCCATCTGAATTGGTTCCCAGAAGCAGCTGCTCTTTTTTCTGGTTTGCTGTGATTTTCTGCTCAACAAGTAAAGGTATCCTGTTGTCAGAGGGGATGGTCTCTGATGGCCATGGTATATTCAGCATCTTTGCTTCATTATCTGCTATCACAATGATGGCATCCATAGTTTGTGGTTTATGCTCTCCATAGTTTCCAGAATTACCTATATGGATTAAGAGTGACAAATATCAGCCATCTCTTGTAAACTGTGAGTTACTCAATGGATATTAATCGCTGGTAAATAGGTGTTTAATGTTTGTTTATTTAGCAGAGTGCCCACTTAATAGCAGTATTAAGAAAGCAACTGGAGGATTTTCAGCCAAACATATTGAACACAATAATAAAAACAAGATACTGTGAATGCCAGAGATCGTAACATATTCAGCAGTTCTATCTATCACATCATCACATATTTTTAAGACTGTGGTGAATGTATTCACAAGATAGGTGATATGCCTTTAAGGTTTGGTGTGACATGCATTTAAGGCTTGGGTTGGGAGCCCGGTGGGCCCTGCCTCTGGCTCTGCCTCCCCGAGCTGTATATAATGTTGTGTCCAGTGGGTGACGCTCAGTTTGTACTGAAGTCTCTGGCTAGCTAAGTTCTTTGCGTATTAAAGCCTTCATCCACTTGATCTCACTCTTGTATCGTAATTGATAGTATATCAATTTAATACGCAAACAACACCACTATGGACCCCGCTCTCAAGCCAGAGAAACAGATGGCCGTGCGCCAGAAGCCAAGGAGATCTTCTCGCACTGGCTTCACTGCCTCGAGGCATATATCGGCTCCTCAGAAGCACCTATCCTCGAAACTCGCAAGCTGCACCTCCTCCACGCCCAGGTGAGCCACAGAATCTCTATTTTAATTGAGAAGGCGGCCTTGTATGACGCTGCGGTCGAGATTCTAAAGAAGTGCTTTATCAAGCCCATCAATGATCAAGCCCACCAATGAGGTGTTCGCGCAGCATCTAAACTCTAACCGCCGGCAGCGCTCCGGAGAATCGCTGGATGAGTATTTGGAAAAGCTCACCATGCTCGCCAGAAACTGCAATTACCAAGCTGTGTCACCAGAGGACCACATGAAGCTGCAGATCCGGGACGCCTACGTGGCTGGAATCCGCTCGAACTACGTCAGGCAGCGACTCCTAGAAAACGGGGCAAACGACCTGCAGGAAACAGTAAAAGTAGCCACGTCATTAGAGGTGGCCTACCAGAACCTCGGCGCGTGCCCCACGGACCCTGCGAGCCCCACGCAGACTTCACCAGACCCGACCATGCCACAGGCCTGTGCCACGCGGCTGCCCGCCCAGACCGGGGGACGTCGAGCTACTTCTGTGGTCAGGGCCAACATCCAAAACAGCGTTGCCCAGCCCGCTCCATGACATGTAGCGACTGCGGAAAAAAGGGGCATTTCGCTAGACTCTGCCTGGCCAGACCAAAGCAGAAAACGCACCAGGCCCGACCAATGGACTCACAGGCCCGCAGGCCCCGCAACGTGGCTGTGTGCCTGCCAGACACGCCCTTTTCCGACGCGTCATCGGCCTCGTGCGATTCGTTGGGGTAGCCATCTTGGCCGCCATCTTCTGCTCAACCCGACACGTGCGACCGATGGGACAGCCATTTTGTGACTCCGATTCCCCGCATGACACAGACTACCCGCAGCTTGGAGCAGTCACCCTCGACCAGTCGCGGGCGAAGCGCCTGCGGAGCTCCAGTATGATTGTCCAGGTCAATGGGCACGAGACCCCCTGCCTCTTTGACTCCGGGAGCACGGAGAGTTTCGTGCATCCAGAAACGGTAAGGCACTGCTCCCTGCGCACTTACCCTGCCTCCCAAACAATCTCCCTCGCCTCTGGGTCCCATTCCGTCCAAAGTCGGGGGTACTGTATCGCAAACCTCGTGATCCAGGGCGCTGAATACACCCGCTTTAAACTCTATGCCCTCCCTCACCTCTGCGCGCCCCTACTGCTTGGTCTGGATTTTCAATGTAGTCACCGAAGCCTGACCCTGAAGTTCAGTGGACCCTTACCCCCCTCACGGTCTGCAGCCTTGTGACTCTGATGGTCACCCCCTCCCTCGCTCTTCGCGAACCTCACCCCCGACTGTAAGCCCATCGCCACCAGGAGCCGGAGGTACAGTGCCCAGGATATGACTTTCATCAAGTCAGAGGTCCAGCAACTCTTGAGAGAGGGGGGTCATTGAGGCCAGCAACAGCCCCTGGAGGGTGCAGGTGGTGGTAGTCTGGTCCAGAGGAAAGAACCGGATGGTCGTGGATTACAGCCAGACCATAAACCGGTTCACACAGCTGGATGCATACCCACTTCCCCGAATAGCGGAGATGGTTAATCAGATCGCACAATACCGGGTTTTCTCCGCAGTCGATCTGAAGTCCGCCTACCACCAGCTCCCGATCCACCCGGAAGATCGCCACGACACAGCTTTTCAAGCAGCCGGCCGGCTCTTCCACTTCCTTAGGGTCCCTTTTGGCGTTACTAATGGGGTCTCGGTCTTCCAGAGAACGATGGACCTAATAGTGGACCAGTACGGGCTGCAGGCTGCTTACCCGTACTTGGGTATGTAATGTCACCATCTGCGGCCACGATCAGCAGGACCATGATGCCAACCTTGAGAAGTTCCTCCAGACCGCCCGGGCCCTCAACTTAACTTGCAACAAAGAAAAATGCGTTTTCCGCACAACCCGGCTTTCCATCCTCGGCTATGTCATGGAAAACGGGGTCGTAGGATCCGACCCCGACTGCATGCGCCCCCTCACAGAACTCCCTCTTCCCCTCAGCCTCAGGGCCCGCAAACGGTGCTTGGGGCTTTTCTCCAATTATGCCAGTGGGTCCCCAACTATGCGGACAAAGCCCGCCTACTTATTAAGACCACGACATTTCCCCTGACGGTGGAGGCCCGTTCAGCCTTCAGCCGTATCAAGGCCGATATCACTAAGGCCGCTATGCACGGGGTGGACGAGACCATTCCCTTCCAGGTCGAGAGCGATGCGTCAGACCTCAACCAGGCAGGCAGGCCAGTTGCATTTTCTTCTAGAACCGTCAATGCTTCTGAGATCTGGCACTCCGCTGTCGAGAAGGAGGCGCAAGCTATTGTGGAAGCTGTGTGGCATTGGAGGCACTACCTAGCTGGTAGGAGGTTCACCCTCACCAGCGACCAGCGGTCGGTCGCCTTTATGTTTGACAACGCACAGCGGGGCAAAATCAAGAATGATAAGATCTTGAGGTGGAGAATCAAACTCTCCACCTACACTTACAATATTAAGTATCGTCCGGGGACGCACAACGATCCCCCAGATGCCCTGTCCCACGATACATGCGCCAGCACGCAAGAGGATCGACTGCGGGCGATCCGCAATTACCTCTGTCACCCGGGGGTCACCCGGCTTGCACACTTTATTAAGGCCCGTAACCTGCCTTCCTCCACTGAGGAGGTCAGGGCCATGACCAAGGATTGCAAAGTCTGTGCAGAGTGCAAACCGCACTTCTTTCTGCCAGGCAAGGGTCGCCTGGTGAAGGCCTCCAAGCCCTTTGAGCGCCTAAGTATCGACTTCAAAGGGCCCTTTCCATCCTCCAACCGCAATGTCTATTTCTTAACCATCATTGATGAGTACTCCCGCTTCCCATTCGCTGTCCCCTGCCCCGACATGACCTCGGCCAGTGTTATAAAGGCACTGCACAGCATCTTCACTCTGTTCGGTTTCCCCGCTTACATCCACAGCGACGGGGGTACATCATGAGCGATGAGCTGCGTCAGTACCTGCTAGGTCAGGGCATCGTCTCGTGCAGGACTACCAGCTACAACCTGCAGGGAAACGGGCAGGTGGAGAGGGAGAACGCGATGGTTTGAAAGGCTGTCCTTCTGACCCTTCGATCTAGAAGTCTCCCAATTCCCTGCTGGCAGGAGGTACAACCCGATGCGCTCCACTCCATTAGATCACTCCTCTGCACGGCCACGAACGAGACCCCTCACAATCGCTTGTTTGTCTTCCCTAGGTCCATCTCCGGGGTCTCGCTTCCATCCTGGCTGACAACTCCTGGACCTGTTCTTCTCCGGAGGCATGCGAGGAGCCATAAGATGGATCCCCTAGTCAAGAGGGTCCAGCTGCTACATGCTAACCCCCAGTACGCCTACGTCGCGCATTCTGACGGTTACAATACAGTTTCCCTACGGGATCAGGTGCCTTATGGTTCCCCCGCCAATGTACCCCCTGCATCCCCGCGTCACCAGTCGCCACCAACCGCGCCCCTCCTGCGCCTCCATTTCCCCGCCCTCCCCCCCCCCCGCGCCTGCACTGTTGCCCCCAGCCACCCACCCATCATCTGCTCCCCAACCTTCTTCGACATGCCAGACGGAAGCTCCGACCGCCGTGCTCCCGGATATACATCATCAATGACGCCTGTGCTCACCGTACCACCGCCTGAGCTGAGGAGGTCAAAGAGGACGATCAGGCCTCGTGATAGACTGAGCATTTGATGCCACATCACCTCCCGACGGACTTTGTGTTTTTTTAAACAGGGGGTGAATGTAGTGAATATATTCACTAGATAGGTGATATGCCTTTAAGGTTTGGTGTGATATGCGGATATGCCTTTAAGGCTTGGGTTGGAACCCCCGTGGGCTTCACCTCTGGCTCCGCCTCCCCGAGGCTGTATATAATGTTGCGTCCAGTGGGTGGCGCTCAGTTTGTACTGAAGTCTCTGGCTAGCTAAGTTATTAAAGCCTTCATTCACTTGATCTCACTCTCATGTCGTAATTGATGGTATATCAAAGACTGATACAAATAAGGTGATGTGTGTAACTAGTGGTGCTTGAGGTCTGCCAAAGTAACTATGCATTACACTTTACATACGGTTGTGTATACAGCCTTCTGAAAATTGACTGCATTATTTCAGGGCTTTATCCTTGATGGATTGCACACCGCAAGGTTAAATCATTATCTGCTCCACAGGTGAACCATTATGTGCTCCACAGGGGCAGTATGGTTTCATAGTGCCATAGTCCCAGGTTCGATTCCCCGCTGGGTCACTATCTGTGCGGAGTCTGCATGTTCTCCCCGTATCTGTGTGGGTTTCCTCCGAGTGCTCCGGTTTCCTCCCACAGTCCAAAGACATGCAGGTTAGGTGGCTTGGCCATGCTGAATTGCCCTTAGTGTTCAAAAAGATTAGAAGGGGTTATTGGGTTACAGGGATAGGGTGGAAGTGAGGGCTTAAGTGGGTCGGTGCAGACTCGATGGGCTGAATGGCCTCCTTCTGCACTGTATGTTCTATGTTTCTATGATATTTGGGATTTGGGTTCTCTTCTCTCTGTTCACAGAATGCTTGGATTGTTTATCAAAGAATATTTTGTCCTTAAGGTTTATCTTCAAGATTTTTTTGATAGCTCCCTGGTTCAAACTTTTTAGATTTCTACCTAATAACAGAGGGTTCTCATTATTTGAAATCAAAGAAATAAGATGAATAAATTACTTTTCACTGCTTAAAAACGGGAATAACAAAAATCTGTAACTACAGGTACCCTGAGACAGGGTTCAAACTACAGCGGGACGTTGGGAAAATTTGCCCTCAAAATGTTTCAAGTAGCCTGCGGTAAAGCAAACATGGGGCGAAAAATTCAAGAAAGGTTTCCCCTGTACAAGATTACTTTACATTATGGATCCTCCATGGTCAGGGGCTGAACAATTGCAGGAGGAGCAGCAGTCTTGTTTAGTGTGGGAAACCACTACACCGTTTGATTGGAGGAGCGGTGAGCATGGAAGAGACATAATACGCGATGAGTTGCTTCCTTCAATCACAGATTCTGTCTCTCTCTTGCCCGCTGATCAAACCTCTCCAATCACAGGTTCCCTCTTCCTCCAGAGAATCTATCATTGGAGGAAAAGCAAGGGTTGTTGGGAGCGAACCTGTGATTGGAGGAGTTGGAGTAGAGGTATGGAAGGGACAGAACTAAAGGAAAAAAACCTTTACTCCAAGTAGATGAGATTGAGAAATAAGCGGAAACAATTCTTTTCAGTGCTGAATCTTACAACTTGGAAGTCGAAAGATAGTTCACACATTCCTCCTCTCCCTTTGGATTTCATTTTCACAAACCTTTTAAAATTGTGTTTTTTTATTTGAGAGGACTGCATTTGGTAGCCATCAGGGAGGATGCACCAAAGTGAATCTTGTAAAAAATTAATTCAAAATTGCTCCCTCCCACCCCTACCCCAGTTAGAACAGTACCCCCTGTTCAATAGAAAAGAAAAAGAAGAGAATCAACAAAAGAATGTGAAGTTAGAGATGGAAGGTTTGAAGGCACCCCACCAGCTTCAAGTCTTGGGGAACATCGATGAAAATTGGTTTGCTTTTAAGCAGCAGTTCAGACTATGTTGTAGCCCTTGGCCTGCAGGCAGTGCTTGACGAGAGGTGCATTGCTTTGCTGCTCATGGAAGCAGGTCCTCCAGCACTAGACATATACTGGGCGCAATTCTCCGCACTCACGACGGTGCGGAGAATAGCGGGGTTCATAAATTTTTACGGCCACGCTAGTCCGACGCCCTCCCGCTATTCTCCCCCCCCCCCCCCCCCACACCCGACACCCGATACGAATCACTGCCGCCGTTTTTTTACGGCCAGCAGCGATTCTCAGCTGGCCGATGGGCCGAAGTCCAAGCCCTTTACGGCTGTTTTTACGAACGGCAAACACACCTGGTCTGGCCGTTCGTAAAAACGGCCGTAAAGTCCCGATTTTGAAAACCATGGCACCGATTGGCACGGCAATACCACGGCCGTGCCAAGGGTGCCATGGGCCCGCGATCGGTGGGCACTGATCACGGGCAGCGGGTCCGATTCCCGCGCACTCTTTGTCCTTCCGCCGCCCCGCTGTATCACTTCGCGGGGCGGCTGACGGGCATCCCGGCCCGCGCATGCGCGGGTTTCGTGCAAATGCGCGATGACGTCATCCGCGCATGCGCGGGTTGGAGTCTTCCAATCCGCGCATGCGCGGCTGACGTCATGTGATGCGTCAGCCGGCGCAAACTCTGGCAAGCGGGCTTAACGAAGTTCGTTAAGCCCGCGATGCCGGTGTTCACGGCCGCGGTATACTTGCCCCAACCGGGGACCAGAATCGGTTCCCGGTCGGGGAGGGGGAGGCTGGCGTCAAACCCGCCCGGATTTGACGCCAGCCTTACGATTTCTGCCTGTCTGGGAGAATCGCGCCCACAATACCTTCACCTTTGACAGTGAATACAAAGCAAAAGCTTTCATGCAGTAATGTAGTATTTGATCGCCATTGCTCTCCGAAGAAAAATGAAACATTTGAACATTATATATTTCATACGTGTACCCAAAAAGTAGGCATTCTTTTGTTACCGACTTGTGGCTGAAGGCGCAGTCATGCAATTTTAATACTCTAAACTCGTCGATGATCTGCGACCAGATTGTGTTCGGTGTATTAAATGACAAAGTACGTGAGAGGTTATGGAGGGAAGTTGACTTGAAATTAGAAAAGTCTGTCAAGAACTGCCATGCGATGGACAGCACGGTGGCACAATGGTTAGCACTGCTGCCTCAAGGCGCCGATATCCCAGGTTCGATCCTGGCTCTGGGTCACTGTCCGTGTGGAGTTTGCACATTTTCCCCGTGTTTGCGTGGGTTTCACCCCCACAACCCAAAGATGTGCAGAGTAGGTGGATTGGCCATGCTGAATTGTCCCTTAATTGGAAAAAATGAATTGGGTACTTTAATTTAATTTTTAAAAAGATCTGCATGCAAGTGAGAAAGCTGCACAGCAGATTAGTACACTCCATCTGCAACATTTTGGAGGCAATTGGGCAGAAGGTGCCACACCATGTGGGCAGCATGGTAGCACAGTGGTTAGCACAGTTGCTTCACAATGCCAGGGTCCCAGGTTCAATTCCCGGTTTGGGCCACTGTCTGTGCGGAGTTTGCATGTTCTTCCCGTGTCTGCGTGGGTTACCTCCGAGTGCTCCGGTTTCCTCCCACAGTCCAACGATGTGCAGTTTAGGTGGATTGGCTATGCTAAATTGCCCATCGTGTCTAAAAAGATTAGGTGGGTTATTGGGTTAGGGTGAAGGTGTGGGCTTAAGTGAGGTGCTCTTTCCAAGATCCAGTACAGACTAGACAGGCCGAATGGCCTCCTTCTGCACTGTAACTTCTGTGAAATACGCCATAAGCATTCTGACGCAGTCGAAAAAGAAACGTGGTCTTAGTGCGGGCTGTGATTTTGTGCCAGCAAGCGACATTTGCCACGACGATGTCCCACACTTGGAAAGATTTGTTACAAGTTTTGCAGAAGGGACACTTCGCCACGTGATGTCCCTCACATCCAAAGTTGACCAATCAGGACCAATTAGTGTGGATAATGAGATATGCATCGACGACCCGGCTGCTGTGAACATGATTTCGACGGAGGACATGAGGAGTTCAATCTGCCAAAGCGAAAAAAAATTCCTCACCATTTTCAGCCACCGTGATGCAGATGCGAAGACCATTGAGGATAGATGGATGATCCCGCTGATGGTTATTGGAACGCTAACCAAATGCAAGCTTGGCACGAGAGCGGGAGCAAATCTGATCACTTTGTCAGCGTTGAAAAGACTGAAAATCAAACTGAAAATGGTCCACAGAACAGTGAATATAGAACAGTGACAAAGACTATAATGGTAATCAAATCACAACATTCGCAGCATGTGAGCTCACAGTAACTGTCAAGAACAGAACGTGCATGATCATATTTTCCGTGGTGGAGACAGAGCTCGAATCACTCAGCGGAGTGGAAGTGTGCCAAGAGCTTAGGTTCATTAAGAGGGTGCACACTGCATAAAGCCCGGCAACCCGCCAACATGCATCCGTAGAATCCATCCTAATGGACTTTCTGGAGGTATCTCAAGGCTTTGATACTCTGCCTTTTACATACCACATCCAGTTGAAGGAGAATGCGAAGCCAGTCATGCAAGTGGTAAAGTGTACCTGCTCTGCTGAAGGGTAAACTGAAGGCCGAGGTACACAGAATGATGACTCTTGGAGTCATCAGGCGCATAGAGGAACCCACCGACTGGGTTAACTCTACGGTGTGTGTTAAAAGAGGAAAGGTGACCTGAGGATATGCATGGACCCCAAAGACCTGAACTCTAACAACAAAAGGGAGCATTACCCAATTCCGAATAGGGAAGAACTCACGTGCAAGATGGCTGGAGCGATGTTTTTCAGCAAGTTGGACGTGTCGCAAGGCTTCTGGCAGCCTAAACTGGACAAAGCAAGTACAAGGCTGTGCACGTTTAACACACCCTTCGGGTGCTACTGTTTCCTGAGAATGCCGTTCAGCATAATTTCAGCATCTGAAATTTTCCATTGTTCCATGGAGCACATAGTTGAAGGGTTACCAGGCATCCACGTCTATGTCCACGATATCATAATTCGGGGGGTGGGGGGTCCACAAGCGAGGAGCATGACAGAAGGCTCTCAGAGTTCTAAAATGGGTAAGAAAAAATGGCCTCAAGTATAATAAAACAAAATGTCAAATAAGTTGATGCCATCAACATTTTAGGGGACAGGCTCTTGGCACAAGGTGTGCAGCCGTATAACGAAAAGATAAAGGCCATTCAGACGATGCCACGTCCCACAGACAACGAAGGCATCTTACACATACTAAGGATGATCAACCTTGTTGGCAAGTTTAATCCCAACCTGGCCCCTGACACTTCCCAACAATGAGACTCAATAAAAAAGGACGTAGTGTTTCAAATGTCTCCTAAACATGACCAGAAGTGGCAAGCCAAATACGTATCCCGCTGACGACAGTGCCAGACAAAAATTTTGACCGATGCGTCTCAGGATGGCCTCAGAGCCATAAATACTAATATTGTCAAAGGAAGGAGGATGTGGTGAAATGCATGTAAACATCTATGTATGTAGTTGTCTGTCAGTGCAGATAGTTATCGGTAATATCTCTGACCAGCAGGTGGCGTTAGAGATCTATCACATGACTCGAGACACCCGCAAGTTGGTAGTAAGTCATTCAAGAAGATAGTTGCACTTAGAGTAGCTCCAGAAGAACTCACTGAATTCATTTAGTATCCATGTCTGTATGATTGTTCAGTAGTTATCTTTCCACGTGTTTGTTAATAAATCATCTTTATAGTTAAACCACTATATGTTCTGTGTGCGTCATTACAACAGTCATATCACAGAACACAACAGGTACAAATATGGGAAATGATAAACTGACTATGACAGGAAGGTTAAAAGAGTACAAATCTAAGAGTAAATCAGCAGATAAGGCCAATTACAAAATTTTTAAAAACTACAAAACTAAAGGCTCTGTATCTGAACGTGTGTAACATCCAAATCAAAACAGATAAACTGATAGCTCAACTGGAAAGAACTAAGTACAATCTGACAGCCTTAACTGAGACATGGTTGAGGAAGATGTGGATTCGAACCGGAATACCAAAGGTTACATGATTTTTAAGGACAGCAATCTGGGATAAGGTGGAGTGGTGGCTCTTTTAATTAATGATGGTATTAGCACAATCGTGAGAGATGATCTAAATTCAGGAAATCAGGATATAGAAGTAGTTTGGATGGAGATGCAAAATGATAAAATCAAGAAGCCAATTGTGTTGATGGGTGTACAGGCTCCCTAACAGTACCCACGTGTTAGGACGGAATGTAAAGGAACCCACATGTTAGGATGAAGGAAGAAAGAATGGGAGCTTGTCAGAAAAGTATGGTGATCGTCAGTGGGGTTTTAATCTCCATATAGACTGGAAAAATCAGATGGACATAGGTAGCCTGGATGAGTCCATAGAATGTTTCTTGGAACAATACATTCTGGAGCCAACAAGAGAGCAGGCTACACTGAACCTGGTCTTGTGCAACGAGATAAGCTTAATTAATGACCTCATAGTGAAAGCACCCCTAGGTAGCAGAGCTTATAATATGATTGAATTTTACATTCAGATTGAGGGAAATAGAAGTTGATGAGTATTTTAAACTTAAAGGAGGCCAATTAAGAGGACATGAAAGCAGAGCAACCAAAATGAACTGGCAAATGAGGTTAAGGGATAGATAATAGAGATGCAGTGGCAGATATTTAAAGCGATACTTCAGATGCACTCCATTAAGATACATTCCATTAAGAAAGAAAAACATCAAGAACCCACCATCTGTGGTTAATTAAAAGAGTTAAAAATAATGTCAGAAAATACAGATAGTTTAAGTAATTCACATATGTACTGTGTATGTTAGGAATAAGGTATAAGTTTAAGTAAGTTTAATTTGTCTTTCTGTATTTGTGTGCTAAGAAAGGGTTAAAACATCAGTTCAGCTTCATGCAAAAAATTAGCCTGAATATCTGTAGGTTTAGTTAAAACTAAGCTGTTGCTTAGCAACCAGCGCTCCACACTGAAACGCATAAGCACTTGAGTTTCAGTTTGGAACCAGGTAACACAGAGGCTAAGGGGCTCCACAGAAATTGCGAGAACAGGCAGGACAATGCACAGGGACAGAAAGCCAATCCCACGTTAAAGAACTACAGAATGTCACAGGAAAGTCCTAGGAAGACTGTGAAGTCAAAGGAGGTTAGAATAAGGATGTGAGAGAGACCCGTAGTTAAAGAAAAGGCTGCAACGTGCAAACCTGGAGACGTCTGCTCAAAATGAAGCCATAAATCAATGGTGATTCAAAGTTTGGTGACGCCTCAATGCAGTCTGTGAAGCAGTGATGCTCTGTTGGCGTGGATGGGTACGGCAGAGATTGTGTGGAAGCTTGAATGCAGGTGGCAATCCAAGGCAGAGGAATACTGAGAGGAAGTTGAAATCCTGGAGTGTACACTTGATGAAGGGAGAAGAGAAGATTCCAAGGCATGTTCATCGACAATGGAGATTGCAAACCCTTGTGTGGAAGACAGAGTTCCAGTGAGCCCAGTTGGCTCAAAATGTGACAAATGTCTTAGGGGAATTGATGAGAAATCCACAAATGTATTGGTGACAATACAAATGTTGTATTGGTTTCAGAATGTGCACGTCTGACCACATTTTGCTTTTTGTTTTACATGTATAGTGTACTTACTGAGAACATTAGAGATTTTATAACTTGTTGTATCCTTACAAATCTTTATATGTGCAAAGGTATGGCTGGAGTGAAGGAGTAGTGTATTACTGTTAATATTTTCTTGTTTAATAAATATTTTGTTCTTTTGTTAGAAGTTTATCGACAGTACTATAACTCTGTTAGAACATAGAACAGTACAGCACAGAACAGGCCCTTCGGCCCTCGATGTTGTGTCGAGCAATGATCACCCTACTCAAACCCACGTATCCACCCTATACCCGTAACCCAACAACCCCCCCCCCCCTTACTTTTTTAGGACACTACGGGCAATTTAGCATGGCCAATCCACCTAACCCACACATCTTTGGACTGTGGGAGGAAACCGGAGCACCCAGAGGAAACCCACGCACACACGGGGAGGACGTGCAGACTCCGCACAGACAGTGACCCAGCCAGGAACCGAACCTGGGACCCTGGAGCTGTGAAACATTTATGCTAACCACCATGCTACCGTGCTGTTCATCCATGTCTCTGAAAAAAGTTAGGATCGACCAAACCATCTGGGAATTTGACTTGTCCAGTTAGACCATCAGCTGGGATCGTAACAATGTCAAACTTAAAGAAAAACATATAATTGTGCAAGGATAGGTGACTGGACAGAATAGAAAAAACAGCAATGGATGACCAAAAGATTTATTAAGAGGAAGAAATTAGAGTGCAGGAGAAAGCTAGCTAGAAATATAAAATCTGATAGGAAGAGTTGCCATAGTTACTTTAAAAAGAAAAAAAGTTAACAAAGTGAGTGTTAGTCCTGTAGAAAGTGAGTCTGAGGAATTAATAATGAAAAATAACAAAATGGGAGATAAATTAAACATGTATTTTGCATCAGGTTTCCCATTAGAGGAAACGTGTAACATCCCATAAATAGCGATACATCAGGAAATGGAAGGCATGGAAGAGCTTAAGAAAATTACAATCACCAATGATGTGGTGCAGAATAAATTGTTGGAGCTGCAGGCTGATAGACTTCAAGCTCGGGTCTAACAGGAAGTGGCTAGTGAGATAGTTGATGTATTGGTTTAATTTTTCAAAATTTCCTAGATTCAGGAAGGTTGGAAAATAGATTGGAAAATAGCAAATGTAACTCTCTTATTCAAAAAATGAGGGAAACTGAACGCTGGGAACTACAGGCCAGTTAGCTTAATATCTCTCATTGGGAAAATATTAGAAGCTATAATTAAAGACGTTATAGCAGGCCAGTTTGATAAATTCAAGATAATCAGGCAGATTCAACATGGTTATGTGAGAGGGAAATCCCGTTCAACCAATTTAATGGAGTTTGCTGAAGTGACATGTTCTGTAGATTAAGGGGAATTGGTGAATGTACTGTATTTAGATTTCCAAAAAGAATTTGGTCATTTGCCATAGCAAAGTTTATTGCAGAAAACAAAATTCATGGTGTAGGGAGTAACATATTGGCATGGAAAGAAGATTAGTTAGATAACAGGAAACAGAGATTAGGCCTCAATGGGTCATTTTCTGTTGGCAAGATGTAATGAGTGGTATCCCACAGGGATCAGTGCTGGGGCCTGAATGTTTTACAGCGGGCAGTATGGTGGCACAGTGGTTAGCCCTGCTGCCTCTCAGCGTCAGGGACCCGGGTTCAATTCCAGCCTCGGGTCACTGTCTGTGTGGAGTCTGCATGTTCTCCCCGTGTCTGCGTGGGTTTCCTCCGGGTGCTCTGGTTTCCTCCCACAGTCCAAAGATGTACAGGGAAGGTGGATTAGCCATGCTAAATTATCCTTTAGTATCCAAAAGGTTAGGTGGGGTCATGGGGTAGGCTGAGGGAGTGGGCCTCAGCAGGGTGCTCTTTCCAAGGGTCGGTACAGACTCGGTGGACCAAATGGCCTCCTTCTGCACTGTAGAGATTCTATGATTTTAATTTACATGAATGATTTAGATGAAGGAACTGATTGTATGGTTGCTAAAATTGCTAATGATACAATTGAGGACATAAGGGGCTCCATGGGGGTATACATAGGTTAAGTGAGGGGGCAAAATATTTTGGCAGGACAAATAAAAAAGATACATATTATTTAAATGGTGAGAGTTTGCAGAGCTCTGAGATGCAGAGGGTTCTGGATGTCCCAGAATTTAAATCTTAAAAGGTACAGCAGGGAATTAGGAAAGGTAATATAATGTTATTGTTTATTGCAAGGGGAATTGACTACAATAGTAGCAAAGTTATGCTTCAGTTAGATTGGGCATTGTTGAGACCGCATCTGGAGTACTGTGTAAAATACTGTTTTCCTTACTAAAAGAAGGATTTATCTATATTGGAAGCAGTTCAGAGAAGGTTTGCTAGACTAATACCTGGAATGGGAGGGTTGTTTTATGAGGATATGCTGAACAGGCTAGGCTTGTACTCGCTGAAATTTAGAAGAGTAAGGGGTAACTTAAGTGAAACATTTGGAGGTCTTGACAGATTGGATGTGGAAAGAATGGGCGAGATTCTCCCATATGGGGAGAAATCGTAAGGCTGGCGTCAAATCCGGGCGGGTTTGACGCCAGCCCCCCCCCTTCCCGACCGGGAACCGATTCTGGTCCCCGGTCGGGGCTAGCAGCCCGATGCCGTAAGCTCCGGCATCACGGGCTTAACGAATTTCGTTAAGCCCGCTTGCCCGAGTTAGCGCCGGCTGACGCGTCATATGACATCAGCCGCGCATGCGCGGATTGGAAGACTCCAACCCGCGCATGCGCAGATGACGTCATCGCGTATTTGCGCGAAACCCGCGCATGCGCGGGCCGGGATGCCTCTCAGCCGCCCCGCGAATGGATACTGCGGGGCGGCGGAAGGACAAATAGTGCGCGGGCATCGGGCCCGCTGCCCGCGATCGGTGCCCAACGATCGCGGGCCCATGGCACCCTTGGCACGGCCGTGGTACTGCCGTGCCAATCGGTGCCATGGTTATAAAATGCGAGTGTTTACGGCCGTTTTTACGAACGGCCAGACCAGGTGTGTTTGCCGTTCGTAAAAACAGCCGTAAAGGGCTGGGAACTCGGCCCATCTATCAGCTGTGAATCGGTGCCGGCCGTAAAAAAACGGCGGCAGCGATTCGTGTCGGGAGTTGGCCGTGGGGGGGGGGGGGGGGAGAATAGCGGGAGGGCGTCGGAACAGCGTGGCCGTAAAATTTTACGAGCCACGCTATTCTCCGCACATGTCGGGAATGCGGAGAATCTCGCCCAATATTTCTGCTTGTGGGAGAATCTAGAACTAGGGACCACTTTAAAAATAATGGGTCACCCATTTAAGACAGAGATGAGGAGAAATTATTTTCTTATAGAGGTTTGTGAGCCTTTGGAACTCTTCCTAAAAAGGGCCAACAGATTTGTTTTGAATCAGTAGCTTTTGGAGCACTGCTCTTTTCTCTGAAGGAAGGAAGAGGTGGGTTCCAGAAACATATATATAGACAATGTCAAAGATGGAATACGATACTTTGAATGCAAGTCTTTGCAGGTAATTAAGTCTACAGGTCCAGATGGAGCAACTGGAGAGAGGTCACAGGTTAAAGAGTTGTGAATTGTCACAAGCCACAACAGTTGGTAGGATTTTGCAAGCCCAGGCCAGATGGTGGGGGGGTGAATGTAATGTGACATGAATCCAAGATCCTGGTTTAGGCCGCAGTCATGTATGCGGAACTATAAGTTTCCGCTCGGCAATTCTGCGTTGTCGCGCATCCTGAAAGCCGCCTTGGAGAACGTTTACCCGAAGATCAGAGGCGGAATACCCTTGACCGCTGAAGTGTTCCCCGACTGGAAGGGAACATTCCTGCCTGACGATTGTCGCGCGATGCCCGTTCATTCGTTGTCGCAGCGTCTGTATGGTCTCGCCAATGTACCACACTTCAGGACATCATTTCTCGCAGCGTATCAGGTAGACAACATTGGCCGAGTCGCACGAGTACGTATCACATACCTAGTGGGTGGTGTTCTCACATGTAATAGTGATACCCATGTCGATGATCTGGCACGTCTTGCAGAGTTTGCCATGGCAGGGTTGTGAGGTGTCATGGTCGCTGTTCTGAAGGCTGGGTAGTTTGCTGCAAACAATGGTTTGTTTGAGGTTGCGCGGTTATTTGAAGGCAAGTAGTGGGGGGGTGGAGATAACCTTGGCAAGGTGTCGATGACGTGTTGAAGGCTGAAAAGAAGATATTGTAGTTTCTCCGCTCCGCGGAAGTACTGGATGACGAAGGGTATTCTGTTGGTTGTGTTCCATGTTGTCTTCTGAGGAGGTCAGTGCGGTTTTTTGCTGTGGTGCATTGGAATTGTCGTTAGATGAGTTGAGGGCAATATCCCGTTCGTACGAGGGCATCTTTCAGCGCCTGCAGATGTCTGTTACGCTCCTCCTAGTCTGAGCAGGTCCTGTGTATACGGAGGGCATGTCCATAGGGGATAGCTTCTTTAATGTGTTTAGGGTGGAAGCTGGAGAAATGGAGCATCGTGAGGTTATCCATGGGCTTGCAGTAAAGCGAAGTGCTGAGGTGACCGCCCTTGATGGAGATAAGTGTGTCAAACAATGCGACCGATTTTGGAGAGTAGTCCATGGTGAGTCTGATAGTGGGATGGAACTTATTGATGTCATTGTTATATTTCAGTGAAGTACCATGCAGAAGTACAGTTTTCATGTGCCTGTGAAAAAGGTCAATGCTCCCACCTTGACCTGTCTTCAGCTTTGACACAGTTGATAACCCCCTCCAACACTTCTCCACTGCTATCCAGGTAGATGGGACTGCATTTGCTTGGTTCCATTCTTATCTATCTAATTATATTCACAGAATGGGTTTTGATTGTGGAGATGCTGTCGCAGAACCAGGGACTACATGAGGGGTTGTCGGCTACCATCCAGCACTTGCAGGCACAGATGGAGGAGTCCAACTGCCTGCAGAAGCAGGAGGTGGTGCCGACCATGCGTGCCATCCAGGCCGACACCGCTCGGGTGGCGTCCGCGGTGGAGGCATTGGGGGTCCAGGTTTTGGCTATGGATCAGCATGTCCAAGGCCTGGGGCAATCTGTAGGTTGAGGGAGGTTTCTCTGTGTGGTCTGGAAAGGGGTCCCTGTGTGGAAGGGGACGGAGTATGGGGAGGGGAGGAGGGCAGCGGGCAAAAGAGCTGGCAGCCTGGATGGATAGTCCAGAGGGCTGGGGAGAGAGGACACCTGAGAGGGGCAGACTTTGGGCTGACCTCTGTTCGGAAAAAGGGCTCCATGAAGGTGGTGCCAGCCCTTTCCTGCCCAAGACCCAAGCAAACTAACCAACCATCTTCTCAACAGTTGCCAACCTCCTCTCGCCAGCTGAAAGGTTGCAGCTGGGTGGTAAGTGGAGCTAATGTGGCCAATAATTGGCGATTAAATGGCTCATGGGCAGACGGGCTGCCCATGACTTCGCTCATTGCCTGTTAAAGTGTGGCCAAATTTGGGGTAGGCAGTGGGCAGCAGGAAATGCATCCACAGAACTTTATGGGCCCCTGTCCCCACCTGCAAAACCACCTGCAAGGGACCATAAAATTCAGCCCCATGAACCAGTTGAACAAAAGAGACTCAGTAGCAAACTTTATCAGTCATATGGAATTCCTCATCTTCATGTTTAAAGACTGATTTTTTTTTCATTTGTAACCTATGTTGCCTGGATTAAAATACTCACGAATATGATTTTTTAAAAATATGTAACATCACATCCTTACCTAAAATATTCTAAGAAATGTTTGAATTTTCACTTAGTATCCTATTTAACACTGCAAAATATTATAGGATCCCAGAACATTTAAGCAAAAATGTATTCCACATGAGATTTTGAAAGTGATAGTCAGCTGAAGGATCTACAAAATACAAATACGTCCTGAAGCAAAGCAAATTGCGCAACAAATATTATTAGACATCAATGAAAGAAATATCACATTGGAATTACCTGATAGATGAATAGTCTCCAGATGTTTTCCATTGCCCATGAGTATGTTGGGTTCTGAAGTTGCATCTTGAGGCTGACCTGGAAATTTAAAATGTATGGGCCTTAGTAAAGCCACTCCACTGCCAGTCTGAAACTGTTGTTAAAACAAAAGGACTCACACAGTTACTTTGAACCATATTTTAATTTATTTGTTAGATGTAATTCATATTCTTAGATATTTTCATTAAAAATCCCTCTTAGGCATCTCCGTTCAAGACCAAAAGCTGAAGTTTCTCCAGTTTTTCCTCAAACTGAAGACCTCAGGTAGTTGGCAAATGTTACACCACTTGTCTTTGTGTCCAAGTGTGATAGCTGGCACTTCTAAGTTTCAGTTGGATTTGCCCTGGACTTCCTGCCCCATGCAACCAGGGTCACTAGGCTCATTGCTGGATAGAGGTAGCAGGAGATTATGGGCGGAATTCTCCGTCTATACAGTACCACCTTCTCTCGTGGGTTTCCGGCAGCTTCAATGGGAAATCCCATTGACAGTGCGGGAACAGAGAGTTCCACCAGCAGGAGATTCTGCGCAGCCTCCCATTGCCACAAAACACGTGGCTTGGAGGCCGGAGAATCCCACCCCATGTGTCCTTCTCCACTACTCCAGTTTTACATAAATTAAGAGAGGGAGCGTTTCGAACATAATCTTATTGTGAACACCCCAACTGACTCAACAAGTCAGATCCCAGAAGGGAGCCTGCCAGTTCCACATTTTTATTTTTTGTTTAGAAAGGTGAAGGGTGGTAGCTGAACAGTCACAGCGTCTGCTGAAGAACTTTTAACAAAATAATAAACTATCTGTTAAACAAGAAAAAATAAACTATATTACAATTCTCCTTCACTCACAACTATACATTTGCAGATAGAAACAGAATTGTAAGGATATCACAAGTTACAAAACCTATCTTGTACCATAACGTTCACAGTAAGCAGACAATCCATGTAAACCAATAGGTGACGTACGGTCAGACACACCACACTCTAAAGCCAAGTGACAGGTGCCACCCCAAACAAATGCTAATGATCTTGCATCACCGCCACCCAGACGCTTGTCATACTGCGAGTCAATTGGTCTCATTGAAACCTGCCTTTCTCCCAAGGATCTTTAAGCTCAATACTCAAAGCACTCGCCTTGGAATCTTCTCCCAAAGGGCACTTTCTCTCGGTCGTGTTCAACAGCAATCCATTCCAGTGGTTTGATCTTTCCTTCCGATATTCCTTTCCCCTGGATCGCCACATGCAAGCAAGCTGTGCTTCTATGCACTCTCTCTCAGATGCTCAGACATACCAACCAAACACCACTGCTTCACCGGCCCATAGTAAAGTTACAGACCTTCGACTGTCTCCTTACATCTTTTGGTTTCTCACGAGCCTTTGTTGCTTTAAGTCTGCTTCCTGTAACTTTCTCTCTTTAATTTGGAGCTTTCTCTTCTGCTCCATACTTTAACTTCACTGCTTGTTTTTGGTCCCTGTCCTCACTCCTTGACTTAGCTTTTATTTTGGGACTTTTTCTTGCCCTCCCCACTCATTGCCTTTGGGCTTCTTCTTTAGTTTAGGAACTTCTACCTGTCTTTTTCCTGCACTGCTTGTTCTGGCAGCTTCTTCCAACTAGCTCCAATCTGTTCTTGTATTTCTGTGGGCCCTTTGTTGTGAAGCAATGTTGTGCCTTTTCCTATTACTCTGTCTTTTCCTATGGCTCTGTTCCAATTATGGCAATCAGTGAGTTTGCCCTACTTTCTTTTGAGATCTATGTTCTAATGCTCAGAGTCGCCAGGTATCAAATGATACCATCACAAGTTTCAGCTGGCTATCGATCAAAGTGTCAAACACCAGTTAGTTAGTTCAAGAGTACTTTATTTACACACAATTAGTCATGCAACATAAACACTACTAGTTACACCTATCCACTACGACAACATGTAATTAACTTCGGGCACCCGGCTTAGGTCAGAGAAACAGTGGCCGCTATTCGATTCTGGATCTATAGAGTCTGAAGGAGTAACTGCTGCTCAGCTAGGCTCATCCGTCTGGTAGTGAGCGTTCAACTTGGACTTGCTTCTGGTGTTGCTGCAATTGGAGATGGTTGTGACCAGGTCCAAGAGAGGACGAACATATGGCGAACTCTTCTTCTTATACTTGGGGGTTTTTGCGCTCTTTTGGGTGATCCTTCAGTTTGGACCCCACTAATTGGGTTTCATAGTTTCATAGAATTTACAGTGCAGAAGGAGGCCATTCGGCCCATCGAGTCTGCACCGGCTCTTGGAAAGAGCACCCTACCCAAGGTCAACACCTCCACCCTATCCCAATAACCCAGTAACCCCACCCAGCACTAAGGGCAATTTTGGACACTAAGGGCAATTTATCCTGGCCAATCCACCTAACCTGCACATCTTTGGACTGTGGGAGGAAACCGGAGCACCCGGAGGAAACCCACGCACACACGGGGAGGATGTGCAGACTCCGCACAGACAGTGACCCAAGCCGGAATCGAACCTGGGACCCTGGAGCTGTGAAGCCATTGTGCTATCCACAATGCTACCGTGCTGCCCAGGGTGAGCCCTGATTATTCAATTCGATCCCTAACCAATAAGTGGGCAGGGATCTGGATGGCTGGACGTGTCCCAAGCGGTCACTGACCCCGTTGTTTACGCGTCCCGTGAACAGGGAGTGGCGCCAAAATGTCTGGGACTGTACCGGTCGCTCGAGTACCAGTCCTTTGTTCTGGTGGAGATGGGCAATCAAATGCTAATCGGCCCATCAAAATGCTAATTGTTCGGAGTTTCGATACCGTCTGGACTTCCTGGTTGCAAATATGCATTTCAGCTCTGAGCCTGCCTGAGTCTTGGCTTGTCCATTTTACCCGCCAGGCTTTGCGAGTTTCTCTGTCCCTAGTTGCAAGTAGCCATCCCAGATGGCTACAGCAACAAAATATTTTCTCGACTTTAAGAGTCATGAAACCTCCTTAGAATGCAAGGATCTTTTACTGTGAAACCAAAACTCAGGTTCCCCCTTCCTTAACTCGCAAATACAGAAATATAAGTTAAACTTAAAATGAAGACATAAAAGCTGGAGCTTATTCCTAACACACATTCCTAAGACAACTTACTTAAACCCACCTCTATTTACTAACAATATAAATTCCAGCAATCAGAACACGTTGTGAACTTTATGTCATCGAAAACTCTGCTGACCGGGGCTGACTTACACTGGCCCCCAATCAAACAGTATCTTGATTTTAAAATTCTCATCTTTGTTTTCAAAGCCCTCCGTGGCCTTACCCCTTCCTCCCACTTTAATCTCTTCCCACTGTCATATGAGAGCCCCTTTAAGAAAAGTGTGTTTCAGCAAATGGCTGCAGTGACATTATTGTGTGACTGGAGCTGGAATGTGATTCTGTCCTTTACTTTCAGTTGGAGAGTGGCTTTCAAACCAAGCAGATGTGTGTATTGATCTCTCCCTCTGCAATCTAAAGAATGTCTCCAGGTCACTTGATGATTTCAAAGTAATACCTGTTTCTGTAAGGAATGCAAACCTACTGTCTTGGGGAGGTTTTAAACTAATGTAGCAGGGGGATGGGAACCAGATTAGGAAGTTAGAGGTCAGTAAAGAGGCAGCAACTAAAGCCAGTAAGGTGCTAGATAATAAACTCAATGTGACTAAAGGGAAGAGTAGACAGGGAAGAGATGATGAATGCAAAGGGACAGATGGTCTGAAGTGCATTTGTTTTAATGCGAGAAGTGTAGCAGGTAAGGCCGATGAATTTAGGGCTTGGATTAGTACCTGGGAATATGATGTTATTGGTATTACTGAGACTTGGTTGAGGGAAGGGCAAGACTGGCAACTAAATGTCCAAAGATGTGCGGGTTAGGTGGATTGGCTATGCTAAATTGCCCGTAGTGTACTAAAAAGTAAGGTTAAGGGGGGTGTTGTTGGGTTACGGGTATAGGGTGGATACGTGGGTTTGAGTAGGGTGATCATTGCTCGGCACAACATCGAGGGCCGAAGGGCCTGTTCTGTGCTGTACTGTTCTATGTTCTATGTTCTAAATATCCAATTGTATAGATGTTTCAGGAGGGATAGAGAAGGAGGGAAAGGGATGGAGGAGTTGCATTACTGGTCAGAGATGATATCACAGCTGTGATTAAGGAGGGCATGATGGAGGATTCGAGCACTGAGGCAAAATGGGTAGAGCTAAGAAATAGGAAGGGTGCAGTAACATGTTGGGACTTTACTACAGGCCTCCCAAAAGCGAGCGTGAAGTAGAGATACAAATATGTAGACAGATTATAGAAAATTGTAGGGGCAATAGGGTGGTCGTGATGGGATATTTTAGCTTCCCCAATATTGAATGGGACTCATGTAGTGTTGGAAGCGTAGATGGAGCAGAATTTGTAAAGAGCATCCAGGAGAGTTTTTTAGAGCAGTATGTAAATAGTCCAACTATGGAAGGGGCCATACTGGACCTGATATTGGGGAATGATCCCGGCCAGGTGGTTGAAGTTTCAGTCGGTGATTACTTTGGGAATAGTGATCGCAATTCCATAAGTTTTAGAATACTCATGCACAAAGATGAGAGTGGTCCTAAAGGAAGAATGCTGAATTGGGGAAAGGCCAAGTATAACAAAATTCGGCAGGAGCTAGGGAATGTGGATTGGGAGCAGCTGTTTAAGGGTAAATCCACATTTGAAATGTGGGAGTCTTTTAAGGAAAGGTTGATTAGAGTGCAGGACAGACATGGTCCTGTGAAAATGAGGGATAGAAATGGCAAGATTAGGGAACCATGGATGACGGGTGAAATTGTGAGACTAGCTAAGATGAAAAAGGAAGCATACATAAGATCTAGGCGACTTAAAACTGATGAAGCTTTGGAGGAATATCGGGAAAGTAGGACAAATCTCAAATGCGCAATAAAGAGGGCTAAAAGGGGTCATGAAATATCTTTGGCTAACAGGGTTAAGGAAAATCCCAAAAAGCCTTTTATTCGTATATAAGGAGCAAGGATAGTAACTAGAGAAAGGATTGGCCCACTCAAAGACAAAAGAGGGAATTTATGCGTGGAGTCAGAGGAAATGGGTGAGATTCTTAATGAGTACTTTGCATCGGTATTCACCAAGGAGAGGGACATGACGGATGTTGAGGCAAGGGATGGATGTTTAATTACTCTAGGTCAAGTCGGCATAAGGAAGGGGGAAGTTTTGGGTATTCTAAAAGGCATTAAGGTGGACAAGTCTCCAGGTCCGGAAGGGATCTATCCCAGGTTACTGAGGGAAGCGAGGGATGAAATAGCTGGGGCCTTAACCGATATCTTTGCAGCATCCTTGAGCACGGGTGAGGTCCCGGAGGACTGGAGAATTCCTAATGTTGTCCCTTTGTTTAAGAAGGGTAGCAGGGATAATCCAAGGAATTATAGACCTGTGAGCTTGACGTCATTGGTAGGCAAACTGTTGGAGAAGATACTGAGGGATAGGATCTATTCACATTTGGAAGAAAATAGACTTATCAGTGATAGGCAGCATGGTTTTGTGCAGAGGAGGTCATGCCTTACAAACCTAATAGAATTCTTTGAGAAAGTGACAAAGTTAATTGATGAGGGAAGGGCTGTAGATGTCATAAACATGGACATAAGGCGTTTGATAAAGTTTCCCATGGCAGGTTGATGGAAAAAGTGAAGTCGTATGGGGTTCAGGGTGTACTAGCTAGATGGATAAAGAACTGGCTGGGCAATAGGAAATAGAGAGTAGTGGTGGAAGAGAGTGGCTCAAAACGGAGAAAGGTGACTAGTGGTGTTCCACAGGGATCCGTGTTCGGACCACTGTTGTTTGTGATATACATAAATGACCTGGACGAAGGTATAGGTGGTCTGATTAGCAAGTTTGCAGATGATACTAAGATTGGTGGAGTTGCAGATAATGAGGAGGACTGTCAGAGAATACAGCAAAATATAGATAGATTGGAGAGTTGGGCAGAGAAATGGCAGATGGAGTTCAATGCAGGAAAATGCGAGGTGATGCATTTTGGAAGATCTAATTCAAGAGCGGACTATACGGTCAATGGAAGAGTCCTGGGGAAAATTGATGTACAGAGAGATCTGGGAGTTCAGGTCCATTGTACCCTGAAGGTGGCAACGCAGGTCGATAGAATGGTCAACAAGGCATACAGCATGCTTGCCTTCATCGAACGGGGTATTGAGTACAAGAGTCGGCAGGTCATGTTACAGTTGTATAGGACTTTGGTTCGGCCACATTTGTAATACTGGATGCAGTTCTGGTCACCACATTACCAGAAGGATGTGGATGCTATAGAGAGGGTGCAGAGGAGGTTCACCAGGATGTTGCCTGGTATGGAGGGTGCGTGCTATGAAGAAAGGTTGAGTAGATCAGGATTGTTTTCGTTGGAAAGACGGAGGTTGAGGGGGGGACCTGATTGAGGTCTACAAAATTATGAGAGGTATGGACAGGGTGGATAGCAACAAGCTTTTTCCAATAGTGGTGGTGTCAATTACAAGGGGTCACGATTTCAAGGTGAGAGGAGGAAGGTTTAAGGGAGATGTGCGTGGAAAGTTTTTTACGCAGAGGGTGGTGGTGCCTGGAACGCTTTGCCAGCGGAGGTGGTAGAAGCGGGCATGATAGCATCATTTAAGATGCATCTAGACAGATATATGAACGGGCGGGGAACAGAGGGAAGTAGATCCTTGGAAAATAAGCAACAGGTTTAGATAAAGGATCTGGATCAGCGCAGGCTGGAAGGGCCGAAGGGCGTGTTTCTGTGCTGTAATTTTCTTTGTTCTGTGTTCTTTTGTCTTTGTTAGATACATAAATACATAGAACATACCGTGCAGAAAGAGGCCATTTGGCCCATCGAGTCTGCACCGACCCACTTAAGCCCTCACTTCCACCCTATCCCCATAACCCAATAACTCCTCCTGACCTTTTTGGACTCTAAGGGCAATTTACCATCGCCAATCCACCTAACCTGCACGTCTTTGGACTGTGGGAGGAAACCAGAGGACCCGGAGGAAACCCACGCAGACACGGGAAGAACATGCAGTCTACGCACAGACAGCGACCCAGCAGGGAATCAAACCTGGGACCCTGGCACTGCAAAGCCACAGTGCTAGCCACATTTGCCACTGTGCTGCCCAAGGGTTAAAAATGGTTTTGTTTGACTTATGGATGTTAGGAAAGTTACTAAGAGTTACTTATGGAGTACTGTATCTTTCTGGTGGGGTTATCAGGGTTGGTAGTTGATAAGATGTTTACTGGGTGTTTATAAAATGTTAACTGGATTCATAGAATAAACATTGTTTTTATTTTAAAATACTTTTCGTTCTCTGTTGCATCACACCTGTAAAGTGGGCCCTTGTGTTCCCCATAACCAAAATCTATTCAAAGTTGCGGGTCAGGTGAACTCCATGATAAACTTGGCTGTTCTCTAAACCCTGGCCCACAGTACCACCCTCTGAGATAGCTGCACTCCTCGAATTCTGTCTCTTGCACATTCCCAATCATGATTGCTTTCAGTTTCCACAGACCCGAGCTCTGGAATACCCTCCCTCCACCTCTACATCTCTCTACCACACTTTTCTTCTTTAAAGATACTTCTTAAATCCTGCACATTTGACCAAGCTTTTGGTCATCTGACCTAATATCTGCTAACTTGGCTCAATGTCATACTTTGTTTTATAATGCTCCTGTGAAGCATCATGAGACGTTTAATGATATTAAAGATGTTATGTAAAAATAACTTGTTGTTGGCAACAAATTGCCAGAAGTGTAGTAAATCACATTAACACAAGTAAATGGGATTTTGCCATGTTTCTGGCTAAGCAATGCTGGTGAAGCAAGAGCAACTCCATAGACGTTACTGGCCACAGAACGAGGCAAGGTCACTGGGGAAGAACTTGACTTTGCGCAATCATGTAAAATGGGTCATAGTTTGGCAGCATAATTTACATCTCTCTCTCAGTTTTCATTTCCATTGTGGAACACAAATGAATGCAACGCACAAAGACAGAGGAGGCAAAGGAAGGACTTAAAAGTTGGAATCTTTGACAACAGATTGTCAACTTTCACAACTATCCAAGCTGAGTGTCAGCCTGACGTACTGGGTATGATGCGGATGTCAATCTCGCTGCATAAATTATTTTGACAGTCAAGCCAATGGGTGAGAAATAGGCTGAAGTCAACAGTCAATATGTCGAATCAATACAGACCAGCAATTAAGAATGTCAGCAATTTAATCAACTCAATAGAATATAAAGGTGCCAGAAAATTGTGTAAGAGGCCAATGCAAAAAGTGGAATTTGAAATAAAGATACAAATTGAAAAAATATAGAGTACAAAACACGACAAATGGCTCCATCACAATAAATCGTTTTAATTATTTTGAGATACAAAATTATAGTTCAACTTGTATTTACAGAACAGATACTAGTACGTTATAGGTACTGACTGAGTTAACTCATTCCTGGCTGATTCTTGTCAGTGATTTTAATGACCACATCCTTTCCTCAACTCAGACAGTACTCGCAGGCTGTTGGGTAAATAATAAATTAGCCATAAATTTATCCTTTAAAAAATAATGAAGTTTTATCAGTCATGGGGGCCCGGGGGGGGGGGGGGGGGGGGGGGGGGGGGGAGGGGGTGACAGGCAAAGCTGAAAGAAGTATTTTATTCTGAAAGCTCGAATCACTCTCCAGTTTCAGCCTCTTTCAAGTAAAAGTTAAACAACAGATATTTATGCCACGATTCAACGTCTGCTGCAGTTCCATCTCATGCGGCAACATAACGTGACGAATGAGTAAAGTTCCAGCCGAAAACTTGTTCATGTCCCAACATACCTTCTCATCAAACAAACTCACCCAAATATTCAGAAAAGAAAATCTTGACCAGAGTTACAGTGCTGTGCGTCGTGTTTTGAGTCTACTATATCTTCTATACCATACTACATCTTCTCTAACCACAGGAAGTCATAACGGTCACCCAACCATGCTGCTGCCCCCGATGGCGATGCCGACCGCCACTCCAGCAAAATTCATCACCGTGCAATCACAGAGAGGCGAAGGCCAAGACATCGGCCTTCCTCCTCTCTATGAACTCTGGGTTCTCTGAAATCCCAAATATCGCTACCAAAGGCTCCGGGTCCACTCCCTCCTCCACTATCCTGGCTAAGACCGCGAACACTCCCGTCCAGAATCTTCCCAATTTTTCACAACTCCAAAAAATGTGCGTATGATTCGCTGGCCCCCGCCCACACACCTCTCACAATCATCTGCTACCCCCTGAAAGAACCCACTCATTATTGCCCGAGTCATATGCACCCTCTGCACCACCTTAAACTGTATCAGGCTCATTCTTGCACAAGAGGAGGTCCCTTTTACCCTTCGCAGTGCCTCACTCCATGCTCCCCAATTGATCTCCATTCCCAACTCCGCTCCCCATTTCTCCTTGATCTTCACCACTCGCTCACCTCCCTGCTCCCACAGACACCTATATATATCTCCAATTCTTCCCTCTCCTTCCACATCCAGAAGCAGCAGTCGCTCTAGCAGGGTGTATCCCGGCAATCTAGGGAACCCCCTCCAGACCTTTCGCGCAAAGTCCCTAACGTGCAGATACCTGAACTCACTCCCCTTCGGCAGCTCTACCCTCTCCCTTTGCTCCTCCAGACTGGCGAACCCTTCCTCCAAATACCTCACCTTGACCAGCCCCACTTCCCTCCACCTCCTGTGTACACTATCCATCCCCACCGGCTCAAACCCATGGTTCTTGCATAGTGGCATTAGCACCGACATCCCTACCACCCTAAAATGCCTCCTCAGCTGATTCCATATCTTCACCGTGGACTCCACCACTGGGCTCCCTGAATACCTACTCGGAGCCATTGGCAATGCTGCCATCACCATAGCCCTCAAACTGGACCCCTTACAAGATTCCTCCTCCATCCTAACCCACTCTACCCCTTCTCCTTCCCACCACTGCTGCACCTTGTCCACATTCGCCGCCCAATAATAATGAAGCAAGTTTGGCAACGCCAACGCCCCCCTGCTGCCTCTGCCTGTAGCAGGGTCCTCCCCACCCTCGGCACCTTCCCCACCCGTACAAGGTCAGAGATGATTGTGCCCACTTTCCGAAAAACGGCCTTTGGTATAAAGATCGGGAGAGCCTGAAAGATAAACAAGAACCTCGGCAGAATATTCATTTTCACCACTTGGACCCTCCCCACCAACGTTAAGTGCAGTGTATCCCACCTCTTAAGATCCTCCCTGGCCTCCTCCACCAGCTTCGGTAAGTTCCACTTATGGAGCCCCATCCATTCCCTCGCTACCTGAATCCCCAAGTACCTAAACCTATCCCTCACTCCTGTAAATGGCATCCCCATTAAATTAGCCCGCTGTGCCAGCTCATTCACCGGGAATACCTCGCTTTTCCCTACATTCAGCTTGTATCCCGAGAACCATCCAAACCTCCCCAACAGGCCTATCATCCTTCCCATACTCTCCAACGGATCCGAAACATACAGCAAGAGGTCATCGGCATAGAGCGACACCCGATGCTCCCTCTGTCCCCTCATTATCCCCTGCCACTCTGCCGACCCCCTGAGAGCCATCGCCAATGGCCCTATGGCCAACGCAAACAGCAGCGGCGACAGCGGGCACCCCTGCCTCATATCCCTGTGTAAGTAAAAGCTTTGTGAACTCATATCATTCATCCTCACCCTCGCTCTTGGTGCCACATACAACAACCACACCCACGCCACAAATCTCGGCCCAAACCCAAACCTTCCGAAAATTGCGAACAAGTACCGCCACTCCATCCGATCAAATGCTTTCTCCGCGCCCATGGACACCACCACCTTCGCTACCAGAGCTCTAGACGGATTCATCACCACATTAAACAGGCGTCTTATATTACTCGCAAACTGCCTGCCCTTCACGAAGCCTGTTTGATCTTCTGCAACCACCCCCGTGACACAATCCTCCATCCTCCCCGCCAACAACTTAGCCAATACTTTCACAGGCTTTTTCCCAGGGTAGATGGGTCAATCACTGGGGGGCATAGATTTAAGATGTGAGGGGCAAGGTTTAGAGGAGATGTACGAGGCAAGTTTTTTACACAGAGGGTAGTGGGTGCCTGGAATGCGCCGCCCGAGGAGCTGGTGTAAGCAGGGACGATAGTGATGTTTCAGGGACATCTTGACAAATACATGATTAAGATGGGAATAGAGGGAAATGGACCCTAGAAGTGCAGAAGATTTTAGTTTAGACGGGCAGCATGGTCAGCCAGCTCGTCCAGAAACCACCTTAAATCCCCCTCCTCTCCTCCTGGGTCTGCCTCATAAAGTTCCTGGTAATACTCTCTAAATGCCTCATTTATCTTCCCTGGCTCTGACACCACATCCCCAGTCCCTTCAATATTTCCCTGAACGCAGCCTGCCTCCATAGCTGGTGCGCCAACATGCGTCGCCTTCTCCCATACTCGTATTGCACCCCTCTTGCCCAACACAGTTGCCCTACTACCCTCCCCATTGTCAGCCTGTCAAATTGCCCCTGCAACATTTTCCTCCTCGCCAATCCCTCCACAGTGGGCACCCTCAAATATTCCCTGTCCACCTTCACTATCTCACTCACTAGACGGTCATATTCCGCCCTCCTTTCCTTATTCGCACAAATCGTAAATTAGATCATTTCTCCCCGGACCACTGCCTTCAGTGCTTCCCAAAAAATGCCCGCCGACACCTCCCCATTCTGATTGAATTCCACATAATCCCTAATCGCCAACCGCTACTTATCACAAAAACCTCCATCCGCCAACAACCCCAAGTCAAACCCCCACCCCGGCCTCTGCTCTCGTCCCGTACTGAACCGAATATCCAGCCAGTGGGGTGCATGGTCCGAGATAACTATCCTCGCAATACTCTGCCCCCTCCACCCCATCCAAAATCTCCCGACTCACTACAAAGTAATCAATCCTCGAATATACCTTATAGATGTGTGAAAAGAGGGAATACTCCCTTCCCCCGGTTTCTGAAAGCGCCATGGATCCACCATACCCATCCTCTCCATCAACCCCCAGCTCCCTTGCCATTTGTACCCTACCCATCGACCTGGGGCTCGATTTATCCACCCTCGGCTCCAGGACACAGTTAAAATCTCCTCCCATGATCAACTGGTATGTGGCCAAATCTGGGATTGCTGCCAGCAACCCCCTCATAAAACCCACATCATCCCAATTTGGGGCATACATATTTACCAACACTACCGGTGCCCCTTCCAATACCCCACTCACAATCACATATCTCCCACCTGGATCCCTCACCTCCTTCGCACTCATGAATCCCATTTTTTTGCTCATTAAAATCTCCACACCCCTCGATTTCAAATCAAACCCTGAGTGAAAAACCTGCCCGACCCACCCCTTCCTCAACCTAACCTGGTCCTTCACATGGAGGTGTGTCTCCTGCAAAAAGGCAACCCCCGTTTTCAAGTTCCTGAGGTGTACGAACACCCGCGACCTTTTAACCGGCCCATTGTGGTGATAACCACTGTAGATATGCATACTTGCAGTAGGGGGATGTATGGCTGTACCTGTAATACAGGTTCCTCCGGTAAGCCCCTGCTGGCTAGCTCCGCCCACAGGGAGCTTGTGTATAAATATGCGTGTGAGTCACTCAGACTCTAGTCTTCAGTTGCAGCTGGAGGAATAGCATCACACAGCAATAAAGCCTCGATTGCACCTGTCTCTCGTATTTGACTGTAATTGTTAGCGCCACAATTTATTGCTGTGTGATTTTCCGTACACCATGGACATCAGAATCAAGCCTGACCGTCTGCAGCTGGATCTGCAGTCGCCTCACGCCAGAAAAGACTTTGTTCACTGGCTTGCAGTTTTCGAGGCCTATATCTCTTCAGCGGACCCTCCCCCGACGGAGGCTCAGAAAAAGCAACTCCTGTACACGAGACTTAGCTCCAGTGTCTTTCCGCTAATTCGAGATGCGCCTGACTACACCAGAGCTATGGAACTGCTCAAGCAGAACTATGCACAGTCGACGAACACCCTATTTGCGAGGCATCAACTCTCTACTCCCGTCCAGCAGCCGGGTGAGTCGATTGAGTACTTCTGGAGGGCCCTTATACCTCTGGTACGAGACTGCGATTGCCGGGCCCTCACAGCCACGGAACACTCTGACTTACTCATGCCCGATGCCTTTGTCACAGGCATTGCATCGGACCCCATCCGGCAACGACTGCTGGAAGGGGCCGCCCTCGACCTCGCGGCCACAAAGACTCTGGTGCTTTCCATGCCGGCCGCCTCCCATAGTGCGCAAACTTACTCCGCTTGCCACTCGGCCCACCCATCATACCCCTCGTGGACCCCGCAAACGGACCCCCAGCAGCCGCCCGCGCGCACTACGCCTGCTCTGCTCACCACACCGCACTCCCTGGGGGTCCCCACTGTTACTTCTGCGGTCAGCAGAAGCACCCCCGCCAACGCTGCCCGGCCCACACCGTGACCTGAAAAGCTTGTGGCAAGAAAGGCCATTTTGCAGCGGTGTGTCAGTCCCGGACGGTTGCTGCTATCGCGCCCCCGTTCCCCTCGTCTCAGCCGATCGCACAATGGGCCCTAGCGTCCACTTCCCCCGACCCCACGTGCGATCAGTGGGTGCCTCCACCTTTCACCACCCCGCCACGTGCGCTCCATGGGCGCCGCCATCTTCACCCCCCACAGCCATGTGCGTTCCATGTGCGCCGCCATTTTGTCCCGACCCCACAACGTGCGCTCCATGGGCCCCGCCATTTTGTCCGCTGCCATTTTCTCCCACACAGGTACTCCGGACGCCACCAATTTGTCCTTCCCCGGGACGGGGCCACGGGACGCTACCGCTCCCCGTCGGACTCATCTGACTCAACTGCTGATCGCCCGCTACTCGCCTCCGTTACGCTCGACCAGTCGCGTCCTCACAACCTGGCACCCTCTTCCACATCGGTGCTGGTCAACGGCCACGTGACCTCCTGCCTCATCGACTCCGGGAGCACCGAGAGCTTCGTCCACCCGGACACGGTAAGGCGCTATTCCCTTGCGGTCCATCCCGCCAACCGGCAGATCTCTCTCACCTCCGGTTGCCACTCTGTCCCGATCTGGGGTTTCTGCCTGGTTAAACCTACTGTACAGGGCGTGGAATTTGACCATTTCCGTCTGTACATTCTCCCCAACCTCTGCGCGTCACTCTTACTAGGCCTGGATTTCCAGTGCAATCTCCAAAGCCTCACCCTCAAATTCGGCAGACCCCTACCTCTCCTCACCGTTTGCAGCCTCACGACCCTCAAGGTCGAGCCTCCCTCACTCTTTGCCAATCTGACCGCAGATTGCAAGCCCGTTGCCACCAGGAGCAGATGGTACAGCACCCAGGAAAGGCCCTCATCAGGTCCGAAGTCCAGCGGCTGCTTCGGGAGGGTATCATCGAGGCCAGCAACAGGCCTTGGAGAGCCCAGGTGGTAGTGGTTAAGACCGGGGAGAAGCACAGGATGGTAGTGGACTACAGCCAGACCATCAAACAGTACACACAGCTCAACGCGTACCCCCCCCACCCCCCCCCCCGCATTTCTGATATGGTCAATCAGATTGCACAGTACCGGGTCTTCTCTACTATTGACCTGAAATCCACCTACCACCAGTTCCCATCCGTAAATCGGACTGTCCCTACACTGCCTTCGAGGCCGACGGTCGTCTGTACCAATTTCTTAGGGTCCCCTTCAGCGTCACGAATGGAGTCTCGGTATTTCAATGAGAAATGGACCGAATGGTACGGACTGCAGGCCACCTTCCCGTACCTCAACAATGTCACCATCTGCGGCCATGACCAGCAGGACCATGACGCCAACCTTTCTAAATTCCTCCACACCGCATCTCTCCTTAATCTCACGTACAACAAGGAGAAGTGCGTGTTCCGCACAGACCGCTTACCCATCCTCGGCTACGTAGTCGAAAACGGACTACTGGGGCCCGACCCTGACCGCATGCGCCCCCTCATGGAGCTTCCACTCCCCCACTGCCCCAAGGCCCTCAAACGCTGCCTTGGAATCTTTTCTTATTAAGCCCAGTGGGTCCCACAATATGCGAACAAGGCCCACCCACTTATCCAGTCCACACATTTTCCCCTCTCGGCCGAGGCACAACAGGCCTTCGCCCGCATTCGATCTGACATAGCCAAAGCCGGGATGCACGCAGTAGACGAGACACTGCCTTTCCAAGTAGAAAGCGACGCTTCAGATGTCGCACTTGCCGCCACGCTGAATCCTGCAGGCAGACCCGTGGCATTCTTTTCACGCACCCTCCACGCCTCCGAAATTCGACATTCCTCTGTTGAAAAGGAGGCCCAGGATCGTTGAAGCGTTGCGACACTGGAGGCATTACCTGGCTGGCAGGAGATTCACTCTCCTCACTGACCAACGGTCGGTAGCCTTCATGTTCAACAACACGCAGCGGGGCAAGATCAAGAATGACAAAATCTTGCGGTGGAGAATCGAGCTCTCCGCCTTTAACTATGAGATCTTGTATCACCCCGACAATTTAGTAAGCCCTCAGACGCCCTCTCCCGAGGTACATGTGCCAGCGAACAAGTGAACCAGCTCCGTGCCTTGCACGAGAGCCTTTGCCATCCGGGGGTCACTCGCTTGTACCATCTTATCAAAGCCCGCAATCTGCCCTACTCCGTCCAGGAAGTACGGACAGTCAACAGAGACTGCCAGGTATGTGCCGAGTGCAAGACTCACTTCTACCGGCCAGATCGCGCGCGCCTGGTGAAAGCGTCCCGCCCCTTTGAACGCCTTAGCGTGGACTTCAAAGGGCCCCTCCCCTCCACCGACCGCAACACCTACATCCTTAGTGTAGTCGATGAATTTTCTAGGTTCCCCTTCGCCATCCCATGCTCAGAAATGATGTCTGCCACCGTCATCAAGGCCCTGGATTCCATTTTCGCCCTGTTCGGTTTCCCCGACTACATCCACAGTGACAGGGGATCCTCGTTCATGAGTGATGAGCTGCGTCAGTTCCTGCTCAGCAGGGGTATCGCCTCCAGCAGGACGACCAGCTACAACCCCCGGAGAAACGGGCAGGTAGAGAGGGAGAACGGGACGGTATGGAGGGCCGTCCAGCTGGCCCTACGGTCCAGGAACCTCCTAGCCGCTCGCTGGCAGCAGGTCCTCCCTGACGCGCTCCATTCCATTTGGTCACTACTGTGCACCGCAACTAACAGTACACCCCATGAACGTGTTTTTGCCTTCCCGAGGAAGTCGACATCCGGGGTGCTACTCCCGACGTGGCTCACGACTCCATGCCCAGTCCTTCTCCGTAGGCATGTCCGGCACCACAAGGCGGAACCCCTGGTGGACAAAGTACGGCTTCTCCACGCCAACCCTCAGTATGCCTACGTGGAGTTCCCCGACGGCCGCCACGACTCAGTCTCTCTCCGGGACCTGACTCCCTTGGGTGCCGATCCCATACCCACGCCCCTTTTTCCCCCCGTGCCACCCTCTTTTTCCCCGGCGCCCCCCTATTCATTCCCACCAGGTCCATCCCTCATCCCCCTGCCCACACTGGAGGACACAGAAGATTTTGGTTCACTCTCGGAGTCATCCCGCCAGCAGCCAGCACCAACACCGCCAGCACCTGCACTGACATCGCCACCACAGCTACGCCGATCACAGCGGAACATTCGACCATCGGTTCGGCTCAACCAGTAACCTGCTGACCGGATGGACTCTTGGTTTTCTTTGTTTGGACCCTGTTGTAAATATTTCATCCTTTGTATCATAGTTATACATCACCCCCGCCGGACTCATTTTTTACAGGACGTGAATGTGGTGATAACCACTGTAGATATCCATACTTGCAGTAGGGGGATGTATGGCTGTACCTGTAATACAGATTCCTCTGGTAAGCACCTGCCGACTAGCTCCGCCCACAGGGAGCTTGTGTATAAATATGCGTGTGAGTCACTCAGACTCACCCCGGATGTCGACTTCCTCGGGAAGGCAAAAACACGTTCATGGGGTGTACTGTTAGTCTTCAGTTGCAGCCAGAGGAATAGCATCACACAGCAATAAAGCCTCGATTGAACTTGTCTCTCGTCTTTGACTGTCATTGTTAGCGCCAGACCCATTCAGTCCCCGGACGTTTCACGTTACCAACCTTACCGGAGGCTTGCGCCTCCAATCCCCTCTACTGTCCGTCATGTTCCCCACTTAACCCCTGCCCTTTTAATTCCACTCTGCACCTAGCCCATTCCAGATGGCCCCTTTCTTTGCCCTTGACCATGTCATCTCTCACCCCCTACCTGTGTCTTGAGTCTTGAAGCTGGATTTCGAACACGGTGCTCGAAGCTGGCCCAGGATTGCCCTCTGCGGCAGTATGTCACCACCCCCGCTCCCCCTCTCACCTGTTCTCACCACCAAACATTACAGAATTGGTATTAAACACAATGAGCCATTTTAGCATAACGATTATATACAAACACACTGCTGTTGGATTGTATAGTACTTTGCATGAACACCAGGACGTAATTCCTCAATTAAACCATATAAGCCCTAATTATTTATCTAAACTTTTACGTTATAACGACAGAAATCATCCACGATCCCACACATAAATTAAACTGTCAGATATGTTCCAATTACCCAACCAGGAAATGTATGTATAAGCATATTCTCATTAGCACTGGTTGTGTGTGAGGTACAGATGCTTCCCGCCTCTTGGTGAGTCTAACAAGAGTTTAAATACATTTCCCGCAGCTCCTTCCGTGTTCTGTGTGTGTCTGTGCAGCAGCTTTGAGACCAGAATGAGGGATGGCGAGGTGTTTTCAGGGGACACAAGGCCATCTCCACCACCTGTGAAGCGCAGCCACACAACTCGCCCTGAAGCAGTCTCGACACATGAACCCATCGCAATGCACGATTCCCCTCAGCGCAAGAGGACCTGCTCCGCCTCACCCCCCCCCCCCCCCCCCGCCCGCCCGCCCGCCCGCCCGTTGGCTGCTCCAGTGACTCCGCTTTCATTGCTAACCATCCAATGACCCCCGTTCAAAATGGACAAGGACACCCACCTCCCACAGGCCCGACTGAATTTAAAGCGCCTCTGGAGCCCTTACCTGATTCGACCTGACCACGAAAGGAGCCGATCAGGAAGATGACGGAGAGAGTGTGTTTCAAGGATGGCTCAGTCATCCCGGTGCCTTTTCCTCTGGGGATTTCCTCAGCCCGCTGCCCTGTATTAATGGTGCCTCCTCCTCTATTTCAGACCTCTCCGTGTCTGTGTCTGTCTGTGGTCTCCTCTCTCCGGCTTCTCATTCACCTCCAGATCCTCCTGAAGGTTAAAACGTGCGCATGAAACGGTCCACAGTCCTCAAGAGGGAAACCTTCTCTCAAACAATAACACTGACGTGACTGACATGAAGTTAGCGGGAGAAAGTACCCGTTCCCAGATTGATGACAAACCAATGCTGCCTTTTCCTTAATTGTATGAACGCATCTTTTTCAATAAGTGCCCCATCCAATCGGGTTCTTACTGCCAGATGCTCCGTCTAAATAAATACGTATTTTGTGTATTAAAAAATACCCAATTATTAATAGCAATGCAACAGGATATGCTTCAATCCTTTAAATCTTGCAATTCGCTTTCACCGTCATCCGGACAGAACGCCATATCGTACCTGTGACAATCTGAACTCGCACTTGCCTGGGAAAGGAGTACGCCATTGTTACTCCATCACTTAATAAACTTGCTGAATTATCTGCACCTCACATCCATTTACCTGCCTGAATTCATTATCCCTTGTTACCCTGAGCGAACTGCTGACCTCCGATCTGACCTTTCAAATTGTCCCAGCTTCCACAGGCTTTTGCTGGAAATAGATTCAAATTTCTATTCTGCAGAGACATCAAAAATTCTTCCTGATTTTGTTCATGCTGGTCGTAGATCTATTTTTTTTTAATTTAGTGTACCCAATTCATTTTTTTCCAATTAAGGGACAATTTAGTGTGTTCAATCCACCTACCTTGCACATCTTTGTGTTGTGGGGGCGAAACCCATGCAAACACGGGGATAATGTGCAAACTCCACATGGACAGTAACCCAGAGCCCGGATCGAACCTGGGAGCTCGTCACCATGTGACCCACTGCACCACCGTGCTGCCCCTTAGATCTAATTTTAAGTTGGATCACTTTTTTGGAGGTTTTGTGCCAAATGAGACAGTTTGCCGGCGGGGGTGGGGGAAGCACTGTAGATAGCTAAAAGCTGCCACTGTTGTCATTTCTTCAGGGATTCCAGTCATGTTACACTGGAGAGCCTCTGGAAAATGCAGGTAAAAAAAATATTGAATACATTTCAGATTCTCACATAAAACCATGTCTTATTTCCCCCCTCCCCCATTCATCTTTCAAAGCTGGTAGTTGTCAGCACTTCAAAAAATAATCAAATCTTTTATCAATGTAAAATTCTTTTTAGCTACATGATATAACATAAACGAACATTGAAAAAACCCAGGTAAAGTCCCTCCTCAGAATAGGATTCAAACACTATAAAAATAAAGGTGCGATCTTCCGGCCTCATTACACTCGCGCTCAAGTGTAACAAGACAGGTGAATAGCAGGAGAGGCCAAAATCGGGAACCACGCCAGGCACCATACAGTTTGCGATGCAACCAGCCCACTCCCATAGGCGAATTCGGAATCTCGCCGTAGCGTGGCGAGAAACCAATTATCACCACTTGAGAACTATTTCCATACAATTGACGGGAGCCACCCGTCATCCAATGGCCTTCTGTCATTCTGCGGCCTCCCCAGCAAGTGGTCACGCTGGCACAGATTAGTTCTCCTTTTGAAAAACGTGAACCAGGCAGAAGGGCTACTGTGGGGAGCTGAGGAGGTGAGTAGCCATCTTTGCTCACAGGCAAAGAGCCCGGGGGCGCTGGGATTGCCACCCCAGTACTCGACGGTTGGGGGGCGGGGGCCCTCTGTAGGGGTGGGCCACCATGGGAGGGTGGGGAAGGTGCTGAGGGGGCAACTAGGCAGGGGCAATCGCTCATGGCACCACCGTGCCAACCCTTGGATACCATTCCAGGGGCAACCCCTGTCCCTGTCCGTCTGCCCAACCGATCACCGTAACCCCCACCGACTGCTGAGGCCGCTGTCTGCGGGGCGAAAGGCTATCACTAATGAGCAATTGGCAATTGTGATTAAGTGAGCCCTTGACACATGCCAAGTGGGTTCCTGTGGGTAGGCGGGCCATGTGGCACGTGGGAGTCATTGCCCAGCATTTCAATCGCACCGTGATGCCTGCTCACTGTGTGCAAGTCAACACCACACACGCAGCAGCCAACATCCGAACACCAAGGGGATGGGACTCAGCTCCCAGAACACGACCATGGCCTGTAGGTGGGTGGGTGCCACAGGGAGGGGGAGGTGGGGGGGGGGGGGGGGGGGGGGGGAGTTTCTTGGAGAGATAGGCAAATGGTTCGGGGTCAGCCCGCATTGTGGAAGAAAGTGACAGAGGCGTCATAAGGTTGTGTAAAAAGTTATTTAACATGCTAATACAATACCCCATTTTTCCAAGTGCCCCGCCCCCCAACATCCTGCACCCCAACCCCACCCCTGAGCGAACTCCTCCCCCCTACCCCAGTGCCCTCAGTGATGCTCAACGTGCCTGGTCCTCCTAGCTCTACCACTACATCTGGGTGTTTCCCCAGGATGCACAAATGAGGTGGGGGCAGCCAGCTGCTTACCTCGTCCCGTAGCCTTCGATGCCCCTGGCGGACGTCCTGTGTGTTCTCTGGGGCCGGAGGACCCCGGCTCACTTGGCGATGGCACATGCCCAGCAGAGCCGCCCTGTCCCCTGTGCTGACCCTGAGATGAGGCCGCATCAGAGGAGGTCGAACTCGGGAGTGCTGGTGGGCAACGTCGCCGCCCTATGGGACGGGTCTGGGTTGGCACCCAGCATCCCCTCCTCCCAGTTAGTGCCCATAGAGCCCTAAGGTTCACCTTGGGACGGAAAGGTAGCTGGTTTGAGCCCTGGCTGCTCCTACATTATCTGGCCTTGCCAGTCCTGGTAATTCTCCATACTCCGCACCATCACGTTAACGCCCTCGGCAATGCCCCTCAGTGACTGGGACACATCCCCCAGTCACCGGTCCATGCTCAGCCATGGCCGTCACTGACTCTGCGCTGCCTTGGACACCTTCACTCATAGTGCCAATGTTGTGCACCAGATTTCCCATTGTGGTCACCTCCCTAGCAATGTTGACCTCGGTGTCACTCATTGCCGGCGCCATCTCCTGCACTCATAGCCTCTTGAACTCCTCTAATTGCCTGTGGACCTGCTGGGATTTCGCTTTGAGTGCCCTAACCACTCCCTATCATCTCCATCAGCTCCGGGTAACTCTGTTTCAGAGGCTCAGCATCAGGTTGGGATCCAGCTGGGTCCAGGGATCCAGCAGACCTCCGACTGCTGTCTCGCCTGGGGGTTCCTACCTCCACCTGATATACATCAGCAGCAGTGTGGTGCTCACCAGATTGTGCCCCAGAAGCCTGACCACTAACATTTACCACCGAGGTGTGTGTATCTGTGCTGGTGGAGGGTGGGGGTGACAGCTGTATCGCGACTATAACAATTGCATCCTCAGAGCTCTTCTCCGAGGTGGTCTCCTCGGAGTCAGGGGAGGGGGCTGCCCGAGATGGGCCAGTGCCGTTGGCTGCAGGACATGTGGGCAAATGTAAATGTGGTTAGTGGGAGGGATAGGTCAGTCAGTAAGGCACTCACTACTCACATTTGGCAGCTTCTCAGGGTGGAGCCTGGTGGTTCCTCACCTCTGCGGTGTCCACCAGCCTTCGCGTTGGTAACCGTGCTGTCCTTGGCCACACCAGTCACCTCCAGGGCCCGCTCTTCGAAGGAGGTGAAGATTCTCAAGCACCGCAAGTCTGGGCCCTTTTGGGAGAGCTTTTTCCACAGTTGTGGGGGAGTGGGTATGTGAAGGGAGAGTCAACATGGAGGGTGGGTTGAAGGGGTGGGTGGAGGGAGTACTGAAGGGGGAGGGGGATGGAGGGAAGGTTGGGGGGTTCACCTGGGGGTGTTTTCCCTTCGGGTTGGGGGGTAGGACGTTGGTGTCTACTCATTCTGGGTGCCCAGTGTAGGTCATTGACCTTGTTCCGAAACTGGAGGCCTCTCCTCCTGGTCACACTGCCCAAGCTGACTGCTGCCACCAACTCGCCTCACACAGCACTGGCTGCCTTGTGGCTCACCCTCCGGGACCCTCGGGGGAACAGGACATCCCTTCTGGTCTGCACTGCGTCTAGGAGCCTTCCCAGGTCAGCATTCCCAAATCTTGGGGCCAGTTTCCTCGGAGCCATTACTGCGAGCTGGCTGGGGTTGGCTGAGCAAGTGCTACTTGGTGTTGTTAGTGGGGGGCTAGTGAGCACGGTCCCGGCGAATCAGCTGGCGAGCTGGCATTCAGGGTGGGAAGTCCGTGAGGCCTCGTTAAGTGATCAATTAACGTTGAATAGTGTTGCTGTCCTCGCCGAGCGCCGGGAAACTCCCGGCAATTCCCGCTCGCTACAACACTTGGAAACTTTTCTGGAGAATCGCGCCCATAAAGAGAAGTGAAGAAAATCAGGAAGCAAGGATAAAGTCATACTTAGCTTAGATTTAGTTGCAAATTGTAAGAGGTAGGAAAGTGTCAGGGAAAAAGAAAACAACATTTTGCTATTTTGAGAATCAATTAGACTAGGAGTCAATGAGATGGGTCTCGAGAGTAAATCTTAAGTATTTTGGAAAGAATGACTGGAAAATGTAATATACGTTTTGACACTGTTTTCTGAGTTTTTAATTTGCTCTCTTTATTGTGCACAAAGCTCTGTACTTGTAACATAAATGTGGAACGTCAACTCGTTCAATTGACAAAGGATTTCTAATTACCAATTTATAACTAAGAAGAAATAAGTAGACGGTCACCACCTACACCAAGCATGGAAGGAGGTAGCCAATAGTCTGCATGCTGTTTCAAATGTGCATATGGAATCTGTTGTAGGGTGTTGGTTACAGTTTGGTAGGTTTGAAGAAATCTTCGTAGTCGTATTTAAGTCTTTATTGACTCTTCAAACTATTTTCAAATTGGCTGTCTTTAAAGATGAGCTACTCCAAATTTGCAGATACCAGTAAATTAAGTGACAGAATATGCTGTGAGTGTAATGTTCTTGTCGGATAACCTGATTTATAATATAAGAACATGTGTAGCTAAAGCTATAAATGATTTATTAACACTAACTGTGTCACATATATACAAAACAACAGATGAATAAGAGCATTAACATGCACAAGTAACCTCTCTCCCAGCTTCCTAGCTAGTCTGAGGTCACCCAAATCTGACGTTCACTGAAATACTAATGGGACTCCTAGTGGTCAGTCGGTGAATTACAACACAACCATGATATCATGACATCCCCTTTCCTTTGAAGGAAGAAATTAATAAGTTATTATCAGTCTATTTACATGTGATATCATTAGCCTGTGAGTCTAACAGTATTATTTTTTTTCTTTAAAATGTCTAAAACTGGTTCAACAAATATATATATAGAACAGCAAGCATAGTATGTACAAATAGTCCAAATCTACAAATTGAGTCTATCAGTTTTTCTTCTGACTCTGATTGATCTTCTCAAAGTTTGACCTTGCTGCTCAAAACTTGTAGATTCAATGTCCTCCATGACATTCTCATGCTCAGGAACTGCCGAACAATGTGACACTGCAGCTGACGTTGATTCTGACATAGATATTGGATTGGGTTTGTTTATTGTCACGTGTACCGAGGTACAGTGAAAAGTATTTTTCTGCAAGCAGCTCAACAGATCATTCAGTACATGGGAAGAAAAGGGAATTGAACAGAATTCAAGAAAATACATGAGAATACATAATAGGGCAACACAATATATACAATGCACTACATAAGCATTGGCATCGGATGAAGCAGACATGGGTGTAGTGTTAATGAGGTCAGTCCATAAGAGGGTCATTTAGGAGTCTGGTGACAGTGGGGAAGAAGCTGTTTTTGAGTCTGTTCGTGCGTGTTCTCAGACTTCTGAATCTCCTGCCCGATGGAAGAAGTTGGAAAAGTGAGTAAGCCGGGTGGGATCCTTGATTATGCTGCCTGCTTTCCCCCGGCAGCGGGAGGTGTAGATGGAATCAATGGATGGGAGGCAGGTTCGTGTGATGGACTGGGCGGTATTCACGACTCTCTGAAGTTCCTTGCGGTCCTGGGCCGAGCAGTTGCCATACCAGGCTGTGATGCAGCCCGATAGGATGCTCTCTATAGTGCATCTGTAAAAGTTGGTAAGGGTTAATGTGGACATGCCAAATTGCCTTAGTTTCCTGAGGAAGTAAAGGCGCTGTTGTGCTTTCTTGGTGATAGCGTCGACATGAGTGGACCAGGATAGATTTTTGGTGATGTGCACCCCTAGGAATTTGAAACTGCTCACCATCTCTACCTCGGCTCCGTTGATGCTGACAGGGGTGTGTACAGTACTTTGCTTCCTGAAGTCGATGACCAGCTCTTTAGTTTTGCTGGCATTAAGGGAGAGATTGTTGTCGCTGCACCACTCCACTAGGTTCTCTAGCTCCCTCCTGTATTCGGACTCGTCGTTATTCAAGATCCGGCCCACTATGGTCGTATCGTCAGCAAACTTGTAGATGGAGTTGGAACCAAGTTTTGCCATGCAGTCGTTTGTGTACAGGGAGTAGAGTAGGGGGCTAAGTAAGCAGCCTTGCGGGGCACCGGTGTTGAGGACTATTGTGGAGGAGGTGTTGGTGTTCATTCTTACTGACTGTGGTCTGTTGGTCAGAAAGTCAAGGATCCAGTTGCAGAGTGGAGAGCCAAGTCCTAGGTTTTGGAGACTTTGATATGAGCTTGGCTGGGATTATGGTGTTGAAGGCGGAGCTGTAGTCAATAAATAGGAGTCTGATGTAGGAGTCCTTGTTTTCCAGATGCTCTAGGGATGAGTGTAGGGCCAGGGAAATGGCGTCTGATGTGGACCGGTTGCGACGGTATGCAAATTGAAGTGGGTCAAGGCGTTCCGGGAGTATGGAGGTGATGCGCTTCATGATCAGCCTCTCGAAGCACTTCATTACAACTGACTTCAGGGCCACCGGGCGGTAGTCATTGAGGCACGTTGCCTAGTTCTTCTTTGGTACCGGTATGATGGTGGTCTTCTTGAAGCAGGTGGGGACCTCGGAGTGGAGTAGGGATAGGTTAAAGATGTCTGTGAAAACCTCTGCCAGCTGGTCCGCGCAAGCTCTGAGTGCACGACCAGGGATCCCGTCCGGGCCCATCGCCTTCCGTGGATTCACTTTCAAGAAGGCCGATCTGACTTCGGAAACTGTGATGGTGGGTATGGGTGAATTATGGGTTGCTGGGGCACTCGATAGCGGATTGTTGGTTACCTGCTCAAACCGAGCATAGAATGCATTAAGTTCATCGGGGAGGGGTGTACTGCTGCCAGAGATACTGCTCGGCTTCACTTTGTAGCCCGTTATGTTGCTTAGTCCTTCGCACAACTGCCGAGAGTCTGTCTGTGACTCTAGTTTAGTTTGATATTCTCTCTTGGCATCTCGGATGGCTTTGCGGAGGTCGTACCTGGATTTCTTGTATAGGACAGGGTCGTCTGCTTTGAACGCCTCAGATCTATCCTTCAGAAGGGAGTCAATCTCGCGGTTGAGCCATGGTTTCCGGTTGGGGAACGTACGTACTGCTTTCTCTGGCACGCAGTCGTCCACACATTTGCTGATGAAGTCTGTGACGGTGGTGACATACTCATTTAAGTTAGTCGCTGAGTTCTTAAATATGGACCAGTCCACTGTCTCCAAGCAGTCACGTAAGAGCTCTTCTGTCTCCTCGGACCAGCACTGCACAACCTTCTTAGCTGGATTCTCCCGCTTGAGTTTCTGTTTGTAAGCCGGGAGAAGGAGCACAGTCTTATGGTTTGATTTCCCAAAGTGCGGTCGGGGGATGGAACGGTAGGTGCCCTTGATTTTTGAGTAGCAGTGGTCAAGAGTGTTGTCGCCCCGGGTGGTACAGGAGATGTGCTGGTGGAATTTTGGCAGTACACTCTTGAGGTTGGCTTTGTTGAAGTCTCCGGCCACAATGAACAGGGCCTCCGGGTGTTCTGTTTCATAGTTGTTTATGACTGTGTACAGTTCATCCAGCGCCTTCCTCACTTCTGCCTGGGGTGGGATGTAGACCGCTGTGATAATGGCTGAAGTGAACTCACGTGGAAGGTAGTATGGGCGGCACTTTACGGTCAGGTATTCCAGGTCTGGGGAGCAGTAGGTCGCCAGGGTCACCACATCCAAGCACCAGGAGGAGTTGATGAGGAGGCAAACCCCTCCACCCTTCGCTTTGCCTGAAGATGCCGTGTGGTCCACCCGGTGAATAGAGAAGCCTTCAGGTTGTATGGCACAGTCCGGTGAGGCGGGGGTGAGCCATGTCTCTGTGAAACAGAGCACACAGCAGTCTCTTACTTCCCTCTGAGAGGTAAGTCTGGCGTTAAGTTCATCCAGCTTGTTTTCAATCGCTTGGACGTTTGCCAGGAGTATGCTGGGGAGAGGGGTCTTGAAACCGCGTTCCTTCAGTCTAACCTGCAGACCGCTGCATTTCCCTTGCTTTCTCGGTCGGCGGCTGCTGCTGGATAATCCTGGGATCCGATGGGAGACGTCTGCCCTTGTGGAAGGTAGGTGGTTGCGTCTGGCAGGGTCCAGGGCGCTGGCGGGGTCCAGGGCACTAGCGAGGTCCAGGGCGCTGTTTACATTTCCGGGGTCGCGTCTGGCAGGGCCCCGGGCGCTGGTTGAGGTAGTGGGGTTGCTGGGGGGGGGTGAGTTAGCGATCCGGATGGGTCCCGGCATTCTGCGGGCGCGGGAATACCTTGCAGCACGTTCGGGTCCTCGCGCGCGGTCTCCGTTGTTTCTGGGGTCCTGGGTCGTGGGCAGGGGCTTCCTGGGGCAGATTGGGCTAGGTCCCATGGTCTGTTCCCTTCCTGGGCGCTCCTGGGGTCGGATCTTGAAGTCGGCACGGTGGGGCCTCCATGTGGATTTTTCTTTCTTCCATCACCAGGTAGGTCGGGTTGCTGGGCGGGCCTCTCCGGGTCAGGTCGCTGGGCGGGTCTCTCGGGGTCGCGTTGAGCCGTGTCTTGCTGTCGGGGGTCGGGTCCGGAGCTCGGGGGAAAAGGCCGGGCGATCCGGGGGCTGGCGTCGGTTGTTAGGCCGGGTTTGGAGCTCCGAAGCCCGGGTCGGCTCCAAATCGAGGTCGGGGCTTCACTTCCGGTTTGGGTCCGATCTTCTTCCAGGTCACGGAGGTCAGGTCGGGTCGGGTCACAAGGTCTCCAAGGGACTCGGAGGATCTTCAAGCCTGCAAGAGAAGATAAAAGATATGTTATCCATCACATTGTTGTGAAAATCTTCTCTGGTTTTCAACAGTGCACGATGATTTATTCTTAAAACCAACCCATTCATGACGATTTCTTCTTAAAACCAACCCTTCGTCTCTCTATACATTGTCGGAACGAGGTGATACTTCTTCAAGTACAATGGTTTTTCTCGACCAAGTGCCTCAATCTTCTATCCTCATAATGTCATCTCTACTCAGAGGTGGTAAAGTTCCAGACACTCTATCATAGAACTGCTTTTGTTTTACTTTAATGTTTTGCATTTCCTGCAGTACCACTGCATTCTCCTCCTTCCTTTCCAAGTATGGAAGTGTGGTACCTAACCTTCTATTCATGAGTCACTCTGCTGCCCAATGGTAATGTTTTGTAACATGATTTTGTGAGATATTGATGAGATTGGCTATCCATTGCTTTCTGTTATGATTGTTTTACAATATGTACACTTTTTTTGTTAAGATCTTTGGGATCCATGCCTATACGAGCATCACCACTTTTTTGTTTCACACATACCATGGAATTTACCCCATTGGTAGGTTATTCTTGTGGTGATTGTAGATCTGAGTAGATGCAATACAACTGAGCAAGCACCAGAGGGAGCATGGGAGAGCTATAAATACACAGGGACGGGAAGTGAGGACACACTTCACGGAAGGCAGAACTCGTAGCAGGACACAGACACACAGGCAGGCAGCATTTGAGGTAGCCAAAAGTTAAGGTCTGAAGACAGAACAAATTCACAATAAAGCATCTTCTCCAACTTTGAAACTACGAGCTTTATTAAGACATGAGGAACAACACATGGTACCAGCAGTGGCTTCAAGCGTTTACTACAGGACAACTCAGCTGCAGACACAGAAAGAACAAAATGGCATGGAAATCTCCTACTGGACATTCGACTTGGGAAGACATCGCTTATTCGAGGATGTGGCTTGGAACCCCACCTCAGCTGGACATGACCAGCAATGTAAGAAATGTCTGGAAAATATTTAAACAAATGTTCGATTTTTATATCATAGCTAATGATGCAGCAGCAGCCTCAGACAAAATTTAAATAGCAATGCTCATCGCAGGACATGAAGCTAGGAAAGTATATAATGGATTTAAATACTCAAAAGATGAAAACAGTAACAACTTACAAACAATACTAAACAAATTTGAAGAGTACTGTAAGGAATTTGAACAGCACGGTATGCTCAGAGGCCAAACTGCACAGAGAATGAGTGATGCAAAACTCAAACAATCACTAAAAGAACAAGAAATCGCGAGTGAAAAGTACAGATCAAAAAGAAGAAAAACCTTGAATTTTTCACAAAGCCAAAACACTGAAATCCAGTACAAATCGAAAGGAAAAGGTAACTTACAACTGTCAGAAAGAAAAAACGCTGAAATCCACGATAAAATGGCATCGGAGCACATTTTACAGTCTCGGGGAGACAAAGAACTAAAAACTGCGTCTGTGCATGCGCAGGAAACAGAAGCCGCGCATGCGCAGCTACAATTACCCGTTTTGCGTTCTGCACATGCGCAAGCCATGCATGCGCAGTTTAAAGAAGTTCTTGTTGCTGATCGTTGTGCGCATGCGCAAGCCACGCATGTGCAGTCTCAAAACATTTTGGTCGCGGATCGTTATGCGCATGCGCATGCCGCGCATGCGCAGTGGACACAAAACCGCACAGTAAAGGAAGGCCGATTTGCGCATGCGCAATTGATTCCTATGCATGGCGTCACAAGCGTCATGATGTCTGAGCATCCGGACCACGCCTACTTAAAAGGGAAATGCCCGAAAATTGAAAACAAAATACTTAAACTGTAAAACCAAATTTTCTTGCTTCAGAACACAGAAAAACGCCTGAACTTAAACCAGCAGTTGAAAATAACTCTCACAACACCCTGGAAAAAGCAGTCTGCACCACCTAAAGTGAAGAGAACAAAAAGAAATCCGAAACAAAATAAGATGATTTGTTTTTCGAACAATACTACTCAGACATGGCTGAGTTATTCGGATATGCTGATCACAGCATCAGCGACACGGTCGCAAAGCTCAACACGAATCTACTCGTGGTAGATGAATCCAACACCATGGTGCCATGGCAGATCGACGATACATTGGATGACAGCAATACCCAAGACGAAGACGACGCCACACGGAGAGCACAGAAAGACTCCACAGAGAGAGCGATGACAGGCTCCACAGTGCGAGTGATGAAAGACTCCAAAAGGGAAGCAAGGAAATACTCCCTGGTGAACACCATGCATGAACAAGACCATGAAGGTCAACCCGCCGTATCTGAGCAACCGCAAGCAGACTATGAAAGTCTACCAAGCTCACATAATCAAGAAGAAGACAATGTACATCTACCCACTGCATGCGAAAACAGTGACAAGGTGATCACACTCGACATACAGGAGGTACAGGATCACAGCGAGACTGACAGTTCTCAGCTTGTCTGTACAGAAGCACAGAGTAGGGCCACCCAAGAGTCCAGAGAGACCACGTCAATTGAAATCATGAAGATTTTGACTCCAGAAGAGGAGCACCAAGAGTCCAGAGAGACCGCGTCAAATGAAATCGTGAAGAATTTGACTCCAGAAGAGGAGCACCAAGAAAGCAAAGATGACGAATCAAATCCACCACAAATGACTGATGTCATCAGCATCAATGCAACAACAGATCATTCTCACAATTCTCGAGACGAAACGTTCAATGTAACAGATTCCACAAAGGACACTCGCATCAATAACTGTGACAATGACTCAAATTATCCACACGGGACACTCATTGAGCATAACAAGAAAACCAAAAGCCACAAGAATCACAGCAGAAACGAGAACAACAACAGCAAGAACAAAAGCAACATGAAGCGCGATAAGGACAACAAAAATCGCAAGAAGCACTGCAGAAACAAGAACAATAACAGAACCAACAAAAACTACAAGCACAACGACAAAATCTACAAGAAGAACAACAAAACCAACAAGAAGCATAACAAAGATAGCGACAACAACAAAGACAGAAACGACAAAAACAGCAACAAGAACGGCAACGAAAACAACAAAAACAGGAATGACAGAAACAACAGCAATGAAACAACGACTTGTACAAAATGGTACAACTCTGCACATGAAGGGCAATGCCACAGCACACTGCAAAACAATGACAAGACTACAAACATTCCGTGGGATGACAACGAATCGCACAAACCCACATCTGCTCCAGAACAAGCAAGCACACCAGCTTTCAAGGCAGATGACATACTAAATCGATACCACAAGCACAGAAAAAAGTCCATGTCAGTCAACATCAGTGGTTCGACCATGCAAACACCATGGGATGATGTATTGGTTACTTAAAATAACAAGAACACCGACAACATTCACAACAGAGTTGCAATATCAATATCACCACGTCAACAACAACAAAAGAAAAAACACAGTGAACAAATTCATCAAGTTTGGACTCATAAATGTTTTTATTAAGAGTGGACTCATAAATATAAATTGGCTTTGTAAAATATGCAATAGCGCCATCACTTCTATAGATACACATATCATAAATAACTGTTTTGTACAATTTTCTTTAATGATGTACAGAAAATATGTAAAGAAAAAAAGGGGGATGTGGTGATTGTAGATCTGAGTAGATGCAATACAACTGAGCAAGCACTAGAGGGAGCATGGGAGAGCTATAAATACACAGGGACAGGAAGTGAGGACACACTTCACGGAAGGCAGAACTCGTAGCAGGACACAGACACAGGCAGGCAGCATTTGAGGTAGCCATAAGTTTAGCTCTGAAGACAGAACAAATTCACAATAAAGTATCTTCTCCAACTTTGAGACTACGAGCTTTATTAAGACACGAGGAACAACACAATTCTATCTTCTTGATAACTTGTGGTTTTATATCTGATACAGGTGGTAGTGTAGAAATGAGATTGACATGCAGATCTACATCGTCAGCAATACAATAGTTTGTATCGTTGCTTTAGATAATGTATCTTCTTTAAATTGTATCTCGTTGACAAATGGTAGTGCACTAAAATTAATGAACACATTACTGAATTTGCTGACAATGTTCTTAGATTCGTTGGAGTGGTGATCCAATCCTTTGTGGATGCTATATACCAACTGTATTGGACCAAATTCTTCACAGGACTGCCCACCTAATAATGAATCCAAGCCCTTGGAAACAGTACAGAATGGGGCGGAATAAACTGTGTTCTTCACCACCACACTCAGGTCGCAAGCACCATAACATTTAATGCTTGAGCCATTATAATGTCTCAGAAATATTTTGTGATTTCTTCTAATTGGCTGATTAAATTGGCTTTGGACCACTGTACCGTTCACTTCAAGTGGTAACAGCCATTTGCCCTCATCAACCGCATTAAGTTTGCATTTTTTTAAGTGCTGGAGAATTTTTTGGTGTCTACAAAATATTCTTCTTCTCTGTATTACTCCAACAAACAATTATGTTTTATCACTGGAATCTGTCTTCCACTCTGCTGACTGATCTGGGGTTGAGTTTAGAGTAACAATTCTGAGCAAAGTGATTTTTTCCTTCGCATCTGGAACAAAACTTGCCAAACACTGGACACTGCCTTAATTTGTGTCTTTGACCACATCTTTTACACAGAAATACTTTGTCCTGATCTTTAATCTATTTGTTGATGTGCAGGAACTTTCCCGCCTGTTTTGGAAGTTTCCCACCTTTTTGGAAAAAGGGTGGCAACTGGAGTTTTCTCCTCCAAGAAGACACCACCATTACTGAGAAACATTTTAGAATGCTGTGCTGCTAGCTTGAGAGCCTGACAGATCTTAACTGTTTTTTCCAAAGATAGCTCCGATTCCTCTTTCCAAAATGCATCAACTCACATTTTCCCACATTGTATTCCAGCTGCCATTTCCTTGCCCACTCTCCTAGCCTGTCCAAGTCCTTCTGCAGCCTCCCCTGCTTCCTCAATACTTCCTATCCCTGTATGGGTGTACAAAACAAAGAAGGAGCTTAATGTATCTGTGATTGGTATGAGTCAACAATAAATGAAGATTGGGTTGATATGAAAATGTGTGACAAGCATTCTTGGGTGGTTAGCCTGATGGATATTAATATTGGATGATCTTATCTTGGCAGCATCCTGAAAGAAGCCTTTTTCGTGCAGAATCTGTTGCGAGATCCTGCCGGACATATCTACGGAATGAATTAACTCCTAATAGGCATGCAGTTCTGTTGCCATGAATTCGCCAAACAGAACAAAACTTCCTGTCCACTCATATGCATCAGCACCTCCATATTGCCACTCAACAAACAGGGGACTACTGCACAGGTCCATTATTTTCTATGGAAAAGAGAAGAAAGAATTGAATTTATATAGTGCTTTTGTCATGCTCACATCATATCCCATTAATGCCTGAAAATGAAGGGCTTTTTAAAAAGCAGAATGGAATATGGACAATTTCCTAAGACCCAATAGGGAATCCAGGTCGTCAGGTGATTTTTTGTGATCGCTGTACTAACAGGAGTTAACTGATGTCTTTGAAAAGCCATAAAACGTAAAGGTCCATGCGCAGGACCCTCCCTTGAAAAGACATTCAAGATGCAAAATCACTTGTGGAACTTATAGTTCCTATTATCTGGATATATACAGAAACTCAAATACAGTGGTCACCCCAGACTTGGTGTCGGCAAACTCGAAGACTAACAAAGAAAGCTGTGGGAAAACCATTTTCATCACAAGCAGGTGTGAATGGCTACCATTCATTCCCCATTGTGTGTCGAATCATTTGTGTGGACAATGGAAGTATTGATTCTGTGGTCTCATGGCTTGAGACAGCAAATCTTATTATTCCAAGAAGAAGCCAGAGCAAGTCAGGCTTGGACCATTCAGCACTGAGGGATCAACGTCTTCCCGGCAAGAAGAAAGGAACCATGTCTAAAAATGCAGTCAATGCAAGCAGTAAGGAGAGGGGCAAATTTGTTTCTATCTGCACTATTCTTCTCTCCAGAATAAAACCCAGAAACATCTAACTTTAATTTATTTTCAGACCTGCAAAGGACTGATAAAGGACACGTGATTAATTTCTTGGTTTCTATTAATAATGATGTGGAGATGCCGGCATTGAATTGGGGTGAGCACAGTAAGAAGTCTCACAACACCAGATTAAAGTCCAACAGGTTTGTTTCAAATCACTAGCTTTCGGAGCACTGCTCCTTCCTCAGGTGAATGAAGAGTTGACCTGAGGAAGGAGTAGTGCTCCGAAAGCTAGTGATTTGAAACAAACCTGTCGGACTTAAACATTTATTTTTACCCTTGATTTTTAAAAAAAACTTATCAGAACGTCTCTTCATTTCTACTCTTTAAAGTCACAACACACAAAAGATTTAAAATGCTCCTCAGAAGTACATTATGTTGCGGCTAGCAGAGGGATGAGGAAATAAGAAAAAAATCCTTTCCTATCCGTAACACTTTTCATGACTACAGGATGTCTCAAAGGACTTTATAGTTGATTAAGTGCTGTTTGAAGTGTTGTAAAATCGAAAACACAGCAGCTAATTTTGTGTACAGCAAACTCTCACAGACAGCAATATGGTCATCACTATATTTATTTTGTGACAGAGTCATTTATGACACAGAAGGAGGTTCATTCAATCCATTGAGTCCATGTCAGATTTCCACAGAGTAATCCAGTCAGTTCCTTTCCCTCGTTCGATCCCCAAAACACAGTAAGATTATTTCATCAGGTGTCCATTGAAATCATTATCATCAACCACACCCCTGTGGGAAGTGAGTTCCAGGTCATTCCCATTTTCTGCGTAAAAAAGCTTTCTCTTATATTTCCCCTGCAGCTCTTGCCCAAATCTTAAATTTTTGTCCCTTAGTCATACATTCAGCTAATGTGAAATGTTTCCTTGCCTGCCTTATCTAAGTCTGTCATCACCTTATGTACCTTTGTCAAATCTCCCTTTAATCTCTTTTGCTCCAAGGAGAAAAATCTCAACTTTCTCAACCTAACCTTGTGTAACATAAACTCCCAGCACCATCCCTGAAACTATCCTGGTTAATCTCCTTTGCGCCCTCTCAAGGATCATCACATTGTTCCAAAGTGTGGTGACTAGAACTGGATGCAATTCTATAGTTGGGGCCCAACCAGTGCTTTAAAGGGGTTAGGCATATCTTCCCTCCTTTTGTACCCAATGCCTCTATATGACTTATACTTTGCTCCACTTTCTCAATATATACTCCCATCTTCAAAGATTGACGGTACCCCAGCTTCCTTTGTTCCTGCACATTTTTGAAATGGTGCCTTTAAAGTCTATATTGCCTTTCCCCATCCCTTCTGCCAAAATATATCACCTCACACTTACCTGTTAAATTCCATCTGCCACCTGTCTATCCATTCTGCTATCTTATCTGTGACCTTTTTCATACAATTTGTATCATCTTCACATTTGTCACTCCTCCGAGTTTAGGATCATTGGTAAATTTTGAGATTTTACTTTGTTTTCCAACATCCAAGTAATGTATACAGCAAACAAAAAAGCAATGGTCCGAGCACAGACCTTGGGAACACAAAGCTCCACCACATTCCAGTTTTAAAAAAACTAACCATCTGCCATGACTCACTGCTTTCTGTCTTTAAGCCACATTTTTGTTCAACTGCACAGTGCCCCTCCTGGTCCATAAGCCTCAATTTTGTTAATCAGATCTAAATAGTGGTACTTTGTTAAACACTTTCTTAAGATTCATATAAGCAACACCTACAATATAAAAGCAAATTACTGCAGATGCTGGAATCTGAAACCAAAGACAAAAAGCTGGAAAATCTCAGCAAGTCTGGCAGCATCTGCAAGGAGTGAAAAGAGCTAACGTATCAAGTCCAGATGACCCTTTGTCAAAGCTTGAGACATCTTGTAGATCAAGCTTTGACAAAGGGTCATCGGGACTTGAAACATTAGCTCTGTTCTCTCCCTACAGATGCTGCCAGACCAGCTGAGATTTTCCAGCATTTTCTCTTCAGCAACATTTACAATATTCCCTTCAACAACTTTCTATTTTACTTCATCAAAAAATTTGTATAGATAAGTCAAGCACAATCTGCCTTTTACAACTTTGTGCTGGTTTTCCTTTAGTTAACTGCAACCTCTCCAAATGACTGTTGATTTTTTTTCACCGATTAAGGATTCTAAAACTATAGACCATATGAACTGATGGAATAAGAGCAGGAGTAGGCCATTCAGCATCTCAAATCTGCTGCGCCATTCAATGAGATTGTAGCTGGTCTATTTGTCATTCGAGTTCCGTAGCCCCATCTACCCAGTTAACCTTTGATTCCCATGCCGAACAAAAATCTATCCATCTTTACCTTCAAAATATTCAGTGACTCCACTTCCACCACCTTCTGAAGCAGAAAGTTCCAAAGTCATATAACACTCAGAGGGAACATTTGCTTCCTCATCTCTGTCCGAAAAGGACACCTAATTTTAAAACCGTGCCCATGAGTTCTGGACTCACCACAAGAGGAAACATCCTTTCCAAGTCCACCTTGCCAAGACCATTCAGGATCTTATACACTTCAATCAAACCACTTCTTCATCTTCTAAATTATAGTGGAAACAAGCTTTCTGGTCAAATTGTTGGACAAACTAACCTGTAGTTGCGAGGACTGTCCTTGCATCTTTTCTTGAATAATGGTGTCACATCTACTACTCTCTAATCCTCTGGTACCGCCGCATATCTGGGGAAGCTTGAAAGATTAATGCAAACCCTTCCACCATCTCCATTCCCACCATTTCCTTTAGCGGCTTGGGATGCAATTGTCATCCGAACCTGATGACTTATGTACAAGTGCAGCAAGCATTTCCAGGACCTTCTCCCATTCAATTTTCACACTACCCATTGCTCCCACTATCTCTGTTTCTACCATATTCTGTCAGTTTCCTCTTCCTTAGTAAACATCAATGAAAATAGCTAATTGAGTTGTCTACCTCGAAGCATATATCAGTCTCTTTGTCCCTAATAGGTCCCTCTGCATCTCATACTATCTGTTTACTGTTTATTTGCCAGTAGAAGAGTTTTCCTATTTATGTGGACTACCATTCTATTCTCATAGTCTCTCTCACTTTGCCAGTGATATTTTTCTCTTCCATTCCCCAGTCAACCTATTGTATTTGACCTGGTTTTCACTTGAAGCATGCATCTTTTTTGTTTCATCATAATCTTTACCCCCTTTGTCATCCAAGGATCTATTTAAGAGTTGGTTTAGCTCAGTGGGCTAGACAGCTAGTGTGTAATGCAGAACAAGGCCAGCAGCGTGGGTTCAATTCCTGTATCAGCCTCCCTGAACAGGAGCTGGAATGTGGCAACATGGGGCTTTTCACAGTAACTTCATTGAACTTGTGACAATAAGCCATTATTATTATTAAATCTAGATTACCTGACTGAACGTTATCCAGAAAGGTCAACTTTTTCAGGCCTCAATAGGTAAAGTGCGAGGCTCATCGGCACATGAGAGTTATGACATCACCCCTTTGAAGCAATGTCATTAGTTGTCTGCCAGTGAGATGTTGAGTCTCTTAGCACGTACCCATTTTCCTTTTTGAGAGCATTTACATTTTCCACTTCCTATACTGAGTCCCATTTTCTCATTCATCATAGATTTGGAAGTTGTCACAGAAATCAACGTTGCAGATTTTGGTCTAATACTTCTATGTTTAATGTTAGTGTACTTACGGAAGGCGGTGCTTATATTCTGAATTTATTCTTGGTTTAACATTGATTTTATTGGCTAATATGAAGATATTGCTGTTGCTGTGGAGACATGTTTACGATTCTGGAGAATGTGCTTCCATTTTGCATGCAAGGGAAGCAGCATTTTTCTAACTGGTATGTTTCACAATATAGCATGTTAACTTGCGTTAGTTTAAAATTGATTTAGTGCCATAATACCACATTTACAATTTGATTCAGTCGCGTATTTTTACGTTTTAGTGCTTTTGGGACGCTGCTTACACTATTTCATACCAGGTTTTTCCACTGACTGAAGTGTCAACAACCCCTTTTCAATTATTAGCTATTAGAAAATGAGACATCTGTCTAAATTCTAGGTCAATAAATATGAAATTAATTGTTTCCATCTTTTAAAGGACAAGGTTACAGTTGTTTAATTGATTTTGCTTTCATGCTTAATGAACAAAAGCACCTATTTCATCATGTTTTATTGAGCTGATTATTTTTAGCTTGATTGTTGAAATGTGAACAAACTGAGGGAAGCATCTCAGTGATTGATAAACTTTGACTGGAGTGTCGGCAACATATAAACATGTAAGGAGGTTGTGAGCAGCAATATTCTTTGAGAGACAGAGTAACTGGGAACTGCCCCCCGGGGGGAGGGCACGGTAGCACAGTGGTTAGCACAGTTGCTTCACAGCTCCAGGGTCCCAGGTTCGATTCCCGGCTTGGGTCACTGTCTGTGCGGAGTCTGCACATTCTCCCCATGTCTGTGTGGGCAGCACGGTGGCCTAGTGGTTAGCACAACCGCCTCACGGCGCTGAGGTCCCAGGTTCGATCCCGGCTCTGGGTCACTGTCCGTGTGGAGTTTGCACATTCTCCCCGTGTCTGCGTGGGTTTCGCCCCCACAATCCAAAAATGTGCAGAGTAGGTGGATTGGCCACGCTAAATTGCCCCTTAATTGGAAAAAATAATTGGGTAATCTAAATTTATAAAAAAAAAAATGTCTGTGTGGGTTTCCTCTGGGTGCTCTGATTTCCTCCCACAGTCCAAAGATGAGCAGCTTAGGTGGATTGGCCATGCTAAATTGCCTTTAGGTTAGGTGGGATTACTGGGTTACGGGGATAGGGTGGAGTTGAGGGCTTAAGTGCGGTGCTCTTTCCAAGAGCCGGTGCAGACTCGATGGGCCGAGTGGGCTCCTTCTGCACTGTAAATACTATGAAACTATGCTGTAAGATAGGGCTACATATTACAAGCAATGGGGGGGAAGGCCAAATGACTCCCCCACTCTCTCTCCCCCCCCCCCCCCCCCCCACCCCTGGCAGCGAATCAGTGGAAGCCGAATCACTCCACACAGTCTACCCCACCCATTACATGCTGCGGTGGGCTAATTGTCTGACAATGGGAGCTCCACCACTCAGTGAAGAGAAAATCGCGCCATTGGGAGCTGATGGCCAATTGAGTTGCCTGGCAGATCCAGCAGTCCTGGCAGCACCTAGAGGGCATTAGTCGGCACCACCAGGAAGTGCAACCAAACCTAAGAAGAAGGCTCAATGGATCCAAGAGTACAGTAAGTCCATGGTTCTGTGCAGATAGAGTCCAGCCAGTTTATGCGGTGACAGTGGTGGGGAAGGGGAGGTGGGTGAGGGTGGGTCTTAGTGAGCAGCCGGGTAGGAAGAAAGGGGGAGTACTATCTTAAGGACTGTCTCCCGACGCAAAATTCTTCCTGCCCATCCTTTCAAAATCAACATTTTTAAACGATCTGCCTACTCCTGCTTGACTGCCCATGCAAATCGTATTATGCTGTGCACAATGTATTATTGGGGGGTCATAAAATAATCATAGAATTTACAGTGCAGAAGGAGGCCATTTGGCCCATCGAGTCTGTATCTGCCCTTGGAAAAACCACCCCACTTAAGACCACACCTCCACCCCATCCCCGTAACCCAGTAACACCACCTAAACCTTTTTTTGGACACTGAGGGCAATTTAGTAGGGCCAATCCACTTAACCTGCACATCTGTGGGAGGAAACCGGAGCACCCAGAGGAAACCCATGCAGACACAGGGAGAATGTGCAGACTCCGCACAGACAGTGACCCAAGCCGGAAATTGGACCTGGGACCCTTGAGGTATAGCAACTGTGCTAACCACTGTGCTACTGTGCTGCACAACCATTTGGGCAACACGGTGGCACAGTGTTTAATACTGCTGCCTCACAGCTCCAGGAACCCGGAGTCAATTGCTTGGTAACAAGCTCAATTGACCCTTGAGGACTGCCACCCTCCCATTGTGTCATGGGGGTGAGCTCAGGGTGAGCAGGAAGGTGGTAGCATTGCCACAAACCCTATTTTACGTGCAAAACCACACCCAGCTTGCTGAAAATGTACCTGGCAGGAGTACCTAAATCCAAATGCAGAAATGAGATTGAGGGGGAAAATATCTTGTTTGTGATAAGAAAGATTCAACACAATAAGGAATACTTTTAAGAGAGGAGAGGATGGTGAAACATTGGCAGGAAAGAAGGCAGGTCTGCGAGAGAGAATACACTCGAAGGTTGAGATTGGAGCCAAAGGAAAATAGTCAGACGCTAAACTGAATAAGCAGCAAAGATAGAAAAACATCAAAGTCTTGTTTTAAAAAAAAGTAAAGGGGATCTCGAGCAGATATAAAATTATTAAAGGATAGAGAAATACATTTATTTTTAAAGGTAAAGGAAAACTTTAAGGAAAACACTTCAGGCGCTACCAAGCATCCAAACCTGAAATATTAACAATAACGTGAAATATTTGGGCAGCTCGGTGGCACAATGTTTAACACTGTTGCCTCACGGGTTCAATTCTGGCTTCGGGTGACTGTCGGTGCGAGTCTGCACATTCTCCCCCTGTCTGCGTGGGTTTCATTCGGGTGCTCCGATTTCCTCCCACAGTCCAAAGATATGCGGGTTTGGGGGATTGACCATGATAAATTGCCCCTTAGTGGCCAAAAAGGTTATGCGGGGTTACTGGGTGACAGGGATAGGGTGGAGGTGTGGGCTTATGTAGGATGTTCTTTGAAAGGGCCGGTGCAGGCTTGATGGGCCGAATGGCCTCCTTCAGCACTGTAGATTCAGCACTGTAGAAAAAAATAATTGTCTCCTGCGTCAGCGCACTGACATCAGGAGGAGGTGGCGGTGCTTCTCGCTGGTTGCCGTGCATGCACACTGATGAGCGGGCCGGCATGTAGTGCGCTCGCATTTTTTATATAGTCACGACTGTCATTTTCAAAGCCACTCGCAGCCTGCATTGTTAAAAGCTGGCTGCTGTGGCTGTTGCGCCTGAATTCACGCGATTGGGAACGCCGCAATGGACACCTCGCGACCCTCCCGACACCTGCCCGCGAACCACCCGCGGGCTGCGACTCCACTTTCAAAATGCCTGCCTTAAATTATGTCTTCAAAAGTGCCTTGCTCCCAGTGGCAAGGTTGTGGGAGGTGCCAGACAAAGTATGATCCAAAACGTCCTCAATGGCAGAACAAGTGAAGAAAGACTTTGCTCTGAATTCGGCTTCGGCGTAGGGGTGCCCACAATGGGAAACCCCATTGGCCGGCTGCCGAGAAGGAGAATCCCGCTGCTGGCAGGGGCGCGCCGCACCAGAAAACAGGTATGGCAGGACGGAGAATCCTCCTCTTTGCATCTCACCATCTGTGAAGGTGGAAGAAGGCTGCAGCGGCAAGTTGATCGCAGTCATCGTGGGTCACCAAAATCTGACCACTAACCTGTCAATTCCCTTGTTAATCAAGAATCTATCTCATTTAGCCTTGAAACTATTCAATGACCTTGCCTCCATTGCTCTCTGCAGAAGAGAATTCCACAGGCTAACAATCCTCTGCGCAAAATAAATTCTCCTCATCTCTGTCTTAAATGAACTCCCCTTAATTTAAAATTTGTTTTAATCTCTCCCACAAGGGGACACATCCTTTTTGCATTTACCCTATCAGCTCCCCTCAGGATCTTAAACATAAGAACATAAGAACGAGGAGCCATCTGGCCCCTCGAGCCTGCTCCGCCATTCAATGAGATGATGGCTGATCTTTTGTGGAGTCAACTCCACTTTCTGGCCCGAACACCATAACCCTTAATCCCTTTATTCTTCAAAAAACTATCTATCTTTATCTTAAAAACATTTAATGAAGGAGACTTAACTGCTTCACTGGGCAAGGAATTCCATAGATTCACAACGGTTTGGGTAAAGAAGTTCCTCCTAAACTCAGTCCTAACTCTACTTCCCCTTATTTTGAGGATATGCCCCCAGTGGACCCGCCAATGGAAACAACCTGCCCGCATCTATCCTATCTATTCCCTTCATAATTTTACATGTTTCTATAAGATCCCCCCTCATCCTTCTAAATTCCAACGAGTACAGTCCCAGTCTACTCAACCTCGCCTCGTAATCCACACCCTTCAGCTCTGGGATTAACCGAGTGAATCTCCTCTACACACCCTCCAGTGCCAGTATGTACTTTCTCAGGTAAGGAGACCAAAACTGAACACAATACTCCAGGTGTGGCCTCACTAACATCTTATACAATTGCAGCATAACCTCCCTAGTCTTAAACTCCATCCCTCTAGCAATGAAGGACAAAATTCCATTTGCCTTCTTAATCACCTGTTCCACCTGTAAACCAACTTTTTGCGACTCATGGACTAGCACACCCAGGTCTCTCTGCGCAACAGCATGTTTTAATATTTTATCATTTAAATAATACTCCCTTTTGCTGTTATTCCTATCAAAATGGATAACCTCACATTTGTCAACATTGTATTCCATCTGCCAGACCCGAGCCCATTCACTTAACGTATCCAAATCCCTCTGCAGACTTCCAGTATCCTCTGCACTTTTTGCTTTACCATTCATCTGAGTGTCGTCTGCAAACTTGGACACATTGCCCTTGGTCCCCAACTCCAAATCATCCATGTAAATTGTGAACAATTGTGGGCCCAACACTGATCCCTGAGGGACACCACTAGCTACTGATTGCCAACCAGAGAAACACCCATTAATCCCCACTCTTTGCTTTCTATTAATTAGTCAATCCTCTATCCATGCTACTACTTTACCCTTAATGCCATGCATCTTTATCTTCTGCAGCAACCTTTTGTGTGGCATCTTGTCAAAGGCTTTCTGGAAATCCAGATATACCACATCCATTGGCTCCCCGTTACCTACCGCACTGGTAATGTCCTCAAAAAATTCCACTAAATTTGTTAGGCACGACCTGCCCTTTATGAACCCATGCTGCGTCTGCCCAGTGGGACAATTTCCATCCAGATGCCTTACACAGTGCTCCAGATGTGGTCTCACAAACGCCTTGTATGATGTAACAAAACTTTCCTACTTTTATACTGGATTCCCCTGGCAATAAATGCCATCATTCAATTTACCTTCCTTTTTAAAAATAAATTGAGAGTACCCAATTAATTTTTCCAATTAAGGGGCAATTTAGTGCGGCCTATCCACCTACCCTGCACATCTTTGGGTTGTGGGGGCGAAACGCACGCAAACACGGGGTGAATGTGCAAACTCCACACAAACAGTGACCCAGGGCCGGGATCGAACCTGGGACCTCGGTGCCATAAGGCGGCAGTGCTAACCACTGCGCCACCATGCTGCCCACAATTTACTTTCCTAATCGCTTGCTGTCCCTGCATACCACCTTTTTGAACTCATGTACCAGGGCACCCAGATCCCTCTCTATCAGCTTAGCAATCGCTCTTTATTTAAATAATATGCTTCTTTTCTATTCTTCCTGCCAAAGTGGACAAAGTGTCCCACACAATGCTCTATCCAAATGTTTGCCCATTCACTTAAACTATCTACATCCCTTTGCAGCCAGCTTATGTCCTCTTCGCAATCTGCTCTGCCACCTATCTTTGTGGCACCAGCAAAACTACTGCATTTGGTCCTTTCATCCGAGTCATTGATATGGATTGTGAATAGTTGAGGCCCCAACACTGATCTCTGCAGCACTCCACTTGTTTCGGCTTGCCAGCCCCAAAACTAACCATTCATCCCTACACTCTTAACAAACCAATGCTCCATCCCATGCTAATATGGTATCACGATTCCATGAAAATTTATTTCGTGCAGTAACTTTTGCTTTGACGGCTTTTCAAAATCCAAGTACACCACAAATGTAGGTTCCCCTTTGTCCAGGTTGCTTTCTCAAACAACTCGAATGAATTATCATACACAATTTCCCTTTCATAAAACCATGTTGACTCTGATTGAATTATGAATTTGGGGCAGCACGCTAGCATGGTGGTTAGCATCAATGCTTCACAGCTCCAGGGTCCCAGGTTCGATTCCCGGCTGGGTCACTGTCTGTGCGGAGTCTGCACATCCTCCCCGTGTGTGCGTGGGTTTCCTCCGGGTGCTCCGGTTTCCTCCCACAGTCCAAAGATGTGCGGGTTAGGTGGATTGGCCATGCTAAATTGCCCGTAGTGTCCTAATAGTAAGGTTAAGGGGGGGAGTTGTTGGGTTGCGCGTATAGGGTGGATACGTGGGTTTGAGTAGGGTGATCATTGCTCGGCACAACATCGAGGGCCGAAGGGCCTGTTCTGTGCTGTACTGTTCTATGTTCTATGTTCTATGATTTTCTACATTCTGATAGGACCTTTCCAGTATCTAGGAATCTTTGGAAAATTACAATCAGTAGCTTACGATTTCAGTGCCCACTTCCCATGAGACCCGAGGATGCAGGTCATTAGGTCCCGGGATCTTGTTTTAATTTAGTTCTAATACTTTTCTCAGTATTCTTTCCCTGTTTATGGCACTTGTTTTAATTTCCTCTTTCTCATTCACCTCTTGAGTGACAAGTATTTTAGGGATCTTATTTGCTTCTTTTTCAGAGAAAACTGAGTCAAAGGACAGGATTTAGCGGCCATGTTAGCAATAGGGGCAACTACTGCAATGGTCACTAAACATCGTGAGAAGCTCAAAACAGGATTTGTGCCGACGATATTTCCCAGGCCCTGCCCGATGACACAGGTAGGTTCACGCCCAGGAAGGATGAAAAGCTGATTTGGATGAACTTGAATCCATTATGATATATTTAACGTGGTTAACGTCACATCTTCAGCACTCATTGAATCTTCCTACCACCAGGCATGACATCACTCTGGCACAAATTACTACTGCTTTGTTAAAAATGGGAACCTGGCACCATGACCTCCAAGAGGAAGGAAGGAGGTGAACATCACGTACTCCACCTAGCACCAGGGATCCCAAGGCGAAAGAGTTCGCCGGCCAACTCCGGAAAAAAGGAGTTGCTCAGAATTCTCCTAGGGAGGGGAGGGGTCAGGAACATAGGAATTAGAAGCAGAAGAAAACAACTCAGCCTGACAATCCTGCTCCTCCATTCAATTAGATCATGGCTGATCTCTTCCTGATCGTAAAGCCACCTCCCAACTGTTCCCCATATCCTTTAAACCTGTTTTTTAAATCAAAAATATATCCATCTCCCTCTTGAAACCATTTAATGATTCGGACTCCACCCACTATGGGGCAGCGAGTTTCATACATTCGCAACCCTCTGCGAGAAAGGGTTCCTCCTCATCTCAGTTTTAAATCTACCACCTCTCAACCTATATCTGTGACCTCTTGTTCTAGATTGCCCCACAAAAGGAAACATTTGGTCTACATTTACTCTTAGTATCAATCCCTCTTAGTATTTTATATACCTCGATCAGATCCCCCCTCATCCTTCTCAACATATGTCCAAACTGTTTAAGTTCTCCTCATACATTAACCCCTTCATCCCAGGAATCAATCTGGTGAACCTCCTCTGACTGCCTCCATTGCGATCACATCCTTCCTCAAATAAGGAGACCAAAACTGGACACAATACGCCAAATGTGGTCTCACCAACCCACTATACAATCACAATACTTCTCTACTTTTATAATCCAGCCCTTTTGCAATAAACACAAACATTCCATTTGCCTTTCTTATTACATTTTGTACCCTCATTCAGACTTTCTGTGATTCATGAACAAAGATACCCGGATCCCTCTCCTAGACGCATTTTGAATCTGCTTTCCAGTTGGATAATAATTTGCCTGACTATATTTTTGGCCACAACGGGTAACCTTATACTTATCCACATGAAACACTATCTGCCAAATTTTGGCCCAATCACCTAGCCTTGCTATGTCTGTCTGCAAAATCTGTATCTCCTCTTCACTGCCTGCTTTCTCACCTATTTTCGTATCTTCCTCAAATTTTGCAATGTTATAATCTGTTTCGGCTTGCAGATCATTAATATAGATTGTAAACAGTTGAAGTCTAAGGACTGAACCCTGTGGCACGCCGCTAGTTACAGTTCACCAGACAGAGAAGGACCCATTGAGGAAGGCGCTCGACGAACTGTACACAGTTTTAAACAACTACGAAACAGAACACCCGGAGGCCTTGTTCATTGTGGCCGGAGACTTCAACAAGGCCAACCTCAAGAGTGTACTGCCAAAATTCCACCAGCACATCTCCTGGCCCACCTAGGGCGACAACACTCTTGACCACTGCTACTGAAAAATCAAGGGCACCTACCGTTCCATCCCCCGACCGCACTTTGGGAAATCAGACCATAATACGTACTCCTTCTCCCGGCCTACAAGCAGAAACTCAAGCGGGAGAATCCAGCTCAGAAGGTCGTGCAGTGCTGGTCCGAGGAAACAGAAGAGCTCTTATGTGACTGCTCAGAGACAGTGGAGTGGTCCATATTTAAGAACTCAGCGACCAACTTAAATGAGTATGTCACCACCATCACAGACTTCATCAGCAAATATATGGATGACTGCGTGCCAAAGAAAGCAGTAGATATGTTCTCCAACCGGAAACCATGGCTCAATCGTGAGATTGACTCCCTACTGAAGGACCGATCTGAGGCGTTCAAGTCAGACGACCCTGACCTACACAAGAAATCCAGGTACGACCTCCGCAAAGCCATCCGAGATGCCAAGAGAGAATATCAAACCAAGCCAGAGTCACAGATGTGGTGAAATGCATCACTGTAAATACACAAGGGGTTTACTACGACTAAGTAAACATTAGAGGGAGCACCAGAGACGTCATGACATGCAGACATACAGCTAATGAACATATAGAATAGGATACGACCAATGGGCAGTCAAGACACCCAGAGGTGGCACTACCACAAGGGGGCATTACACAACCCTTATATAAGGACAGGGCACACATGATCTGTCTCTTTCCACAGGTGACACTTAGAGAGTAGGACAGGGGCGGATCAGAAGCATCACACCCACCATGTGTCTTAGAGCAGACTGGTTAGTAGACTGAGTTACTATAATAAGATTAGCAGGAGAGTCCAACTCATAGAGAACTGTGCTAATGGTTCAATAAATCACATTGAACTGACTGAAAATTCTGGAGTATCTTTTGGTCAAAGCTGCATCGAGTTGCAGCCTGTGTTATCCCAGAGTACATAACACCACATGGTACCAGTAGTGCCTGTTGAATCTATATAGTTCAACTCAGCAAGATCCGTGACTACCAGCAACAGCACCCAGGCAAGATGATCGAGATTCCGGTTCCTCAGCAACTCAGATACCACAATCTCAGTGCCAACTGGCATGCATTCAAGCAGAGATTTGAGATTTACATGGTAGCATCCAACCTAGATGGCGTGGCCGATGCTGAGAAGATAGATCTTCTACTCACATTTGCGGGTGAAAGCGCAACTGAAATCTTCAACTCCTTCAAGTACTCCAAAGGGCAGGACAAGAGAGACTTCCAGACAGTCCTGGAAAAATTTGAAAACTACTGTGAGGTAAACACAACAGAAATTGGTGAAACTGTCACCTATACACACCACGAGGCAAAGGTAGGCTTGCAACAGAAGCAAACAACATTTTTGATTGACAGCCATCTTGCACAAGGAGCCGCACATGTGCAGTTCCCGAGTAGACATGAACCGGCGAAACAGTGTTTTGCGCACGCGCGAGAAGCCGCACATGCACAGTTTCGAAAAGAGCGCACAGTGAAGGAAAATGATCTGCGCATGCGCAATCCATCTCTAAGTTCTACGTCACAAGCGTCATGATGTCAGAGGCCCCGGATCACGGCCACTTAAAGGGGAAATGTCCGGAAATAGTGAAAAAAAAATTTAAAGCCAGAAAACACGATTCTTTCACTTGGAACGACAGCACAATGCCTGAACTTCAACCAGTAGCTGAAATTAACCTCCACAGAACTGCAACAAGCAGTTAGCACTGCCGTAAGAGATGATTTAGTCCTTGAAGACTACAACTCAGACGATGATTTCATCATTGGACGTGGTGACCTCAGTACCAAATCCAAACTGCAACGAGATGTGTTGTACATTGAAGCATCCGACACAATCATGAACAAATTCTTCGGGTTTTAGGATCCTCAGCTCAGCATAGACGACATCCCGACCCATGAGTACAGGATTTTGCTGCGGCCTGACGCCAAGAGACAGAGAGCGGTACAAGCCCACAGAGAGCGGCCTGACAGCACACAAGTGGTCCACGCACCACGAAGAGTCCCCGACTCCACAAAGGAAGCGATGAAAGATTCCACAGTGAGACCACTACACGACTCCGTTGAGAGCACAAAGATCAACTCCACAGCGAGACCACTGCATGACTCCACACAGGGAAAGATGCCAGACTCCACAGAGAGAGCGATATAAGCCTCCACAGCAAGCTGGTTGACAGACTCCACAATGGGAGCAACCCAAGACTCTAAAGTGCAGTCCATGCATGAACAAGACCATGAAGGTCTATCCACCTTATCTAAGCAACCAGCAGCAGACGATGCAAGTCTGCCATGCTCAAGTGCACAGCAAGACGACTATGACAGTCTACCACGCTCACGTGAAGAACAAGAAGACTCTGACAGTCTACCCAGCTCATCTAACTGACAAGAAGACACTGAAGGTCTACCCACTGTATGTGCAACAAATGACAAAGGCTTCACAATTCCCAAACAACATATGGGACATCTTAGCGAGACTGACAGATCTCAGCTAGTATGTACAGAGGCACTCGACAATCAAAGTGAGGCTGCTAGTGACTCCAGTGACACCACATTAATTCAAACTTCATCTACTCGAGACTGTCCACAAGAACCTGAAATGACTCCAGACGGGGAGCATCAAGAAACCAAAGGTGATTCAGGTGAACCAGATATGGCTCCAGACGGGGAGCATCGACAAGCCAAAGATGATTCAAGTGAACCGGACATGACTCCAGACGGAGAGCACCGAGGAATCAGACGGCACGCTCAATGAAACAGCAGATGCCACAAAGGACACTGACACAAGTAACTTTGTGAAGGACTCAAATTCTCCACTCGGTGTGGTCATTGTGCGCAACAAACACAACAACAAGCACATCAATAACAACAATGACAACAACAATAGAACAACAACTGGTACAACATGGAACAACTCTGTCCATGAAGGACAATGTTACTGCTCAGCTCAGAACAATGGCGAGAGTGTAAACATACCATGGCATGTCAACACATCTTACCAATTCACGTTTGCTACACTACGGACAAGCAAACCAGTTTTCGGAAAGATGTCATCAAGAATTGCTACCACAAGAATAAAAAAAAGAGTCCACCTCAGATGATGAAGTTATTTGACAATTTGAACACCTCCTGATGACTTCTTGGTTACGTAAACACCAGGACACTGACGGCGTTCACAAGGGAATGACATCAACATCGACACTTCCATAACAGCACAAGAAAGCCACTCGACAGTGTAAATTCATGAACTTTGAACTCATAACTATTCTTTGGTATTGTGTATGGGTCAGGGTTTAGAGAATCCCAAAGTGTATCATGGAGTTCACCTAACCCACAACTTTTAATAGATTGTGGTATGGAGAGCACACGGCCCACTCTACAGGTGTGGCACAGCAGAAATGAAAAGTATTTTTTAAAGCAAAACAATGTTTATTCTATGAACTCAAGTTAAACTTTCTGAAACAAACAGTGAACATCTGAGCAATCAGTAAATCAAATACACCCCCCAAAGAATACAACACTAAGTAATCTGTATGCCGTCCTTTTCACCCAGAAGACTTAACAAAGCTTCAAACAGGAGCACATTAGGTTTACATTCAATACTGAAAATCTTTCCATTTCTCAAGTACCACACTTTTAGAGTGGGCCGTGTGCTCCCCATACCACAATCTATTAAATGTTGTGGGTCAGGTGAACGCCATGATACACTTTGCGATTCTCTAACCCCTGACCCATAACAATTGTATAATCCTCAACGTCATCATAACTATTCTTTGATCTTGTATCGTTATCACAGTCATCACAACTTGTACATGTCATCGCTTATTCACCTGTTTTGTTAAATTTTTCTTTCACACAGCACAGAAAATATGCAACACAACAAAAGAGGGGATGTGGTGATATGCATCACTGTAAATACACAAGGAGTTAATGTAAATACACTACGACTAAGTAGACACTAGAGGGAGCACCAGAGATGTCTTGACAAGCAGACATACATAGAAAATAGAACATAGAACATTACAGCGCAGTACAGGCCCTTCGGCTCTCGATGTTGCGCCATCCTGTGAAACCCCTCTAAAGTCCCTCTACACTATTCCCTTATCATCCATATGGCTATCCAATGACCATTTGAATGCGTTTAGTGTTGTCAAGTCCACTACTGTTGCAGGCAGGGCATTCCACGCCCTTACTACTCTCTGAGTAAAGAACCTACCTCTGACATCTGTCCTATATTTATCTCCCCTCAATTTAAAGCTATGTCCCCTCGTGCTGGACATCACCATCCGAGGAAAAAGGCTCTCAATGTCCACCCTATCTAATCCTCTGATCATCTTGTATGCCTCAATTAAGTCACCTCTTAACCTTCTTCTCTCTAACGAAAACAGCCTCAAGTCCTTCCCTCCATACCAGGCAACATCCTTGTAAATCTCCTCTGCACCCTTTCCAATGCTTCCACATCCTTCCTATAATGTGGCGACCAGAAATGCATGCAATATTCCAAATGCGGCCGCACCAGAGTTTTGTACAACTGAAACATGACCTCATGGCTCGAAACCGAATTCCTCTACCAATAAAAGCTAACATAACTTTGCCTTCTTAACAACCCTCTCAACCTGGGTGGCAACTTTCAGGAATCTATGGACATGGACACCGAGATCTCTCTGCTCGTCCACACTACCAAGAATCTTACCATTAGCCCAGTATTCTGTCTTCCTGTTATTCCTTCCAAAATGAATCACCTCACACTTTTCTGCATTAAACTCCATTTGCCACCTGTCAGCCCAGCTCTGCAGCTTATCTATGTCCCTCTGTAACTTGTAACATCCTTCTGCACTGTCCACAACTCCACCGACTTTAGTGTCATCTGCAAATTTACTCACCCATCCTTCTACGCCTTCCTCCAGGTCATTTATAAAAAAGACAAACAGCAGCGGCCCCAAAACAGATCCTTGTGGTACACCACTAGTAACTGGACACCAGTCAGAACATTTCCCATCAACCACCACCCTTTGTCTTCTGTCAGCTAGTCAATTTCTGATCCAAACTGCTAAATCACCCTGAACGCAATGCCTCTGTATTTTCTGCAATAGCCTACCATGGGGAACCTTATCAAACGCTTTGCTGAAATCCATATACACCACATCAACTGCTTTACCCTCATCCACCTGTTTGGTCACCTTCTCGAAGAACTCAATGAGGTTTGTGAGGCACGACCTACCCTTCACAAAACCATGTTGACTATCTCTAATCAAATTATTCCTTTCCAGATGATTATACATCCTATCTCTTATAAACCTTTCCAAGACTTTTCCCACAACAGAAGTAAGGCTCACTGGTCTATAGTTACCGGGGTTATCTCTACTCCCCTTCTTGAACAAGGGGACAACATTTGCTATCCTCCAGTCTTCTGGCACTATTCCTGTAGACAAAGATGACTTAAAGATCAAAGCCAAAGGCTCAGCAATCTTCTCCATGGCTTCCCAGAGAATCCTAGGATAAATCCCATCCGGCCCAGGGGACTTATCTATTTTGATACTTTCCAGAATCGCTAACACCTCCTCCTTATGAACCTCAAGCCCTTCTAGTCTAGTAGCCTGTATCTCAGTATTCTCCTCAACAACATTGTCTTTTTCCTGTGTGAATACAGATGAAAAATACTCATTTAGCACCTCTCCTATCTCCTCGGACTCCACGGCACAACTTCCCACTACTGTCCTTGACTGGTCCTACTCTTACTTTAGTCATTCTTTTATTCCTGACATACCTATAAAAGCTTTAGGGTTATCCTTGATCCTACCTGCCAAAGACTTCTCATGTCCTCGCCTGGCTCTTCTTAGCTCTCTCTTTAGAGCCTTCCTAGCTAACTTGTAAGTCTCAAGTGCCCTAACTGAACCATCACGTCTCATCTTTACATAAGCCTCCTTCTTGCTCTTGACAAGTGTTTCAACTGCTTTAGTAACCCATGGTTCCCTCGCTCGACCACTTCCTCCCTGCCTAACAGGTACATACTTATCAAGGATACGCAGTAGCTGTTCCTTGAACATGCTCCACATTTCCATTGTGCCCATCCCCTGCAGTTTTCCTCTCCAGCCGATGCATCCTAAGTCTTGCCTCATCGCATCATAATTGCCTTTCCACCAGCTATAACTCTTGCCCTGCAGTGTATACCTATCCCTTTCCATCGCTAAAGTAAACGTAATCGAATTGTGGTCACTATCACCAAAGTGCTCACCTACCTCCAAATCTAACACCTGTCCTGGTGCATTACCCAGTACCAAATCCAATATGGCCTCGACTCTCGTTGGCCTATCTACATACTGCATTAGTTAACCCTCCTGCACACATTGGACAAAAACGGACCCATCTAAAGTACTCGAACTATAGTGTTTCCAGTCAATATTTGGAAAGTTAAAGTCCCCCATAACAACTACCCTGTTACTTTCACTCCTATACAGAATCATCTTTGCAATCCTTTCCTCTACATCTACATGCTACCTGCAGCACGGTAGCATGGTGGTTAACATAAATGCTTCACAGCTCCAGGGTCCCAGGTTCAATTCCCGGCTGGGTCACTGTCTGTGCGGAGTCTGCACGTCCTCCCCGTGTGTGCGTGGGTTTCCTCCGGGTGCTCCGGTTTCCTCCCACAGTCCAAAGATGTGCGGGTTAGGTGGATTGGCCATGCTAAATTGCCCATAGTGTCCTAAAAAGTAAGGTTAAGGGGGGGGGTTGTTGGGTTACGTGTATAGGGTGGATACGTGGGTTTGAGTAGGGTGATCATTGCTCGGCACAACATCGAGGGCTGAAGGGCCTGTTCTGTGCTGTACTGTTCTATGTTCTATATGTTCTCTATCTCTGGATCTTTTCGGAGGCCTCTAGAAAAGCCCTAACAGGGTGATCTTTCCTTTCCTGTTTCTTAACTCAGCCCATACTACCTCAGTATTCGAGTCCTCATCAAATGTCCTCTCAGCCACCGTAATACTGTCCTTGACTAACCATGCCACCCCTCCCCCTCTCTTACCACCTTCCCTGAGCTTACTGAAATATCTAAACCCCAGCACCTGCAACAACCATTCCTCGCCCTGCTCTATCCATGTCTCCGAAATGGCCACAACATCGAAGTCCCAGGTACCAACCCATGCCGCAAGCTCACCCACCTTATTCTGGATGCTCCTGGCATTGAAGTAGACGCACTTTAAACCACCTTCCTTCCTGCCGGTACACTCCTGCAGCTTTGAAACCTTACTCATGACCTCACTACTCTCAGCTTCTTGTGTACTGGAACTACAATTCAGTTTCACAATCCCCTGCTGAACTACAGCTAATGAACACATAGAATAGGACACAACCAATGGACAGTCAAGACACCCAGAGGTGACACTACCACATGGGGGCATTACACAACCCATAAAAAAGGACAGGGCACATATGCTCTGTCTCTTTCCACAGGTGACACTTAGAGATTAGAACAGGGGCAGATCAGAAGCATCACACCCACCACATGGCTTAGAGATGAATGATTTGTTAGACTGAGTTACTATAGCAAGATTAGCAGGAGAGTCCAACTCATAGAGAACTGTGCTAATGGTTCAGTAAATCACATTGAACTTACTTCAATGTCTGGAGTATCTTTTGGTCAAAGCTGCATCGAGTTGCAGCCTGTGTTATCCCAGAATACACAACACAACAATAGACAGACTCTCAGCGGTTGTGGCAAGGATTAAATAATATAACAGGCTACAAAGCGAAGCCAAGCAGTATCTCCGGCTCCGGTACACCCTCCCCGATGAACTCAATGCATTCTAGGCTCGGTTCAAGCAGTTAACCAACAATCCACTGTCGAGTGCCCCAGCAGCCCATAACTCACCCATACCCACCATCACAGCTTCCAAAGTCAGATCGGCCTTCCTGAAAATGAACCCTCGGAAGGTGAAAGGCCCGGACGGGATCCCTGGTCGTGCACTCAGAGCCTGCGTGGACCAGCTGGCAGAGGTGTTCGCAGACATCTTTAACCTGTCTCTACTCCACTCCGAGGTTCCCACCTGCTTCAAGAAGACCACCATCATACCGGTGCCAAAGAAGAGCCAGGCAACGTGCCTCAGTGACTACCGTCTGGTGGCCCTGACTTCAGTCGTAATGAAGTGCTTCAAGAGGTTGATCATGAAGCGCATCACCTCCATACTCCCAGAACGCCTTGATCCACTGCACTTCATGTACTGTCGCAACCGGTACACAGCAGACGCCCTTTCCCTGGTCCTACACTCATCCCGAGAGCATCTCGACAACAAGGACTCCTACATCAGGCTCCTATTTATTGAATACAGATCCGCCTTCAACACCATAATCCCAGCCAAGCTCATATCCAAACTCCAAAACCTAGGACTTGGATCCCCACTCTGCAACTGGATCCTTGACTTTCTGACCAACAGACCGCAATCAGTAAGAATGAACAACAACACCTCCTCCACAATAGACCTCAATACCGGGGCCCCGCAAGGCTGCGTACTTCGCCCCTACTCTACTCCCTGTACACGCATGACTGCATGGCAAAATTTGGTTCCAACTTCATCTATAAGTTTGCTGACGATACGACAATAGTGGGCCGGGTCTCGAATAACAATGAGTCAGAATACAGGAGGGAGATAGAGAACCTAGTGGATTGGTGCAGCAACAACAATTTCTCCCTTAATGCCAGCAAAACTAAAGAGCTGGTCATTGACTTCAGGAAGCAAAGTACTGTGCACACCCCTGTCAGCATCAACAGGGCGGAGGTGGAGATGGTTAGCAGTTTCAAATTCCTAGGGGTGCACATCTCCAAAAGGTTGTCCTGGTCCACTCACGTCGACGCTATCACCAACAAAGCACAAAAGCACCCATACTTCCTCAGGAAACGAAGGAAATTCAGCATGTCCACATTAACTCTTACCAACTTTTACAGGTGCACCATAGAAAGCATCCTATCTGGCTGCATCACAGCCTGGTATGGCAACTGCTCGGCCCAGGACCGCAAGAAACTTCAGAGAATCATGAACACCGCCCAGTCCACCACACAAACCTGCCTCCCATCCATTGACTCCATCTACACCACCCGCTGCCTGGGGAAAGCGGGCAGCATAATCAAAGATCCCTCCCACCCGGCTTACTTACTTTTCCAACTTCTTCCATCGGGCAGGAGATACAGAAGTCTGAGAACACGCACGAACAGACTCAAAAACAGCTTCTTTCCCGCTGTTACCAGACTCCTAAATGACCCTCTTATGGACTGACACTACATCCTGTATGCTTCATCCGATGCCGGTGTTATGTAGTTACATTAGTTACCTTGTGCTGCCCTATTATGTATTTTCTTTTATTCCCTTTTCTTCCCATGTACTTAATGATCTGTTGAGCTGCTCATAGAAAAATGCTTTTCACTGTACCGTGGTACATGTGACAATAAACAAATCCAATCCAATCCAATCTATTTAACCCGACCCTCTGCTTTCTGTCAGTCAGCCAATCCTCAATCCATTCTTGTATTCTACCCAACCCCCTGCGATCTCAACATCTGGATTAATCTTTTATGCGGCATCTTGTCAAACATCTTCTGGAAATCTAGATATTCCACATCAACAGCTTCCCCATTATGCACCTTGCTGGTTACTTTCTCAAAGAACTCAAGCAAGTTTGTCAAGCATGACCTACCCTTCGTAAAACCATGCTGGCAATGATGGATAGAGGTTTTATCTTTCCAAATGTTTACTCATCTCCTCCTTAATGATTGATTCCAGCAACTTCCCCACCATAGAAGTCAAGCTAACTGGTCCAGAGATTCCTACTTTTTGCCTCTCTCTGTTTTTGAACAGGGGAGTTACATTAGCATGTTTGCATTCCACCAGGAACTTTCCAGAATCCAGGAAATGTTAAAATATCATAACCAATGCATGAACTATCTCTGTTGCCACTTCCTTTAATATCCTTGGGTGAAGGCCATCAGATTCCTTGGGTGGCATTCTCCGACCCCCCCGCAGGGTCGGGGAATCGCCCTGGGACAGCGTAAATCCCGCCCCCGCCATGGCCGGAATTCTCCGCCACCCGCAAATCGGCGGGAGCAGGAAACATGGGGCGATCGGACCCCGGGGGGTGCCCCCACAGTGGCCAGGCCCGCGATCGGTGCCCACCGATCGGCGGGCGGGCCTGTGCCGTGGGGGCACTCTTTTTCTTCCGCCGCCGCCACGGCCTCCACCATGGCGGAGGCGGAAGAGATCCCCCTACCGCGCATGCGCCGGTGGTGACGTCAGCGGCCGCAGACGCACCAACGCATGAGCGGACCGGCGAAGGCCTTTTGGCCAGCACGGACGCCGGGCGGTGTAGCGCCAAAGGCCGTTGGCGGCAGTTGGAAACCACTCCAGCGCGGGCCTAGCCCCTAAAGGTGCAGAGAATTCCGCACCTTTGGGGAGGCCCGACGGCGGAGTGGTTGGCGCCACTCCGCTACGCCGGGACCCCCCGTCCCGCCGGGTAGGGGAGAATCCCGGCCCTTATCTGCCTTTAGTCCCATTAGTTTCATAGAATCATATAATTTACAGTGCAGAACAAAGAACAAAGAAAAGTACAGCATATGAACAGGCCCTACGGCCCTCCAAGCCCGTGGTGTCCATGCTGCCCAACTAAACTACAATCTTCCACACTTCCTAGGTCCGTATTCCTAGGGCACCACGGTAGCATGGTGGTTAGCATAAATGCTTCACAGCTCCAGGGTCCCAGGTTCGATTCCCGGCTGGGTCACTGTCTGTGCGGAGTCTGCACGTCCTCCCCGTGTGTGCGTGGGTTTCCTCCGGGTGCTCCGGTTTCCTCCCACAGTCCAAAAGATGTGCGGGTTAGGTGGATTGGCCATGCTAAAATTGCCCGTAGTGTCCTAAAAAGTAAGGTTAAGTGGGGGGGGGTTGTTGGGTTACGGGTATAGGGTGGATACGTGGGTTTGAGTAGGGTGATCATTGCTCGGCACAACATCGAGGGCCGAAGGGCCTGTTCTGTGCTGTACTGTTCTATGTATCCCTCTATTCCCACCCTATTCATGTATTTGTCTAGATGCCCATTAAATATCACTATCGTCCCTGCTTCCACCACCTCCTCCGGTACCGAGTTCCAGGCACCCACTACCCTCTGTGTAAAAAACTTGCCTCGTATGTTTACTCTAAATCTTGCCCCTTGCACTTTAAACCTATGCCCCCTAGTAATTGACCCCTGTATCCTGGGGAAAAGCCTCTGACTATCCACTCTGTCTGTGCCCCTCATAATTGTGTAGACCTCTACCCCTCAACCTCCGTCATTCAAGTGAGAATAAACCGAGTTTATTCAACCGCTCTTCATAGCTAATGCCCTCCATACCAGGCAACATCCTGGTAAATCTCTTCTGCACCCTCTGCGAACACTCTACTCCAAATGTGGCCTAACTAAGGTTCTATGCAGCTGCAACATGACTTGCCAATTCTTATGCCGTATGCCTTCCTGACTACCTTCTCCACCTGTGTTGCCCTACAGTGACCTGTGGACCTGTACACCTAGATCTCTCTGACTTTCAATACTCTTGAGGATTCTACCATTCACTGTATATTCCCTACCTGCATTAGGCCTTCCAAAATGCATTACCTCACATTTGTCCGGATTAAACTCCATCTGCCATTTCTCCGTCCACGTCTCCAAACGATCTAAATCCTGCTGTATCCTCTGACAGTCCTCATCGCTATCCACAATTCCACCAACCTTTGTGTCACCTGCAAACTTACTAATCAGAAGGAGGTCGTTCGGCCCATCGAGCTTGCACCGGCCCTTGGAAAGTGCACCCCACACAAGCCCACACCTCCACCCTATCTCCGTAACCAACTAACCCTGGAACCCCACCCCACCTTTTTGGACACTAAGGCCAATTTAGCATGGTCAATCCACCTAACTACATCTTTGGACTGTGGGAGGAAACTGGAGGACCCGGAAAGAAACCACACAGGCATGGGGAGAACATTCAGACTCTGCACAGACAGTGACCCAAGCCGGGAATCGAACCTGGGACCCTGGAACTGTGAACCACTGTGCTACCATGCTGCCTTCAATATCTTCTCCCTAGTGAAGATTATTGCACCAAGTCCTCTGCATTAACTGTAGTTCTTGGAAAAAAATTATCATCCTCTACCGTGAAGACAGAGGAAAAATATTGGTTCAGTGCCTCCGCCATCTCGGTGTTCCCCATTTTTACCTCACCAGTCTCATCCTCTAAAGGGTCAACATTTACTTAAGCTATTCTCTTCCTCTCTGTATACTTGTAGAAACTCTTGGTATCAGTGTTTGTTTTCTGCTAGTTTCCTTTCGTAGTTCATCTTAGCTCTTTTGATTCTATTTTAGTAGCTTTTTGCTGACCCCCAAAGCTCTCCCAATCCTCCAGTATGGTATGTCCTAGTTGTTTCCTTTATGTTCTCCATGACTTCCTTTTTTAGCCATGAGTAATTTTCTCCCTTTTACAATTCCTCTTCTTCTCAGGAATATAATTGAATTGAGAGATATTTAAAATCCCCCTGAATATCTGCCATTGTTCCTCAACAGTCCCACCCTCAAATGCTCAGTCTACTTGGGCCAACTCTTTCCTCAGGCCTGTACAATTACCTCTGCTAAAACTCTAGTATGGCACTGTAGCCACCGAAGTTGGCCATTCCCTCAATACAAAATGGAGGAACGCAAAGCTTGCAGGTTAAAATGGACAATGTTTGCAGCACAAGCAGGCTGCACCAAGCCTATGTGTATTCTGTCTGCTAAGAGAGCAGACAGCACCGAAACGAACATTCTGCATACTAATGAGCCAATCTCCGGGATAGTTAACATAGCAATGGAACGATCCCAGGGACAATGGACACAAATAGAGAAGTGATTGCAACAGTGTATGGGAAACCAGACACCCCGGCACCAGCGGGGTTTGAAAACAAAGCACCTGAAGGCCCGCCCAGTAGCCGAGAGATAGCCTCAGTATTGGGGGATTCAAACAAATCGATTGGGAAGAGACCCAATCGATTCCGAGCAGGTAAAGGGTCCGCCCAAAAGGGCGCGAAGCCCTAGGACCTATAAAAGACAGGTCCCAAACTTAGTTTGTTCTTCTTAACCAGCTCTCCTCTCTGGACCAGCATCTCGACCAGCTTTTCCCAAAGAAGACCTTGAACGAGAGAGAGGAGAGGTTTGGGACAGCAGCCGCCAGCAAGTAAGTGTCTCACAACGATCGCTACCAGAGATAGACACTCCTGACCCCTTTTTAACCCGTACCAACCTGAAGCCTGCAGACCAGAGCAGAGCAAGAGGCCTTGTCCCCTGATCCGTCAGTTCCCTTTGAGATAAGTATTGGTTTATTTAGTGGTAGGAATAGTTTAATCATCTTAGCGTGTGCATGGGTAGTATTATAATTGTATTATAATAAACTCAGTTGTTTGAACTTACTAATTGGTGTATGGTTTTATTGCTTTGAACTTGACCTTGAAACTTGTGGCGGTATCTTAACGATACCTGGCGACTCCAGAGCTAAGTAACGAAACAGAGCCAAATTGAGTGTTAAGCACACTCACCCAGAACGAGCAACAGCACTCTGTCCTCTCTCGCTCAATCTGAATTTGAAATTCTAGCATGCTGTAAGCACCACATGGTAGCACAATGGCTCCTCATTTTCTCTTCCTGGCCAAATTCGCTCTTAGCGCATTCCCGTTCCTATTCTTCCCCTGTGGGCTGCATGGGTCTCTCCTAATTCTGTCAGGATCCTCAGTTTGGGTATCCCACCATCCATTTTCTCTCACTCATGGCAGTTGTGGGTGAGCTTTTCCTGCAGGAACACATAAGGAGATAATGTGGAGCTGGAGGCCCGGCGGGTCAGAGGTCGATGACACCTGGCATGTGTGAGCACTGCACGTCAGCAGGGAGAGGTTCTGATAAGGAGAGCCAAGGACGTTTGAAAAGGCTGGTGGGAGGTTGGGACCTGGGGCCCACCGAGTTGGTGGCATGTATGATCAAGGTAACATTCCAGGGAATGATGGATGAGTGGGGTACAGAGAGGAGACAGGAAGCACTTACACTGGCTGATCAGAGTAGGTCTTTCATCTTTTTTCTGCATTGCACACCTGCCCTCTTAGTCTGACTGCTGTCACTGACCAGAGCTGTGACCATCTCCCAGGTGGGATTCATCACCTTGCTAGAGGGCCTCCTGCCAGCCCACGGGTAGCTATGAAGAAAGATTGGAGAGGTTGGAGTTGTTTTCCTTGGAATCAGAGAGACCTGAGGGGTGACATGATTGAGGTATACACAATTATGTTCTTATGTTCTTATGTTCTTATGTTCTTATTATGAGGGGTAAAGATAGTAGACAGGAGAAACCTCGGCAGAGAGTTCAAAGCCAGGAGTTACAGATTCAAATTAAATGGCAGAAAGATTAGAGGGGACAAGAGGAAAAAGCAGAGGGTGGTGGGTATCTGGAATTCACTGTCTGAGTTGGTGGTGGAGGCAGCACCCCTAATCATAGAATCATAGAATTTACAATGCAGAAGGAGGCCATTCGGCCCATCGAGTCTGCACCGGCTCTTGGAAAGAGCACCCCACCCAAGGTCAAACCTCCACCCCATCCCCATAAACCAGTAACTCCACCCAACACTAAGGGCAATTTTGGACACTAAGGGCAATTTATCATGGCCAATCCACCTAACCTGCACATCTTTGGACTGTGGGAGGAAACCGGAGCACCCGGAGGAACCCCACGCACACACGGGGAGGATGTACAGACTCCCCACAGACAGTGACCCAAGCCGGAATCGAACCTGGGACCCTGGAGCTGTGAAGCGATTATGCTATCCACAATGCTACCGTGCTGCCCCTCTTTTAATCTCTTTTAAAAAGTATGTGAATCTGCACTTTAAGTGCTGGAAGCTGCAGCACTATGGGCCTTGGGCAGGAAGATGGGATTTGAAAGGGCGCCTGGTGTCTTTGGGTAGCCATGGACAAGATAGGCGAAAGGCCTGAAAATTGCAGTCTGGATCACGTCTCGGGTCGAAGGGAATCGCACAAATCTTCTCTCTGAAAATGACAGTTTGCCATTTTTTTTCAGAAAATTCCGTCCACAATATCTGTTCAACGCTCCTGCCACTTCCTTATTTTGCATTATTAATTACCCATTCACAATCTCCAGGGGACCAATGCTTTTTAAAAATTACTCTTTTTTCCTGTTTAAATGTTTGGAGAAATGCTTACCATTTGTTTTATTATTTTTAGCTAGCTTTCTATCATAATAAGCTGTCCTGCCTTCTCCTGGCTGGGGAACTACATTCTATGGAAATGCTATCTTTGTGGTCAAAGAAAGAAAATATTCTATGGCAATGAGTGTTTGACAACAAATCAACAAAATTCCTGGTACACTGAATCGTTGTTGTCGCCGCACTCCTGTACTGCAGTGAGACCAGGGGCGGGATTCCCCGACCCCCCGCAGGGTCGGAGAATCACCGGGGGGCGGCGTGAATCCCGCCTCCGCCGGCCGCCGAATTCTCCGGCACCGGCGATTCGGCGGGGGCGGGAATCGCGCCGCACCGGTCGGCGGGACGCTCCCCAGCGATCCTCTGGCCCGCGATGCCAGGTAGGGGAGAATCCCGCCCTTAAATTGGAGATCAGCGACATATAAGAACACTGGAGAAATTTCATCAGCAATGCCTCGGCCACATCCTCCAGGTTCAATGAGAGACCGTCAAACAAACATTATTGACCTCCTTAAAGCCAGGTTCACAAGCATTCAGACAAGGGGCGCAATTCTCCGACCCCCAGTAGGGTCGGGGAATCGCCTGGGGCCGCCAAAAATCCCGCCCCCGCCGTGGCAGAGATTCTCCGCCACCCGGGAATTGGCAGGGGCTGGAATCACGCCCCACCGATCGGCGTGACGTCCGCGCCGATCAGCGAGGCCCTTGCGGCGATTCTCCGGCCCACAATGGACCGAAATCCCGCCGCTGGGAGGCCTCTCCCGCCGCCGAGGTTTGGACCACCTCTGGTGGCGGCGGTGCGACCGTGCTCTCGGGGTCCTGGGGGGGCGCGGGGCGATCGGACCCCCGGGGGTTGCCCCCACGATGGCCAGGCCCACGATCGGGGGGCCCCAATCCATGGGCGGGCCGGTGCCATGGGGGCACTATTTCTCCTCCGCCACCGCCATGGAAGCAGAAGAGAATCCCCCAGCGCGCATGCGCCGGTGGTGACGTCAGCGGCACGTCACCACCGGCGCATGCGCGAACCGGCGAAGGCCTTTCGGCCAGCCCCGGCGGCAGGCCTGAAAGGCCGCTGGTGCCGGTTTTGGGGCCAATCGGCGTGGTGCCAACCGCTCCAGAGCGGGCCCAGCCCCCAAAGGTGAGGAGAATTCCACACCTATGGGGAGGCCCGACGCCGGAGTGGTTGGCGCCACTTCCCTACGCCGGGACCCTCCGTCCCACCGGGTAGGGGAGAATGCCACCCAAGGTTCCTGCAAAATCAACTTCAATGGACTGAACCCAAACTCTTCAAAGACACTCTGAAGCTCTCCTTGAATAGCGGCAACATTGACATATTGACTGGGTGGAGATTGCTACTGATCATTCAAAATGGGGACAACTGATCCATCCAAATGGTGAGGCAGAGCAGCAGCAGGGAAGGATAGGAAGAAAATCCTGCATTCTAGATCCGACTATATCCTGGGATATCCTGCCCCACGTGCTCCAAGATCTGTGGTTTGAGAATGGGCCTGCTCAGTCACATGAAGATCCATGGCAGAAACCGATGACCCTCAATAGACATCATGCTCTAAACGAAGGGTAGCCAATGAATCCAGAGGCTTTCACTAATTATCCAGAAATATTGATTCCAATTCCATTGCACAAGAGGAGGATTTAAATTCAGTTAAATAAATATATCTGGAATAAGGAGCTGGTAAATGATAACATGGAACTATGGGATTGTAGTAAAAGATTACCTAGTCACTAATGTCCTTTCCGGGAAGGAAATCTTTCATCCTTACAGGGTCTGACCTACATGTGACTCCAAACCAACAGCTCTCTGCTTGACTCTTACCTGCCCTCTGAAACGGCTTTGCAAGCCATTCAGTTACATAAGATTGCTACGAGAAAGCTAAATAAGAGTAAAACTGGATGGATCACATGGCATCGACCTAGGCAAGTGACACAATAAAAGCATATCCAGCCCAGCCAAACCTGCAAAGTCTTCCTCATCTACATCTGGAGATTTGTGCCAAAAATGATAGAATTGTCCCATGAACCAGTAAAGTAGCAGATTGCCGAACATAATTATACTACACTGTCCGTGTGGAGCTTGGACATTCTCCCCGTGTTTACGTGGGTTTCGCCCCCACAACACAAAGATGTGCAGGGAGGTGGATTGGCCATGCTAATTGCCCCTTAATTGGAAAAATGAATTGGCTACTCTAAATTTTAAAAAACCATAATCATACTCACCGAAACATGGTTTAAAGCCAATGTCCCAAACACCTCCATCACCATCCTTGGGTACTGTGGTAACATAGAACATAGAACATAGAACATAGAACAGTACAGCACAGAACAGGCCCTTCGGCCCTCGATGTTGTGCCGAGCAATGATCACCCTACTTAAACCCACGTAAATCGTATACCCGTAACCCAACAATCCCCCCATTAACCTTACACTACGGGCAATTTAGCATGGCCAATCCACCTAACCCGCACATCTTTGGACTGTGGGAGGAAACCGGAGCACCCGGAGGAAACCCACGCACACACAGGGAGGACGTGCAGACTCCACACAGACAGTGACCCAGCCGGGAATCGAACCTGGGACCCTGGAGCTGTGAAGCATTGATGCTAACCACCATGCTACCGTGAGGCCCCCTAACGTGGCCCCTTTAAGTGGTGATCCATCGTGGGCCACATGACCCGCGAGGAGCCTATGGGGCTGGAGCACACAAACCTTAGCCTATCAGGTGCCTAGGCATGGACCTGGCTGTTGGGGTATCATCTGAGTAACCTTGGGAATCCAGGAAACGAGACCCGTGATGGAGTTGTTCTGTTCTGTATATAAAATTCTTATTTTGTTAAATACACTACCTCGTCACTTTGCCTCACACTCAATAGGTACATCCTGTCCCACAAGCAGGATGAACACAACAGAGGTGGTGGCACAATGGTATACAGTTAGGGGCACAGGGAGTCTTCACCTTTGACTCTCATGCAGTCAAGTCAAACATGGGCAACAAAACTTTCCGTAGAGTACTATATAGCGCCCTTCCTCAGCTGATGAACAGGCATTTGGAGGGTTTGAGTTCATTAAGGAGAGCCAGGACAAATGTTTTAAAGACAGATCATATTTGACTGACCTAATTGAATTTTTTGATGAGGAAGCTGGGAAGGTTGAAGAAGGGAATGTAGTGAGTGTTGTTGATATGGATTTTAAGAAAGCATTTTATAAAGCACCACATAAAAAGCCTATTAATAAAATTGACGTTCATTGAATAGGAGGATCAATGCCAGCTTGGATGAAAGAAATTGGCTTAAGTACAATAAAACAACAAGTCCTGGTGAGTGGTCCAGCAATCCCTGGGGAATAGACTTCCTCATCCCAATGTCAGTTTGATTTTACCACCAAGCCAAAGGGTTTTCCAGCTTTACAGCAGTTATGTCATCAAGCAGGAGAATCAGCCAAACACATTGAAGTATTCTCACAGACAACAATACAGTAAGTTAAAAACCACCGAACCCCTTTTATCTTGAATTTAATTGTTCACAGATTTCAAAGCAAATGATTTGGAGCTAAATTGGAAGGTAAAATATAATTGACCTGTTTTTTGTAAAATATTTAAATATACGTGGAATGCGAGAATAGAAAAATCGGTTTAACGACTTCATGGAACCAGTTTACAATAGTGCTGTACAGATGCCAATGACAGGCCATGTTACCCACCATGCAACATTGAGAACATATTTATCATATGTTTGGATATCATTAATACTCATTAAAGGGCTCCTTGCTGGGACCCGCTGCCCCCATGCTGAATCAATAGGTCATGTGAACTGACGAGCCACACTTCCCTCAGGACCCGAGGTTCGTTCACCTACCTCAAGCAGCACTCCTAACTCCGAGGATTCTGTGTCAGGTTCAGCTGCCAACAGCACTTCACTCTCGGGGTGGGGCTGGTGAGGCAGTGATAAGGAGGGTGCGGCTGTGAGTTGGCTACAGAGTGAGGCACCGACTTGGGGAATGGAAATTGGGGATTCAGGCTTCAGCAGCACAAAGAGTTGGAGGGGGAGACCTGCAGTGGGGGAATGGGTGGCGTACACATGACTGGGATGCTGCCGGGGCGGGGGGAGAGCGGGGGCGGGGGCGGGGGGTGGGGGTTGGTTTCGACAGCGCACTGTGCCAGAGGCCTCACGGTAGGGAGGGTCAAGGTTCAGCTGGATCATAAATGCATTTGGGCTGATTAGGTTTGAGTGTAAGGATTGCAAGATCAAGGATTGAGTGAAATCTCAACATCCTGCTCCACCAGGACATTGAGAGCGATTTCAACACTTGCATTGGGAGGGGCCAAGAGGGTCTGGCACCTTGCAACCTGGAGTGATTAGACAACAAAAAATTTAAATATGGATGAACTCAGCTGGTGAGATCTCTGAGAGCATCTGGGACCATTATGTATTGCACTGGGGAACTAAGTAAAGGATCATCCAACAGATATGAGTATTCCCAGATGAGAAGAGATTAACAGCCGAGATAGATGCCCTTTATTCACAATGCAGGAAATCAGGAAAGGTACCAATGACAGGCACTCATGCGAAATTAATATTGATAAATGGCACTAATTGATCGTCCTGTATAAACCCCTTGGTCACAGCTTCAAAATTCCCCAGAGCAAAAAGTGAGTCAGGAGGAAGGGTGACCTGCCTCACATGCTGGTTACAATCATTGAACTTGCAGGTGCACCCATGAGAAGTGACAGCTCCTGCCCACGCGTCCCCCCCCCCCCCCCCACCCCCCCCCGCTTCCCTCCACCACCCCCCCACCCAAATAATCTCATACCTTGATTTTAAAAAATCTAATGGCAAAGAGTCATCTCAAGGGTAGAGGGACGGGTAATAGTGAAGCACAACCTGTACATGGTCTATGCAGCCTTAAACCTCTACGCCAATGGATCTTTCCAGGGCTCAACTAGGCACCTCTGTGGTATCTCACAGACTTATCAGATGTAAATAAGGAGCTTCGCAAGGTTGACTGGGCTGGATATGCTTTTATTTTGTCAAATGCATGGGTCAATGCAATGTGATTCATCCAGTTTAATTCATAATTAGCTTTCTCATAGCAATTTTATGTAACCGAATGGCCTGCAAGGCTGTTTCAGACGGCAATTAAGTGTCAAGCACATTGCTGTTGGTTTATAGTCACACGTCGATGAGACCTGGTCAGAAAAGCAGATTTCCTTCCCTAAAGGACATGAGTGACCAATTAATCTTGAACTACAATCCTGTAGTTTCATGTTATCATTTACCAGCACTACAGGACCACTGTCCTGGACCAAGGTCTCCACGGCAGCCGCCAACCGGACAATGTTGTACTCAGTACCTTAGTGTGCCAGTGTTACCACCTTGGACTGAACATGGACTGGCCCCTCCTTTGTACATTGCAATCTGAGGAATGCAGCTGCTATTCCTTCCTGGTGTTCCCAAGATTACCACTGATTTTGAGACTCCCCACCTGACTCAGATTCAGTAAAAGTAGCCTCCAGCAGTCCTCCGACTTCCAGCGACCTCTGATGTCTCCGCCTCAGCCTGTTGTGGACCAGATTGTGTGCTGTGCTCAACAGATTGTGACCTTGATCTAGGTCCCGTTGAAGTGTGTGTATATGGGCTGGTGGAGGGTGTGTATGAGTGCAGTGACGTGTCTTCAAGGCTGCTTATTTCAATTTGCTCAACCGAGGTGTGCTCTGGCGTTGAGTTGAGGGCCTGGCTTGTCCTCGGGCACATTCCAGAGGTACTATAAATGAGGTCCGTGGCAGCTAGCCTGAGGGCATGTTCATCAAAGGGAGTGATCTGAATGTGGGCTACTCTGCCCCCAGGCTGTTACCTCTCCCTGTTTTGGCCTAGAGTGGGACTTGAACCCAGAGCTTCTGGCTCGGAGGGTGGGATGCTACCCACTGCACCGCATGACATCTTTAAATAGAGAACACAGAAATTTTAATGGTTGTTGATGCAACTTCCATTATGTTAAATTATAGTTCCAGCTGCATCATTAACTATTAATAATCAGGACAAAAGCGAGAGCAACTTTCATTTGCTACTAAATGTTACTCTCTCACTTGATCTGTCTGCTACATTAATATATTATAGAGTTCTGAACTGGGACAATATTAAATTGGTCCTGAGCTCTTCACATTGGAACTTTTAAAGTGTGCTGTATGAGGGTATTAATTACTACTGATACATGAATGCTCAATACAGCCTTACCTTCTTACTCCGAGTGTTATTTTAATGCAGATTAACCGATTAAACATTCATATGCAAACTTTGTTGACTGTAATTTATACCCTTTGGTGAGCATTTTCATTGTTTATTCTTCAATGAGGCAGTTGCTGCTTCCTCTTTGTGTTCGTACAATTGTCTATGGGACAGCACGGTGGCACAGTGGTTAGCACTGTTGCTTTATAGCTCCAGGGTCCCATGTTTGATTCCCAGCATTGGTCACTGTCTGTAGAGAGTCTACGTTCTCCCTGTGTCTGCTTTGGTTTCCTCCAGGTGCTCCGGCTTCCTCCCACAAGTCCCGAAAGGCGTGCTGTTAGGTGAATTGGACATTCTGAATTCTCCTCTGTGTACCCGAACAGGCGTCGGAATGTGGCGACTCGGGGCTTTTCACTGTAACTTAATTGCAGTGTTCATGTAAGCTTACTTGTGACAATAAAGATTATTATTATTATACGTTTTTTCTAAATTTCACATAAATGTCAAAAATTAATTTCTGCCCTCTGATGTTCTTCAGCATGTCTCTGATTCCTTACCTGTCTAATCAAGAGTTTTTTTTCATTTGCCTTGATGATTTTTATGCAATCTCCCTTCTCTTCCATTTAGACAAGAAAACAAATCCCAATGTTTTAACACTTCTGGCCTTGGCTTTTCAAGACATCCCAAATGTTATCAGTAAATTAATTACTTTCCAACTGCAGTGTTATTTGCACATTATGTATGCAAATGCAAAAGTCAATTTGTATGTATAAAGATGCTGACCTTTCGTTCTCCAGCGATTCATATTCTGGAAGTACCCTAGAAGATGAACTGAAGGAACCCGCCTCCCCGGAGGTCCCCGTGTAAGCACTGCACCAGAGTTGTCTGAGAAATTCAAACTTCCAATGGGAAATTACCTTGCACCGGGAACCATCCGAAACTCCAAATTAAATTGGAGGGGCACATTTTAACCACAAGGTTTCGAAGCATTGTAAAAAGGAGGAACTGCTATAAAACAAAAACGTTAATTGGTCCACTTAACGAGGCCGCAAATGATGGTCCCGCCTGCTGCGCTGGGACGGCGCTCGTCAGACACCTGCTAACAAGGGAGAGCAGCACTTAAACCGATCCTGCACAGTCAAACCCACTCAGCTCGGGGACGTCCGGTGGCAGCAATGCGGAGCTAAGCCGCACATTCGGCAGCTCCCGCTGAAAACGGACTTTGGGGCTCTTTTCAGGGCCCCCACGGAGCTGTATCAGCAAATCCCGACTTGGGAAGAGGACAGGAGTCCACCCCTACGGTCCTATGGTCCGGACCAGGAGTGGGGTAAGGAGAAAAACGGAGAAAGCACCCCTGGAAAAGCGGGGGAAGGAAGTCACAATGGCGGCCGGCGGAGGCCCGGAGGACTGGAGGCAGTGGGCGCAGGAGCAGCAGGCGACTCTGCTGCGCTGCTTCCAGGAGCTTAAGGTGGAACTGCTGGAGTCGTTGAAGGTAGCCACCAGGGAGCTGATGGAGACCCAGATAGCCCAGAGGGCTGCGATCCGGGAGCTGCAGAAGCAGGCCTCCGATAGGGAGGATGAGGCCGTGGCCGTCGCGGGTAAGGTGGAGATGCATGAGGCTCTCCATAAAAGATGGCAGGAGCAGTTCAAGGAGCTGGACAACCGGTCGAGGCGGAAGAATTTGCGGATCCTGGGCCTCATGGAGGAGCTGGAGGGGTCGGATCTGGCGGCCTATGTGGTTGTTATGTTAAACTCGCTGATGGGGGCTGGGTCCTTCCAAGGGCCCCTGGAGTTAGAGGGGGCCCACAAAATTCTGGCTAGGAGGCCAAAGCCGAACGAGTCGCCGCCGGCGGTGTTGGTGCGGTTTCATCGGTTCGTGGATCGTGAGTGTGTGCTCCGGTGGGCCAAGAAGGAGCGGAGGAGCAAGTGGGAGAACATGGAGGTGCGGATCTTCCAGGACTGGAGTGCGGAGGTGGCGAGGCGGAGGGCCGGGTTTAACCGGATGAAGGCGGTGCTCCACAGACGGAGTGTGAAGTTTGGCATGTTGCAGCCGGCGCGTCTGTGGTTCACCTATAAGGATCGGCACCATTATTTTGAGTCCCCGGAGGAGGCGTGGGCCTTTGTGCAGGCCGAGAAATTGGACTCAAACTGAGGGTCTAAGATGGGGGATGCTGTATAATACTGTACTTATATTTGCTTGGTTTAATGTAAGATCTGGGTTGTGGGGTGAATGAGATTCACACGGTATTATAATCTGTATATATGTATCAATATTATAAGTGCCGTTGCACTACCTCACCACCAAGTAGAGTAGCTCTGGGAGTACTCGAGAGTTTGTACTGGGCTCCTCCCTTGGCTCCGCCCAGGACTCCTCCCCCTGGAACTGCTGTATAAAGATCCGTGCCAGAGGGTCAGCCAGCCAGTTCACCAAAAGGTCAACGGCTAACAGGCTGGCTCTGTTGTAAGTATATTAAAACCGCTATTCTAATCCTACAAGCACGTGTCCGTAGAATTGTTGGTTCCAACAATTTAATATACTTACGAAACAGTCTAAGTAAATCATGGAAGCAGCCCTCAAGCCCGGACGCCAAGAACTCTACCCGCAGGATGCAGAGGCTAAGGAAATGTTTTCCCACTGGCTGAGATGTTTTAAAGCCTACCTGGCAGAAGCCAGCACCGCCGGAACAACGGAGGAACAAAAACTCAGCCTACTGCACGTGATGGTAAGCCACAGAATCTCCACACAGCTAAATCCGGCCGATTCTTACACCGCAGCGCTGGCGATATTGGACAAAATGTACGTTAGGCCCATTAACGAGGTTTATGCACGCCACGTGTTTACGACTCGCCGTCAGCGGCCTACAGAAACGCTAGCCGAGTTTGTACGGGAACTGAACAATCTTTCCAATGACTGTAATTATCAAGCCGTTACCGCGGCTGAACATAGGGAGCTTGCTGTGTGGAACGTTTTCTTAGCGGGCCTTAGATCTAACTATGTGCGCCAAAGACTGCTAGAAAAGGGGGCCCAGGACTTAGATACTACTGTGGAGGCTGCTACCACTATGGAAGTCTCCTTCCGCAGCCTCACCTCATTTCCAGCGGACCCTGCGACCTCATCATGGACCCCCGACCAACAATCCCCCCAGGCCTGTGCCGCACGGCCCCCCAGCTACCGCGCTGCCAAAGCCAGTTACTCTGCTGCCCCAGCCAGCTACTCAGCTGCTCCAGCCAGCTACTCAGCCGCCCCAGCCTGCCATTTCTGTGGCCAAAGCCAGCACCCGTGGCAGCACTACCCAGCCCGATCCGCGACCTGCAGCAGCTGCGGGAAGAAAGGCCACTCTGCCAGAGTGTGCCTCGCGAAAAGGGCCCCAGTTTTTAACTCCCCAGTAGAGAGAACAAATCACTCCCAACACCAGCGGGCCCGCGGGGCCCAAAACGCTGCGGCCTACGTCCCGACTCCGCCTCCTCCCGCCACGTGCGATCCATGGGGGCCGCCACCTTGGCAAACCCCCACCATGCAGCCGGCCACATGCGACTCATGGGGGCCGCCATCTTCCTCGCCGCTCATCACGTGCGATCCACGGGCGCCATCTGCATCGGCATGCTCAGAAAGCTCATCTGAAGAATACGACTTCCCTGGGCACTCATCACGCGGTCCGCAACTCAGCGCAGCGATCCTGCATCAAGCTCGCCAGAACGTACCGGCATCTACTCGACCGGACGCCCACTCGGAAGACTACGACTTTCCCAGGCACTCATCACGCGGCCCGCAACTCAATGCGGTCACCCTAGATCAATCCCGCCCCAAGCACCTACGAAGTTCGATGGCGGAGGTCCAGGTCATCGGGTACAGCACACCATGCCTCTTTGACTCCAGGAGCACAGAGAGCTTTATACACCCAGAGCTGGTAAGACGCTGTTCGCTTCCTATTTTTCCTGTGAGCCAAACTATCGCCCTCGCTTTGGGCTCCCACTCAGTCCAAATCCAAGGACGCACCATCGCTACGCTCACAATTCGAGGCGCTAGTCATTCAAAATTTAAACTTTATGTCCTGCCTGACTTCTGCACGCCACTATTATTAGGCCTGGATTTCCACTACAACCTCAAGAGCCTCACCCTCAGCTTCGGCGGGCCCCTGCCCCCACTCACTATCTGCAGCCTAGCCACGCTGCGCATCGCCCCCCCTCCTCTCTTCGCCAATCTCACTCCACATTGCAAACCAGTAGCTACTCGCAGCAGGCGATACAGCCTACAGGATAGGGTCTTTATCCGATCGGATGTCCGACGGCTGCTCAGTGAGGGGATCATAGAGGCCAGTAATAGTCCCTGGAGAGCTCAGGTGGTGGTCGTCAAGACCGTGGAAAAATTTTGCATGGTCGTCGACTATAGTCAGACCATAAATCGCTTAATGCTCCTAGACGCGTATCCCCTCCCCAGAATTGCAGACATGGTTAATCAGATCGCCCAATATCGGCTATTTTCCACAGTGGATATGAAGTCTGCATACATCCAGCTCCCAATCTGCCCGGAGGACCGCCACTACACGGCGTTCGAGGCCGATGGCCGCCTCGTCCATTTCCTCCGGGTTCCCTTCAGCGTCACAAACAGGGTTTCGGTGTTCCAACGAGCAAGGGACCGAATGGTAGACCACTACGGGCTGCGGGCCACATTTCCATACTTGGACAATGTCACCATCTGCGGCTATGACCAGCAGGACAACGACGCCAACCTCCACCGTTTTCCCCAGACGGCACAGAAATTAAACCTCACTTATACGGCTGCGTCGTGGAGAACGGAGTCCTGGGCCCAGACTCGGACCGCATGCTCTTAGAACCGAACTCTTAGAACTCCCCCTCCCTCATTGCCCCAAGGCCCTCAAACGGTGCTTGGGGTTCTTTTCATACTACGCCCAGTGGGTCCCCCAATATGCGGACAAAGCCCGCCCACTCTTTAAGGCCACACAATTTCCCCTGTCTGCTGAGGCCCGCCAGGCCTTCAGCTGCATCAAGGAGGACATCGCCAAAGCAACCATGCGGGCGGTGGATGAATCCACTCCCTTTCAGGTTGAGAGTGACGCCTCAGAGGTAGCTCTAGCAGCCACTTTAAATCAGGCAGGGAGGCCCGTTGCATTTTTCTCCCGTACCCTATCCGCTTCAGAACTCCGACACTCCTCTGTCGAGAAGGAAGCGCAAGCCATCGTGGAGGCTGTTCGTCACTGGAGGCACTACCTCGCAGGTAGGAGGTTCACCCTCATCACCGACCAACGATCAGTTGCCTTTATGTTTGACAACTCGCAAAGGGGCAAAATAAAAAACGATAAGATCCTTCGTTGGAGGATCGAACTCTCCACCTATAGTTATGATATTAAATATCGACCGGGGAAGCTGAACGAGCCCTCGGATGCCCTATCCCGCGGGAGATGCGCCAGCGCGCAGATCAGCCATCTGAAAGCCATTCACATCGACCTCTGCCATCCAGGGGTGACCCGGCTCGCCCACTACATCAGAGCCCGAAACCTGCCTTTCTCCAACGAGGAGGTAAAAGCGGTCACTAGGGACTGCCCGATCTGTGCAGAGTGCAAACCGCACTTCTATAGACCAGACAGGGCCCACCTGGTCAAGGCTTCTAGGCGCTTTGAATGCCTTGCAATCGATTTCAAAGGGCCACTCCCCTCCACTAACAAAAACATTTATTTCCTCAACATCATCGATGAGTTCTCCCGATTCCCTTTTGCCATTCCATGCCCCGATATGACCTCCCACACAGTCATTAGGGCCCTGCATAGTGTCTTCACCCTGTTCGGTTTCCCCAGCTACGTGCACAGCGACCGGGGTTCGTCCTTTATGAGCGACGAGCTGCATCAGTACCTGCTCGACAAGGGCATCACCTCGAGCAGGCCTACCAGCTGCAACCCCAGGGGGAACGGGCAGGTGGAGAGGGAGAACGCGACGGTCTGGAAGACCGTCCTACTGACCCTCCGGTCTAGAAAACTCCAAGTCTCCCAATGGCAAGAAGTCCTCCCAGACGCGCTCCACGCAATCAGATCCCTCCTCTGTACAGCTACAAATTAAACCCCTCATGAGCGGCTCTTCATTTTTCTAGGGGCACTACCACGGGGGTTTCACTTCCGGCGTGGCTGAGGACACCAGGCCCGGTTCTCCTGAGGAAGCACAAAACTGGCCCCCTTGTTGAAAAGGTACGCCTCCTCCATTCCAACCCCCAGTGCGCATTTGTGGAGTTCCCGGACAGTCGCCTGGACACAGTATCCCTTCAGGACCTGGCACCGGCTGGATCCAGCCCTCCGCTACCCCCACTGAGGAACCTCTTACCCCATTCCCTATGCTGCCGCCCCCTCGCGCCCACGATTCCGCAAGCTCGCCCCACCGGTTCCACGCGCCAGCACCAGCCCGCCCCCAGTGCCCCCAGTCTCCGGTCGAGCCAGAGGTGTATGAAGTTTGGACGAGACCCGCCCCGGAGTCTGCCATCGTACCCCAGCTCTCAACACCCACCCATCCACCGCAAGAGGCTGCAGCCCCGGTGCTCCGCAGATCGAAACGAACAATCCGTCCACCGGACAGACTAACTCTGTGAGCCACCACGCCCGCCGGACTCGATTTTTTTCACAGGGGGTGAATGTGGTGAATGAAATTCACACGGTATTATAATCTGTATATATGTATCAATATTGTAAGTGCCGTTGCACTACCTGACCACCAGGGGGAATAGCTCTGGGAGTACTTGAGAGTTTGTACTGGGCTCCTCCCTTGGCTCCGCCCAGGACTCCTCCCGCTGGAGCTGCTGTATAAAGATCCGTGCCACAAGGTCAGCCAGCCAGTTCACCGAAATTTCAACGGCTAACAGGCTGGCTCTGTTGTAAGTATATTAAAACCGGTATTCTAATTCTACAAGCACGTGTCCGTAGAATTGTTGGTTCCAACAGGTTGCCCTTTGGGTGGGTGGGGTGATGTTGACTTGTCTTTTCTGTATGGGTTTTTCTGTAGGGGTCTGGTGGACGGGTTCGGGCAGGGGGGTAAGCGGGGAGTTCGGGGAGCTGGTGGGGGGGACTGACAATGGGAGTTGCCCTAGACGAGGCGGGCTCGGCAGGGCGAAAGCGCGGGCCTTTGTCGGGTTTCCCGCGCTGGGAGATGGTGGGGGCGGAGTCGGGGCTGAGAAGCGCGGGTCTTTGCTGGCTGTTTTCTTTTTTCTTTTCCCGCGCAAGAGCGGTGGGGGGGGGGTGGACCCGTTGACGGGAACGATGGAGGAGGGGTAGTCCCACGTGGGGAGGAGTCGGAGGTAGGGCAGGAGTCGCCGGCGTCAGCAGAAGTTAGCTGGCTCACGGGAGTGCTATGAAGGGAGGGGCGCGGCTAGGAGGGGTCCTAGCCTGGGGGGGGGGGGGGGGGGGGGGGGGGGTAACCGGGTTGCTGCTGAAATGGTCAGGAAGGTGCTGGAGGATGCAGGGGGTGTTGGAGGGGGGGAGTTGCCGTCGTGGGGAAATGGCAGAGCGGGGGACGCTGGCCGGGGATGGGCAAGGGATGGGTTATGGCTAATCGGCAAGGAAGGGGGGCAGGGAGCCCTCTGATCCGGCTAATAACCTGGAATGTGAGGGGGCTGAATGGGCCGGTCAAACGGGCCCGGGTATTTGCGCACCTGAAGGGGCTGAAGGCGGATGTGGCCATGCTCCAGGAGACACACCTGAGAGTGGTGGACCAGGTTCGGCTGAGGAAGGGATGGGTGGGCCAAGTATTTCACTCAGGGCTGGATGAGAAGAGTAGGGGGGTGGCGATCCTGGTGGGGAAGAAGGTGTCGTTTGAGGCGTTAAATGTGGTGGCTGACAGTGGCGGGAGATGTGTGATGGTGAGTGGTAAGCTGCAGGGGGTGCGGGTGGTGTTGGTGAATGTTTACGCCCCAAATTGGGACGATGCGGGGTTTATGCGGCGTATGTTGGGCCGCATTCCGGACCTGGAGGTGGGGGGCCTGATCGTGGGGGGGGGACTTCAACACGGTACTGGATCCCCCATTGGATCGATCCAAGCCCCGGACGGGTAGGAGGCCGGCGCCGGCTAAGGTGTTGAGGGGACTTATGGACCAGATTGGGGGGGGGGGGAGGGGGGGGGGGGGGGGTGGATCCCTGGAGGTTTGCGAGGTCAAGGGCCAGGGAGTACTCGTTTTTCTCCCATGTACATAAGGCCTATTCAAGGATTGATTTCTTTGTCCTGAGCAGGGGGCTGGTTTCGAGGGTGGAGGATGTGGAATACTCCGCCATTGCCATTTCAGATCATGCCCCACACAGGGTGGACCTCGGGCTGGGGGAAGGGAGGGACCAACGTCCGCTCTGGCGCTTGGAGGTGGGGCTGCTGGCAGACGAGGAGGTGGCCGAGAGGATTCAGGGTGTATCGAGAGGTACCTTGAGGCCAATGACAACGGGGAGGTCCGAGTGGGGACGTTCTGATAGGCATTGAAGGCGGTGATGAGGGGGGAATTGATCTCCATCCGAATCCATAGGGAGAGGGGGGAGCAGAGGGAGAGGGAGAGACTGATAGGGGAGATGGTGAGGGTGGATAGGAGATATGCGGAGGCTCCAGAGAAGGGATTGCTGGGGGAGAGGCGTAGCCTTCAGGCCAGGTTCGACCTATTGACTACCAGAAAGGCAGAAGCTCAGTGGAGGAAAGCACAGGGGGCGGTGTATGAGTATGGGGAGAAGGCGAGCAGGATGCTGGCACACCAGCTCCGAAAGCGGGACGCGGCCAGGGAGATTGGGGGAGTGACGGATAAAGCTGGGAAGGTGGTGCGGAGGGGGGTAGATGTTAATGGGGTCTTCAGGGACTTCTATGGGGAACTGTACCGGTCGGAACCCCCGGTGGAGGGGGGTGGAATGGGGCGCTTCTTGGACAAGCTGCGATTCCCGAGGGTGGAGGAGGAGCAGGTGGAGGGACTGGGGGCGCCGATCGAGCTGGAGGAAGTGGTTAAAGGGATACGGAGCATGCAGTCGGGGAAGGCGCCAGGGCCGGACGGGTTTACGGCGGAACTTTATAAAAGGTATGTGGACCTGTTGGGCCCTCTGTTGGCCCGCACCTTTAACTAGGCAAGGGAGGGGGGGGGCTTTGTCCCCAACTATGTCACGGGCACTGATTTCCTTGATCCTGAAGCGGGACAAGGACCCTCTGCAGTGTGGGTCGTATAGGCCGATTTTGCTGCTAAATGCCGACGCTAAGCTGCTGGCAAAGATCCTAGCCACAAGAATAGAGGATTGCGTGCCCGGGGTCATTCATGAGGACTTGACGGGGTTTATGAAGGGAAGGCAGTTGAATACGAACGTGGGAAGGCTCCTCAATGTCATTATGATGCTGGCTGTGGAAGGGGAGGCGGAGATAGTGGTGGCATTGGATGCGGAGAAAGCCTTTGATAGGGTTCAGTGGGAGTATCTGTGGGAGGTGTTGGAAAGGTTTGGGTTTGGGAAGGGGTTTATCCGGTGGGTGAGGCTGCTCTACGAGGCCCCGATGGCGAGTGTAGCCACAAATAGGAGGAGGTCTGAGTACTTTCGGCTGTACCGGGGGACGAGACAGGGGTGCCCCCTGTCCCCCTTGCTCTTCGCATTGGCGATTGAGCCCCTGGCCATGGCGTTGAGGGAGTCAGGGAACTGGAGGGGCCTGGTGCGGGGTGGGTAGGAGCATTGAGTGTCGCTTTATGCGGACGACCTGTTGCTGTATGTGGCGGACCCGGTGGTGGGGGGGGGGGGGGGGGGGGGATGCCGGAGGGATGAGGATTTTTAGTGAATTCGGGGGTTTCTCTGGGTATAAGTTGAACCTGGGCAAGAGCTGTTTGTGGTGCATCCGGGGGATCAGGAGGAGGGGATTGGTAGGCTCCCACTGAAGTAGGCAGGGAAGAGCTTCAGGTACCTAGGGGTCCAGGTTGGTGGAGCAGATGGAGGAGGAGTTTAAGAGGTGGAATATGTTACCACTGTCACTGGCGGGGAGGGTGCAGTCCGTTAAGGTGACGGTGCTCCCGAGATTTTTGTTCCTGTTCCAGTGCCTCCCCATCCTTATCCCGAAGGCCTATTTTAGGAGGGTCAACAGGAGTATCACGGGATTTGTGTGGGTGCATGGGACTCCGAGGGTGAGAAGAGTGTTCCTGGAACGGGACAGGGATTGGGGGGGGGGCTGGTGTTGCCCAACCTCTGTGGGTACTATTGGGCTGCCAACACAGCGATGGTGCGTAAGTGGGTAATGGACGTGGAAGGGGCAGCATGGAAGAGGATGGAGGTGGCATCATGTGTGGGCACGAGCCTGGAGGCGCTGGTAATGGCGCCGTTGCCGCTCCCTCCAACGAGGTATACCACGAGCCCAGTGGTGGCGGCTACCCTCAAAATTTGGGGGCAATGGAGACGGCATAGCGGAGAAGTGGGGGGCTCGATGGAGGCCCCGATACGGGGGAACCATCGGTTTGTCACAGGGAGCATTGATGGCGGATTTCTGGGCTGGCACAGGGTAGGGGTTAGGAGGTTGAGGGACCTGTTTGTGGAGGGGAGGTTCGCGAGCTTGGGGGAGTTAGAGGGGAAGTTTGGGCTCCCCCTGGGGAACATGTTTAGGTACATGCAGGTGAGGGCGTTTGCCAAGCAGCAGGTGGAGGGGTTCCCCTTGCTGCCCCCACGTGGGGTGCGGGACAGGGTGCTCTCGGGGGTGTGGGTTGGAGGAGGGAGGATTTCGCACATATACCGGGTGATGCAGGAGGTAGACGAGGCCTCGGTGGAGGAACTGAAGGGTAAATGGGAAGAGGAGCTGGGTGAGGAGATTGACGAGGGGACGTGGGCGGATGCTCTGGAGAGAGTGAATTCCTCCTTACAGCATACAACACCATACAGGTGCTGCATAGGGCCCACATGACTGGGACGAGGATGAGTAGGTTTTTCGGGGGCGAAGACAGGTGGGCTAGGTGCTCGGGGGGCCCAGCGAACCACGCCCATATGTTTTGGGCGTGCCCAGTGCTGGGGGAGTTTTGGAAGGGGATGGAAGGACGGTGTCGAGGGTGGTGGGATCCAGGGTCAAGCCAGGCTGGGGACTCATAATTTTTGGGGTTGCAGTGGAGCCGGGAGTGCAGGAGGCGAAAGGGGCCGGGGTTCTGGCCTTTGCGTCCCTAGTAGCCCGGCGGAGGATCTTGCTCCAATGGAAGGAAAAGAAGCCCCCAAGCATGGAGGCCTGGATCAATGATATGGCGGGGTTCATTAAATTGGAGAAGGTGAAATTTGCCCTGAGGGGTTCAGTACAAGGGTTCTTTCGGCGATGGCAGCCTTTCCTGGACTTCCTGGCGGAACGGTAGGGAAATAGGCCGGCAGCAGCAGCAACCCGGGGGGGGGGGGGGGGGAGGGAGGGAGGGGGGGGGAGGGGGGAAGGGAGGGAGGGGGGGGGTCTGGTTCGGTGGGAGAGAGAACTGTTACATGGGTTTGTGGGGTGTGGCGGGTGTTATTTCTTTCCCTTTTGTTGTTTGGGTGTTCTTTTGTTTTTTCTTTTGTTTGTAGTTGCATTTGAAGATGGGTGGGTGTTGTTCTTGGGGTGTTACCGTGGTTGTTTTGTTAACATAGTTGAGATGTTTATATTTTGTAAAAATTTCAATAAATTTTTTTTTTTGTAAACTCCACTCAGCTCACAGCCATGCCACCGAGGAGACCAGCCCAGGATTCGGGGATGCTGACCTGGGTGGATTGTTGGATGCGGTAAAGGCCAGACAGGATGCCCTGTTCCCCTGACGGTCTTGGAGGGTCAGCCACAGGGCAGCCAGTGGCACCTGGGAGGAAGTGGCAGCGGTAGTCAGCTTGGGGAGCTTCACCAAGGAAAGGCACCCGGTATCGTAAGAAGATCAATAACCTCCAACGGGCCACACGGGTGGGTTGTCACCGGACCCCTGACCCCCCTCCCCGAGAATACACCTGCCACCATCCCCGCCCGGACCTCTAGTTCGCATAGTCCCAGAGTATTAATTCTTTTGCCGTTGTAATCCTTTAAAAGTACAGTGTTACTTAAAAAGTGCAGTTTAATTTTCATTTCTTGCATATCCGATAAAATTATACAATTTTCCTTTGCTCCCCTGTTGAGTTTAACGCTGATTAATGTTTTATTAGTCATCAGAGGAACTGTCTAGTTATCTCCTTGAACACTTGTATTTGCATTGCTATTACTGCACATTTGTTTTGGAGACTTGTCTTATTGCCTGCAGTTATAGTGCTTATCGTCATGAGATATCCTATCTATAAAAGTTGTGTCTGAGATTTATCTTATCAATCATGTTGATTGATTTTGCCATTTCCGATTTTTTATTCAAGAAACTTTGTTTTGCAATGTGGTTTTTGTCTTTGCATTTAGAACGGATTTTTCCAAATGCTGGGCATTGCCTTTGCAAATACTTGTTGCCACATCGTTTGCAGTAAATGGTAGTTTCAGTTACTCGTTTAAAATGGCTGCCACTGCTAGGACCATGTTTTACCTTAGGATGTGTAGCAAGACCGATGGTGTCGGCTGCATCTCTGAGCTTCGCGCCAAAATTCTTTAAGTTTCGAGTGCTTATTTGCTGCACAGCTAGCTAGTTGGCATGGCATATTGTAATGGCATCATCGAGCTGGAGTTCATTCTCCCTCAACAATCTCTCCCAAGCCTTGTCATTTTTAATCTCGAACACAATTTGATCGCGGATCAACAACGCTTGCAAAGTTGCAAAGTTACAGTTCTGAGCCTTTAGGTAACACGGTGGGACAATTATTTGCACTGCTGCCTCACGGCGCCGAGGTCCCAGGGTTGATCCCGGCACTGGTTCACCGTCCGTGAGGAGTTTGCACATTCTCCCCATGTTTGCATGGGTTTCACCCCTTCAACCCAAAGATGTGCATAGTAAGTGCGTTGGCCACGCTAAATTGTCCCTTAATTGGAAAAAAATAACTGGGTACTCTAAATTTATTTCAAAAAATGTCTGAGCCTTTAACCGCAAGTCTGTTAAGAAGCTGTCGAACAATTCATCAGCCTGCTGTGTACGCATGTGAAAAACATATCACCCGAACGTTTAGTTTTTTTTTTGGTGTGCAGTGCCAATTGGAGTGGCAACGGCAACGGCAACCACCCGCTCCCCCGAGGCCCACCACCCTGACAACGGCGTATCACGAGTGGCACGGCGGAGCATGTGCTGCCCTCTGGCCCCAGGCCCCCCACAATACGCCTGCCAGGGGCATCAAAGGCCTGGGAATGCGAAAAGCAACAGGCTGCCCCGACTCTAATGTGCATTCTGGGGACACAGCTTGGCGCAGCAGTAGAGCACAGAAGGTCAAGCAGGTCGAGGACCATTGAGATGGCACTGGAGTTAAGGAGGGGAGGATGCGTTGGGGGGGAGGGGCAGGTGGAAGGGTTGGGAGATTGGGGCAGCATGAACAGGGATTGTGGCAGTCGGGGACACATGTATATAGCATTTAAAAAGATGACATCGATCAATATGACGCCTCTGGAACTTTCTTCCACAATGCGAGTCGAGCACCAATCCCATGCCCCAGCTCCCCGGATATGGAGGTCCTGGATGCCTCGTTACCCCCTCCCCTGCAACTCTTCCCCCTCCTTACCCCCGCCCCACCCCAGGGGCTCATCCTCCAGCCCCTCCTTGTCCGGGTGGCCGCATGGGCCTCATTGTATCATGTCTCCGCATCGGTCAACGGGCTCATTACTGGCATCATGAACTAGGTCCTCAGTGGGTACTCCTTGTCCCCCAAGAGCCCACCACCCATCTGGTGTGGTCCCAGAGGAGGCCGGGGATGACTGACTGCCCCAGGATGTAGTTGTTGTGCATACCTCTTGGGAAGCATGCACACACGTGGTGGTCGCACAAGAGCTGGACATTCGAGGAGTGAAACCCCTTCCTGTTGACATCGGCACTCCCAGATGGCCAGTGAGCATAAGACAACATGCATGAATCTGGGGCGTCCCGTCGATGGCTGAAAATTCTTCTGCTCACGCATCTTGTTGGGCGCGGTCCATATCAAAGTGTGTATTCTTTACTGCGCTGGCAAATAGGGCTTCCGTGAAATCACAGATGCACCTGTGGTCTGCAGCTTATGAGATGCCACACAAGTGGTGACATGGTGGCACAGTGGTTAGGACTGCTGCCTCACAGCGCCAGGGATCCGGGTTTAATTCTGGCCATGTCTGTGTGGAGTTTGCACATTCTCCCTGTGTCTGCGTGGGTTTTCTCTGAGTGCTCTGGTTTCCTCCCACAGTTTAAAGATATGCAGGTTAGATGGCTTTGCCATGCTGAATTGCTCCTTAATGTCCAGGTTAGGTCCTCGGTTGAGGTGAAAGAACGGGTGGATAGGGGAGTGTAATCAGGTGGAGTGTACATTCGAAAGGTCAGTGTGCACTCGAAGAGCCAAATGGCCTTTTTCTGCACCGTCGGAATTCTATGTTCTATGTAAGTCGCCGCTTCTGAGGCGTAAACATTCAGGGTTGCCTTGACAGCCACCGAGAGCTAATATCCTCCTTCTCTGCATGGTGCAATGGCTGCAAGGACATGGCATGGATGCCACAACGTCCCCTCATTGAGACGGAGCATCCTGCAGCACACACAGTCCGTCATCTGTTCGAAAAACCAGCAATGCCTGTACACATTGGGCCGTCACTGGCCTCTTCCTCTGGATCCCTCCCTGGCCTGTTGGGGACCGGGTCCTCAGGGTGTGGTGCGGAATCCTGCACATGGGCCGCCTCAAGTCTCTGTTGATGCCGCTGCCACCCCGGCATCTGCCCGTGTGGCCTTCCAGCAGCTTCACAAGGGCAGCATCCGTGGGATCCAAGATATCGTCCATTGCGTATAATATCTGTAAAGAATTGGGTGAAAGTGTGGGTCTGACAACCAGCCTTGTCTTCCTCCCCAGGATCCTCCATTCCTCCATTGCTCTCTCCCCCCAGTCCGACATCCCCTGCCATCTGACACACCCTGCCCACATGATGCGACCATCAATTCACTCGGAGACTCGAGTCGAAGTAAACAGTGGTTTTAATCAGCTTACAACTTTGCCTGCCTGCGACTGGTACATTACTGAAGGTGGTCCCGCAGGTCAGCTGCTCTTATACTTCCTATAAGGGGCGGAGCCATGGGCGGAGCCCGTACATGCTCCACATCTCCCCCAGTGGGTGAAGCCACACATTGGCCCATAGATGGAGCCCACAGGGTTAATGGCACGGCATAATGCAACACAGTACACTGGTGAATTACTAGTGCTTATACATTCACCACATTCACCCCCTGTAAAAAACATTAAGTCCGGCGGGTGTGACGGGTTCACAAATTCAGTCGGTCCGGCGCCCAGATCGTACGTTGTGACCGACGAAGCACTGGTGTCGCAGCCGTTTCGGGTGGCTGTGGAAATGTGTTTGGTGCGGGCCCAGTGGTGGACTCCGGGGGCGGTTCTTCCGGAGCTTCGTTCCTGCGGACTGGTGTGCTGGGTGGAAGGGAGCGCGGAAACCAAATAGGTGCGGGGCGCAGGACACGGTGGGTTGGATGGGGTATAGTGTGGGGGGTACATTAGTGGTAGTAGTGGAGCAGCCTGCGGGCGCCAGGTCTCGGAGGGAGACGGTATCCTGCCGGCCATCGGGGTGTTCTACGTATGCATAATGTGGGTTTGAGTGCAGGAGCTGGACCCTCTCTACCAGGGGGTCGGTCTTATGGGTCTGAACGTGTTTCCGAACGAGGACAGGGCCTGGTGTCCTCAGCCAGGGCGGAAGCGAGGCCCCTGTGGTAGTTCCCCTAGAGAAGATAAACAAGCGGTCATGAGGAGCCTGGTTTGTGGCCATGCAAAGGAGGGACCTAATAGCGTGGAGCACATCGGGGAGGACCTCCTGCCAGTGGGAAATCGGGAGATTCCTGAACCGTAGGGTCAGTAGGACGGTCTTCCAGACCGCCGCGTTATCCCTCTCCACCTGCCCGTTACCCCTTGGGTTGTGACTGATAGTCCTGATCGAGACGATGCCCTTACTGAGCAGGTATTGATGCAGTTCGTCGCTCATGAAGGACATAATTGTGGAAACCAAACAGTGTGAAGACGCTGTGCAGGGCTCTGATGACGGTGGGGGTGGTCATGTCGGGGCATGGAATGGCAAACGGGAAACGGGATAACTCGTCTATAATGTTAAGGAAATAGGTATTGCGTTTATTTGAGGGGAGGGGCCCTTTAAAATCAATACTGAGGCATTCAAAGGGCCGGGAAGCCTTTACCAGGTGGGCCTTACCTGGTCAATAGAAATGCGGTTTACACTCCGCACAGATTTGGCAATTCCTGGTTACAGCTTTGACCTCCTCGGTGGAGAAGGGCAGGTTGTGGGCCTTGATGTAATGGGCGAGTCGGGTGACCCCCGGGTGGCAGAGGTCGTTGTGGATAGCCTGTAGTCGGTCGTCTTGCGCGCGGCGCATGTGCCGCGGGACAGGGCATCTGGGGGCTCGTTGAGCTTCCCAGGATGATATACTATATTGTAACTATAGGTGGAGAGTTCGATCCTCCACCTCAAGATCTTATCATTTTTGATCTTGCCCCGCTGCAAATGATCAAACATGAAGGCAACCAATCTTTGGTCGGTGATGAGGGTAAACTTCCTACCAGCGAGGTAGTGCCTCCAGTGCTACACGGCGTCCACATTGGCTTGAGCTTCCTTTTCGACCGAGGAGTGTCGAAGTTCAGAGGTGGAGAGGGTGTGTGAAAAAAACGCTACCGGCCTGCCTGCTTGGTTCAGTGTGGCGGCGAGAGCAACCTCTGAAGCGTCGCTCTCCACCTGGAAGGGGACAGACTCGCCACCGTACTGATGGTGGCTTTGGCGATGTCCGCCTTGATGCAGTTGAAGGCCTGGCGACCTCGGCTGACAGTGGGAAAAGGGTGACTTTAAATAGTGGGCGGGCTTTGTCCGCATACTGGGGGACCCACTAGGAGTAATAGGAAAAAAATCCAAGGCACCTCTTGAGGGCCTTGGGACAGTGAGGGAGGGGGAGTTGTAGGAGGGGGCGCATATGGTCAGGGTCGGGCCCCAGGACCACGTTTTCCACGACATAGCCGAGGATGGCTAGCCTGGTAGTGCGGAAAACGCATTTTTCCTTCTTGTAAGTGAGGTTAAATTTTTGGGCGGTTTGAAGAAATCGATGGAGGTTGGCGTCATGGTCCTGCTGATCATGGCCGCAGATGGTGACGTTGTCGAAGTACGGAAACGTGGCCTGCAGCCCGTACTAGTCCACCATTCGGTCCATCGCTCGTTGGAACACCGAAACCCCGTTCGTGACGCCAAAGGGGACCCGGAGGAAATGAAAGAGTCGGCCGTCTGCCTCAAACGCCATGTAGTGGCGGTCCTCCGGGCGGATTGGGAGCTGGTGGTATGCAGACTTCAGATCCGCCGTGGGGAACACACGGTAGTGCTCGATCTGATTCACCATGTCTGCAATCCGGGGAGGGGGTACGCATCAAGGTGCGTAAACCGGTTAATGGTCTGGCTGTAATTAACCACCAACCGGAACTTTTCCCCGGTCTTGACGACCACCACCTGAGCTCTCCAGAGGCTATTGCTGGCATTTATGACTCCTTCCCGCAAGAGACGCCGGACCTCGGACCTAATAAATGTCCTGTCCTGCAGACTATACCTCCTGCTTCGAGTGGCTACTGGCTTGCAGTCAGCGGTGAGGTTAGCGAAGAGGGGAGGGGGTCGATTTTTAGTGTTGCAAGGCTGCATATAGTGAGTGGGGGCAGGCGTCTGCCAAAACTAAGAGTTAGGCTCCTGAGATTGCACTGAAAATCGAGTCCTAAGAAGAGAGGGGCGCAGAGATCTGGGAGCACGTACAATTGAAAATTGGTATACTCGGCGCCCTGTATCGTTAAGGTTGCAGTAGTGCGCCCTTGGATTTGTACTGAGTGCAACCCAGAGGCGAGGGAGATTGTTTGTTGTGTCGGGAATATCCGGAGCGAACAGCGTCTTACCAGATCCGGGTGGACAAAGCTCTCGGTGCTCCCGGAGTCGAACAGGCAAGGTGTCTCGTATCCGTTAACCCGGACGGCCATCATGGAGCTCTTGAGGTGCTTGGGTCTTGACTGGTCCAAAGTGACTGCACTGAGTTGGGGATAGTCGGCGGCATGGTCGGAGGTGCTGGGGAGGCCCCGCGATGACTGTCCGTGCAGATCGTATGCGTCGAGTGGCGTTGCGAGTGATGACCAAGATGGCGGCCCCCATTGATCGCATGTGGCGGGCGGCAAGGGGGTGGCATCCAAGATGGCGGCCCCCATGGATCGCACATAGTGGGCGGCGAGGAAGATGGCACCCAAGATGGCGGCCCCCATGAGTCTCACGTGGCTGACCGCGTGAGGAGGACTGCCAAGATAGCGACCCCCGTGAGTCCCACGTGTTGTGCGGAGTCGGGGTCGGCAAACACGCTGCCACATTATGGGGTCTGCGGGCCTGAGAGTCGGTGAGTCGAGTTTGTGCGTTCGAGTTCGAGTGTTTGGGCTTGGCCAGGCAGACGTTTGCGAAGTGTCCTTTTCGCCCGCAGCTGCTGCAGTTCACGTTGTGGGCCGGGCATTGTTGCCGGGGGTGTTGGGGCTGGCCACAAAAATGGCAGGATAGCCCCCCGTGGTGCACGGCGCAGGCCTGGGGTAGTCTCTGGTCGGGGGCCCACAAGGGGCCACGTGATCGGCTGGGAACGCAGTGAGACTCTGAAAAGCGACCTCCAGTGAGGTCACCAGTTTTACCGTGTCCTCCAGGTCTTGGGCCCCTTTTTCAAGCAGGCGCTGCCTCACATAGTTCGATCGGACCCCCGCAACGTAAACGTCTCGGACGGCATGTTCCATGTGCTTAGTGGCTGTAACGGCCTGATAGTTAGTCGCGCGCGAGGTCTTTGAGGTCGCGCAGATAGTCATCTAGTGACTCCCCGGTGCGCTGGCGGCGAGTAGTGAAGATATGTCGTATGTAGACTTCATTCACAGGCCGCACGTAGATGCGTTCGAGTGTCGCGAGTGCCTCAGTATAGGAAGTGGCTTCGTCGAGTTGGGCAGAAATGCGATGGCTCACCCGTGCGTGGAGAAGACTCAATTTCTGTTCGTCCGTGATGGATGATGTCGATGACGCGGCCATGTAGGCCTTGAAACACTAAAGCCAATGTGAAAAAAATTATTTCGCTTCTGCGGCCAGTGGATTGAGTTCCAGTCTGTCAGGTTTAAGGGCTGACTCCATAGTAGCTCTCTGAGCTGATTAAATTGATGCGACCATCAATTCACTCGGAGACTCGAGTCGAAGTAAACAGTGGTTTTAATCAGATTACCACTTTGCCTGCCCTAGACTGGTACATCACTGAAGGCGGTCCTGCAGGTCAGCTGCTCTAATACTTTCTACAAGGGGCGGAGCCATGGGCAGAGCCCGTACATGCTTCACATCTCCCCCTGTGGGTGAAGCCACACAGTGGCCCATAGATGGAGCCCACAGGGTTAATGGCATGGCATAATGCAACACAGTATATTGGTGAATTACTAGTGCTTATACATTCACCACACCACACACACCCCAGCTGCAGCGGGGGCACCTGCTCACTGGACCTTCCCTGTATCCCAGATACCTGTATGTAATGTTACTTGGACCGGGTGCTGGTCCCATCCCCAATGCAAACACCCACCATCTGCTCAGCGAGAAGTCACCGGTGTTGGGGCACAGTCCCTGGGTGTTCGGGTGTTGGCCGCTGCATCCATGATGTTGCCTCCTGCAGTGTTCAGGCACAATGTCCAGATATCGTGGTCTGATTGGGATGCTGGGCAATAACTTCCACATGCTACATGGCTTGCCTACCAACGGGAATCCACTTGGGAGCTGTGGAGTGCTCACTTAACTACGATTGCCAATTCCCAATTGGCTATCGCATTCAGCTCTGCGGCCAGAGGCCTCAGCAGTCAGTGGGAGTTATGGGTTATGGTTATTGGTGGGGCAGGCAGGCCAGGGCTGCCTCCAGAAAGTGACCACATGGTCCAGGGGTTGGTTTGGTGGACCTGCGGGCACTGGGATACCCATCTCCCCACCACCACACCAGCCAAAGCCATGGGCGGTCACCACCCCCTGCTCCACAACTCCTTCCCCGCCCCCATGGCAGCCCAGCGCGGCCAAAGTTGGCCCGCCTGGGGCTACCCCACCCTCATCTGAATACCAGGGCAGCAACCCCAGGCTCATTGCCTGTGAACAAAGATGGCTACTCACCTCCTCAGGTCTCCACAGCAGCCCGACTGACAGCTTCACATATTTCAAAAGGAGTACTAATCAACACACTCGTGACTACCTGCTGGGGAGGCCGTTAGATAGGGGGTCCCTCCCGTTAATTGTATGGAGGCTGGGCTTAAGTGATGATTATTGGATTCTTGCCACGCTACGGCGTGATCCTGATTTCGTCAAAGGGAGCAGGCCGGTTAGATCACAAATAGATAGGTGCGCAGCGCGGATCTTGGTTTTGATCTCTCCAGCGATTTAACGGCCTAGTCTCGCACTTGCACATTGTGAACATTAAATCGCACCTGGAGATTTTGGATAATTCTGACTCTGTTGGCAGAAAAGTTACCCAGGAAAATTTAGAACGATTAAAGCCACTCCTAACTACTAGATAGCGATGCTACTGATCTCCCGCCCCGAACAAAAACCTCCACTCAATCCCAAATATACCCTCCCAACTCCCTGATGATCCCCTGACCACCTGGTACCTCCCCCTGAGTACCCCTCAACCCCACATAATGCCCTTCAGACCAATCAACTATCCCCACCCACCCCGAATACCACAACCCCAACTAACAACCCCCCGCCCCCGCCATAGCTGTATTACACGATTGTGACTTTGCATACGAGTGCTGGAGTTGGGTGAATGAGGCAATCTTAATCTCTTTTTAAAGATCTCATTTTGTTTCTATTTAACATCTAACTGAAATTTACTGTTTAAATTCTAAATTTCATCCAGGCTTCAGTCGGGATATACAAACTCTCCACTGGGGAACAGTTAAAGTCAGTTAATTAAGGAAACTAGCTGAATCTTTTTTTCTGTCCCTGGGACTCAGCTAGTTTCAGAGCCTATAAATACAGGCCTCTCGGTGCCACTTTGCACAGGAGAACAACCTTGAACCAGAGTACTGGGAGGCGTGCGAGTGAGGAAGTTAAGCATCTATTCCTTTTCTAACTTTTTCATTCTGTAGGTATTGGCTCTTAAGTGAAGAAGATAGCTGCTTGGTGAGTATCTGGTAAGTGGTTCAGGTCTATTCTATTGCTTAGGTTTAAAATAGAATGCACATTGGGGGTAAAATTAATAAAGTATACAAAAACAGAAAATAATTGAGGGCAGCACGGTAGCCTTGTGGATAGCAGAATTGCTTCACAGCTCCAGGGTCCCAGGTTCGATTCCGGCTTGGGTCACTGTCTGTGTGGAGTCTGCACATCCTCCCCGTGTGTGCGTGGGTTTCCTCCGGGTGCTCCGGTTTCCTCCCACAGTCCAAAGATGTGCAGGTTAGGTGGATTGGCCATGATAAATTGCCCTTAGTGTCCAAAATTGTCCTTAGTGTTGGGTGGGGTTCTGGGGATAAGGTGGAGGTGTTGACCTTGGGTAGGGTGCTCTTTCCAAGAGCCGGTGCAGACTCGATGGGCTGAATGGCCTCCTTCTGCACTGTAAATTCTATGATATCTATGAATTCATTCATTAAAGTAAATTAGCAGTTAATTAAAACACATGAAGGATGTAGGAACAGTCAATGTGTCATGACTGCAGCATGTGGGTCTGCCTTGATGCCTGCGTGATCCACAGCATGCACGTCTGCAGTAAATGTTTGCAGCTCAAGGCACCTTGGCTCAGAGTCATTGAGCTGGAGGCCAAGCTGCAGACATTGCGATTCATCAGGGAGGAGGAAAGTTAGCTGGATGCTTTGTGCCAGGAGGAGGCCACACACCTTAGAATAGTGGTCAGGGACAGGAGGGCGCGGCTGCCAGTGTGGCTGGTATTAGAACCCAGAGGGTAGGGTGCAGCAGCCTCAGCCTTTGCACTTGTTTGACAGGTCTGATGGTTTCAGCTTGTTTGGATGAGGAAGGGGGCTTTAGGGTGGATGAGCTGACATGGTACAGGAAGCTATTCAAGTGGGAGGAGCAAAAAGGAATGTAGTGGCAGTAGGGGGACAGCATAGTCAGGGTTCTCAGCAGTAAAGACAAATGTCCAGAAGGCTACGTTGCCTGCCCGGTACCAGGGTTCAGCACATCAACTCAGGGTTGGACAGGAACTTGCCGTGGGAGGGGTAATCCAGTCATCACAGTCCATGTAGGTATCAATGACATTGGCAGGACAAAGAAAGATGTTCTTCACAGGCAGCATGAGCAGCTTGGGCGGCATGGTAGCACAGTGGGTAGCACTGTTGCCTCACAGCGCCAGGGTCCAAGGTTCGATTCCCGGCTTGGGTCACTGTCTGTGCGGAGTCTGCACGTTCTCCCTGTGTCTGCGTGGGTTTCCTCCGGGTGCTCCGGTTTCCTCCCACAAGTCCCGAAAGACGTGCCGTTAGGTAATTTGGACATTCAGAATTCTCCACCCGAACAGGCGCCGGAATGTGGCGACTAGGGCTTCATTGCAGTTTTAATGTGAGCTTACTTGTGACAATAAAGATTATATAGGCACAAAATTAAGAAGCAGAACCTCAAAGGTAATAATCTCTAGATTACTACCTGAGCCCATGCAAACTGGTGTACGGAAAATGAAATTTGAGAAATTAATGCATAGCGAAGACTGATGTGGTAGAAGTGGGTTCCAGTCCCTGGCGCATTCACACCATAACTGGGAAAAGTGACGCTCTACACATCAATGTGCTGGGACCAGTGTTCTGCCAAGCAGCATTACAAGGGGAGTAGAGAAGATTTTAAACTAACTAATGGGGGCAAGGGATCAAATTTGGGAAGACATGGTAAATCTAAGAGATTAATGTAGGACATGAAAAACAGACCATTGTTGGAAGGGACAGAGAGTATGGGAGTACAAATCTAAGAGTAAATCAGAGATAAGGTTAAAGGTTACAAAAATAATAAAACAACTAAACTAAAGGCTCTGAATCTGAATGCATGAAGCATTTGAAACAAAACAGATGAACTGATAGTTCAAATAGAAATAAATGAGTACGATCTGATAGCCATTACAGAGACATGGCTGCAGGGTGACACAGACTAGAACTTGAATATTGAAGGCTACATGACATTTTATGAGGGGAAGAGATAGAATGGACAGGATAAAATTGTTTCCCTTGATGGAGAATTCTAGAACCAGGGGATATAGATTCAAGACAAGAGGCAGGTGTAGAGGAGACATGAGGAAGAACTTGTTTCTGCAGAGGATGGTGCGTGTCTGGAATTCGTTGGTGGTGGAGGCAGAGATCCTAAACTCTTTTAAAAAGTACCTGGATCTGCACCTTAAGTGCTGTAAGCTACAATACTATGGACCGTGTACAGGAAGGTAGGATTAGAAATGGCACCTGGTGTCTTCAGGCTGGCATGGACAAGATGGGCTGAATGGCCTCCTTCTGTGCTGTAACTTTTCTATGGTTCTATTTAGAAAAGACAGGCAGCTAGGAATAGAAGGAGAAGTGGTTCTGTTAATTAATGATGATATTCGGACAAAAGAGAAGGATGACCTAAGTTCAGGATACTGGGATGTATAAGTGGTAGAGACGAAAAATGTTAAAGGCTAGAAGTCCCTTGTGGGAGTCGTGTACAGACCTCATAACAGTACCCACGTTGTAGGATGCAGTATAAAGGAAGAAATAATGGGTCAGAAAGGTAACGGTGATGATGAAAGTGGATTTTAATCTACATATAGACTGGAAGAATTAGATGGGCAAAGGTAGACTCGTTGAGCAGTTCATAGGATATTTAGGGATAGCTTCTTAGAACAACACCTTTTGGAGCCAACCAAAGAGCAGGCTATATTGAACCTGGTATTGTGCAACAAGATAGGATTAATTAATGACCTTAAAGTGAAGGTGACCCAGGTAATAGTGATCATAATATAATTGAATTTTACATTCAGTTTGAGGAAGACAAGAGTGGGTCTTAGATCAGTATTGTAAACTTAAATAAGGGCAATTATGAGGGAATGAAAGCATGTGTGAAAATTGAAGCGAGCTGGCAAATTAGGTTAAGAGATGGGTCAATAGTGATGCAGTGGCAGGCTTTTAAAGGGATATTTCAGAATACACAGAATAGATACATTCCAACAAGAAATAAAAATTCCAAGCGGAGGATCCACCATTCATGGTTAACCAGAAAAGTTAAAGTTGGTATCAAACTCAGAGAAAAGCATGTAATTATGCAAAGATGGGTGGCAGGTCAGAAGACTGGACAGAACATAAAAAACAGCAAAGAATGACTAAAAGGTGAGTAAGGAGGGATATATTAGAGTACAAGATAAACTAGAAATATAAAACCAGATCGTAAGAATTTATATAGATATTTTGAAAAGAAGAGTGTGCATCGGGTCCTTTCGAACGTTAGTCTGGGCAATTAATATTGGAAAATAAGGAAATGGCAGATGAATTGAACAGGTAATTTGCACCTTTAATCACGACAGAGGATATAAGTAACATCCCAGAAATAGTTGTAAATCAGGAAATGGAAGAAAAGGAGGAACTCAAGAAAGTTATGACCACTGGGAAAGTGGTACTAAGCAAATTATTGCAGCTGCGGGCTGACAGGACCTGGGCCCTGGCAGACTTCCTCCAAGGGTTGAAACGAAATAGCTAGTTGGACAGTTGATGCAGCACAGAAGGAGGGAAGGAGACCATTCAGCCCATCTTGTCCATGCCAGCCCGAGGACACCAGGTGCCATTACTAATCCTACCTTCCTGCACACGGTCCATAGCCTTGTAGCTTACAGCACTTAAGGTGCAGACCCAGGTACTTTTTAAAAGGGTTTAGGGTCTTTGTCTCCACCACCAACAAATTCCAGACACCCACTACCCTCTGCATGAACAAGTTCTTCCTCATGTCCCCTTGATTTAATTTTCTAAAATTTGCTTCAGTTATTCAGGGCATCGGTGATACCATATCTGTATTGGTCTCCTTATTTAAAGAAGGATCAATACCTGAATACCTAAGGAAGGACTAATACCTGAAATGCAGAGTTGTGTGATGATGAACGATTAGTCAGACTTGGCTTGTGATCACTGGAGTTTAGAAGAATAAGAGGTGACTTGATTGAAACATATAAGATCCTGAGGGGTCTCGGCAGGTTGGATATATAGGGGATGTTTCTGTTTTTGGGAGAATGGTAACTGCTTAAAAATAAGACCCTTCCCACTTAAGAGGAGATGAGGAGAAATCTTTTCTCTCAGGGGGTTGCGTGTCTCCAGAGCCCTCTTCCTCAAAAGGCAGTGGAAGCAGAGTCTTTGAATATGTTTAAGGCAGAGTAAGGTAGATTCTTGATAAGCAAGGAAGTGAAAGATTATCGTGGGTAGGTGGGAATGTGGAGTTGAGGTTACAATCAGATCAGCCATGACCTTATTGAATAGCCGAACAGGCTCGTGGGGCTGAGTGCCTGCTCCTGGTCCTAATTCGTATGTTAATTTGTATTTATGGTGACTTGTCCCCTAAAAATGGGGCGTGTTTTCATTTCTCTTGACACTGCTGCCCTGTGCTAGAATTCCTCAGGGACCAAGTACCCTGCAAATTTTTCATCAGGTCCAGGTCCAAAGGGCAGACGAGAAATATGTAGACCCGAACTGGGTAAGTAAAAGCGGACAAAGTGGCAGTCTGGTCGTGATTGCCATTCCTCAGAAGTTCTGGCCCACAGTTCCAACAAACGGCAATGAGATAAATTACATGGGATCTGTTTTTGTTGATGTGATAAATATTGACCAATGCACAGAGTAAGTTTACAACTCTACTTTAAAGAGTTCCACGGGGCTTTTTCCAGTCACCGAGACAGGCAGGCATCCTCTATTTAATAGCTCATTTGAAAGTCAACGGCCATGAAATTTAGCAGATCAACAGTACCCCCAGGGAAAAGGTGTAACTGGTAGGAGACCATTAGAGCTCTCATAATGTTTTAGTGCCAGCACCCATCCATATTTCACTGTGGTACAAACATAAATGTAATGCTAAATTCCGGGAGTGAGGCTTGAGCCTCACTCCCGTTGGCATTGAACAAAGCTGATTGTAGATTTGGATTTTTTATTTGGAAACCCTGTAGCCTTTTCCACACTATCATAAAGCAGCTCATATTGATGTTTGACACATTTCAGCTTCCAGGGGAACATCTGAAGATGTAATTTATTTAACAGTAACAAGTGTACTGATGATTCCACAAGAACAATTTGTTTGTTGTCTGCTCATTGACTCATATTACAAGGAGGAGGGAAAACAAACTGCAATGTCAGGGTTTTGATTTCACCAATTTATCATTTTGTTTAATATTGCGGTAAAGAGAATCAGAACAGAGAGGACAGCACAACAGGGTGTAGGAATTCCCATCTGAAGCACCGAGTCTAGCTGGAAGGGATCGTTTTTTGAAATAGAGAATTTGGGATCAATGGAGCCAACTACAGTGAGCCATTATGTCTGTAACCCTTTACACACAAGTACTCAGACATTCACAACTGTGGCATTGCACTGAAATAATTGCTCATCTTTTAATTCATAAGTGCTTCTTGGCACTTGCAATGTCCTCTGTATTAAATCCTTCTTAACAGAGGTCCAAAGATAAATATGGACTCTCTTAACCATGCCATGTTATAGAGGCCTTGTGCTCCCATGTATTGAACCTTCCGGGTTCAATTAATTAGCTGGACAGTATTCTGACAATGGAGACCTGAGGAAATAGATCAAAATGGGGATGACACGTGTAGGAACAGATGGAAGAGTCATTTTCACAGGCAATGTAACCTTCTGAAGTAAGAGGAATTCCCAGAAAAATGGCCATTCCCAGAAACATGGCCATTATTGTTTCAATAGAGATTTGTATGTTCAATTCTAGAAGGTGAAAAAGTGAAGGAAATAAAAGTCTCTTAACAAATTATAGTGAAAATTAAATGTAAGCGCACTCTTCGAAGCTGTGGAAAAATAATTTGAGAGATAACTGTGGAAAAGGAATTGTGAAAAAATTAGCAGAAATTCAAAGTAGAAGCCTAATGAACATGGACAGGAGAATAGCCCATCTAACCGTCAGACCCTGACTCCAACCCGATCTCCTCACAGTTACATAGCCGCGTGGAAGAGACTAAATAAGGACAAACATTGGGCTCCCAGTAATTGGTTATCACAACCATGCTGTTTAAATATCTACATGTTGCCCCATGGCATTAATAACATGCCAGGGGCATGTTTGAGACCACCAAGGCATACCGTTTCCCTGTTCTGTTTGCCATGGCCATACCCATGGGCTTACCTTTCCCTCGGTATCCTTTGGTTCCTCTGTCCTATTTCCCATGTACTCTGGGTGGTGTCTCCCTTCCCCCCTTTTCCTATCCTCCCACCCCTCTCTTTTCTTCTTATTTTGTATGTTTCAGTTCCCCCTCCCTTTTGGTTGCTGGTCACAAATAGGTCCTTGAACAGGTTGGTAAGTTGCTTCCATGTGCTGTGAAAGCCCTCCTCCAATCCTCTGATGGCGAATTTTATATTATCCAATTTGAGGAATTCTGCTAAGTCTGGGGCCTCGGGTGGCATTGCTTATCTAAATGAATGAAAATCGCTTGTCACAAGTAGGCTTCAAATGTAGTTACTCTGAAAAGCCTCTAGTCGCCACATTCCGGTACCTGTTCGGGGAGGCTGGTATGATAATGAACCTGCGCTGTTGGCCCTGGTCTGCTTTACAAGCCAGCTATTTAGCCCACTGTGCTAAACCATCCCAGAGACTCCAGGGGGCAATCAAGGAGACAAAGGCTAGGGCATTTGCCCCTTTCTCCGTAAAGAGCTCCGGCTGTTCTGATGCACCGAAGACTGCCACTAGTGGGCATGGCTCCACCCCCCACCCACAACCTTGGACATGGCCTTTAAAAAGGTGGTCCAGTACCCAACGTGTCTGGACAGGACCAGAATATCTGGGTGTGATTGCCTGGGCCCCCCTTGCACCGTTCACATTTGTCTTCCACCTCCAGGAATAACCCACTCATGGTTCTGGTCAAGTGTGGCCTGTGCACTACCTTGAGCTGCATGAGGCTCAACCCTGTGCATGAGGATGTGGAGTTCACCCTGTGGAGTGCCTTGATCCAGTGTCCTCCCCCTACCTCTATGCCCAGCTCCTCTTCCCTTTCCCATTACCTCCTCTAGCAGTCGTTCCTCCATGTCAGCACAGTTACCGTCCCCTAGTTCATCCAATATCAGAAGTCTGTCCAGTAGGGTGTGTCCGGTTAGCTGGTAGAATGTCGTGGTCTCCATGCGGAGAAAGTTCCTCAATTGAATGTACTGGAGCTCATTCCCTTTCGGGAGCTGGAGATTTATCATTAGGTCCCCCACGGTCACTACTCTGCCATCTACGTATGGGTCCCCTACCGTCAGTATCCCTTCGTCCTGTCTCCAACTTTCAAAGGAGGTGTCCATTGTTGCAGATTTATGTTTTTTGCAGATAGGTGTCAGAGTGGGCATTGCACCAAGATTGAAATGTTGCCTGAGTTGATTCCATGGCCGAAATTCCCTGACCCCCCGCAGGGTCGGAGAATCGCCGGGGGCCGGCGAAAATCCCGCCCCCGCCGTGGCAGAAATTCTCTGTCACGTGGGAATTGGTGGGGGCGGGAATCGTGGCCCACGGATCGGCGTGCCCTCCGCGCTGATCGACGAGCCCCCCGTGGCGATTCTCCGGCCAGCGATGGGCCGAAGTCCCGCCGCTGGGAGGCCTCTCCCGCCTCCGTGGTTTCAACCACCTCTGGTGGCAGCTGGATTGGTGGTGCGAGCGGGTCCCTGGGGTCCTGGGGGGGGGCGCGGGGCGATCGGACCCCGGGGGGTGGCCCCATGGTGGCCAGGCCCACAATCGGATCCCACCGATTGGCGGGTGGGCCAGTGCCGTGGGGGCACTCTATTTTTTCCGCCGCCGCTACGGCCTCCACCATGGCAGAGGCGGAAGAGAATCCCCCAGCGCGCATGCGCCGGTGGTGACGTCAGCGGTAGCTGACGCACCGGCGCATGTGCGAACCGACGAAGGCCTTTCGGCCAACCCGGGCGCCAGGCAGCGGGTGTCAAAGGCCGCTGGCGCCAACCAGTCCGGCGCGGGCCTAGCCCCCAAAGGTGCGGGGAATTCCGCACCTTTGGGGAGGCCCGACGCCGGAGTGGTTGGTGCCACTCCGCTACGCCGGGACCCCCGCCCCGCCGGGTAGTGGAGAATCCCGGCCCATGTCCTCAGCGTGGCCACTACCACTGGGTGTCGAGTACTTGGCTGGGGGAAATGGGAGTGGTGCCAAGGCCAGTGCTCAGCAGAATGTCCCTGTGCCGGAGGTCTCCTCCGTTCTCACCCATTCCACCTCCAGCTCTTTGATCCACCCTGTACTCTTTCTACATTAGCCGCCCAGTGGTAGAATAGATGGTTCAGAAGAGCCAGGCTCCCCATATTCCTCCTTCTTTGTAGGGCGCTTTTACGGATCCTAGGGTTCTCCCCACAACTGTTTGTCTACTTGGTGAAGAAAACCTTGGGGGCGAAGATTGGCAGGGCTCTGAACAGGAAGATGAATCTTGGCAACATATTAATTTTGATCATCTGCACACTCTCTGCCAGAGAGGGCAGGAGCGAGTCCAACCTCCACAGTTCTCTTTTTATCTTTCACCAGACTCGGTTGCTTTCACTTATGGATCCATATCAGTCGTGGTCTACCTGGATCCCCCGGTATCGGAAGTTTGTTTGAGCCAACTGGAATGGCAGCTTCCCCAGCTGACTTTTTAACCTGAGAAGCCTCCAAACTCCCTTAGGAGATCCATTATTCCTCCCATGTTGGCTGGGGGGTTTGAGACGTAGAGGAGCATACTGTGAGATTCTATGTCCCCTGTCTCCCCTCTGGATGCCTCTCCGCCCCTTTTGCTGATTTGAGAGTGTTAGCCAGTGGCTTGATTGTCAGGGCAAGTAGCAGCTGGGGAAAAGGGTATTCCTGCCTCATGCCTCTGTGCAGTTGGAAGTATCCAGAGCTGGCAGTGTTGTTGTACACCTGCCATGGGAATGCTGCACAGTAGCTTCACCCGAGATGAACTCTGGCCCAAACCCAAACCGTTCCAGCAACTCCATGAGGTACCGCCATTCGATTCCGTCAAAGGCTTTCTCTGCATTTCAGGAACTGCTCACTTCTGGTGTCCCTCTCCCCCGGTGGGGTCATAATCACATCCAGCAGTCTTCTGATGTACGCCGTTAGATGCTTGCCTTTGGCAAAGCCAATCTGCTCTACTGTGACTACCTCTCACACGCAACTCCCCAAGCGCCTTGCCAGGGCCTTCGCAGGACTTTAGTGTCAGTGTTTAGGAGTGAGATGGGTCTGTATGACCCGCACTCAGTAGGTTCTTTGCCTTTTTTAAGGATCAGCGATATCGTGGCCTGTGCCAGCATCAGCGGCAGGGTCCCTCACGTCAGGGAATCATTGAACATCTCCCATTGTTGCGCAGACAGTGTTGCCGCAAATTTGTTACAGAAGTCTGCTGGGAATCTGCCTGGACCCGGTACTTTTCCCAACTGCTTGGAGTTAATGCTCTCCGTGACTTCCCCCAGTTCTAGTGGTGCTTCCAGCCCCTACCTCTTTTCCTCCCCCTTACTGCTGGTATGTCCAGCCTGTTGAGAAACCGTTTCATCTTCAAATCCCCCTCCGAGGGCTCGGAGGTGTACAGCTCCTGGTAAAAGGTTGCAAATTCCTCATTGATCTTATCTGGCACTATGATTAGCTTACCATTCCTGTCCTTCACCTGTGCGATCTCCCTCATGGTTGCCTGCTTTCTCAGTTGGTGAGCCAGTAGGCAGTTGGCCTTGTCTCCATCTTCATAAAACGTCCCCCGTGTCTGGCAGTGTGCACTGCTTTCCTGTTAGAGAGCAGGTCAAATTCCATTTTTAGCTTTTTCCTCTCCGCCAGTTGTTCCACGGCCATGGAGTACCGCTGATCCACATCCAATATGGAGTCGATCAGTCATTGCCTAGCTGTTTGTTGCCTAGCTGCTCTCTCCTTCCTGTCCCTGAGTGTCCTGTATACTATTACCTCAAGCCATATATGACCAATTATCTTTCTTTAATGGAGAGAGATGCCTGTGGTCCTTTGTGGACTATACTATCAAAAATAAGTGTAGCCTACTCCAATATTATCATACAGAAGACCAGCAATGTTCCAGGTCAGATTGTTTCAGGTTTAAATTTAAGGATATTGTCACCAAATCACAATTTCCATCAGTTCACATTTGATCCCCTAGATGGAGCTCCTTGTGAGCATCAAATAGGCCTCATAAATGAGAAAAGAATGGGGCTCAACAATTGCACTCAGCTTTCATTGTACTTCCCATTGGCTATTGATGAGCAGTCATAAAGACTCCATGGTCTAGAACTGGGTCTGGAGAAGGCTGAGTTTTGGAATGATAATATCTGAGAATGAAAAGAGAGACAAGCAGCTCAATTTATTTCGTGGGTTGGCTGCAGTGAAGCCTTTGTAAGGAATTAATTTTGTTTGGAAAAATGTTCTTCACAAATCTTAGAAAGGGTTTTCAGTTTTGACTGACTTTTACATATTTTTACATATACGATATTAAATATGTGATATTGGCTCCAAAAATAAGGGGCAGGGTTCTCCGTCCCGCAGCACAAGAGCTCTGGTGTGGCGCACCCCTGGGATTCTCCATCTCGCCAGCAGGCCAATGGGGTTTCCCATTGTGGGAAGCCCCCCGCCGTCGGGAAATTATCGGGCTGCCATCGCAACGGAGAATCCCAACAGCAGAGAATCCAGCCCAAGGCCTTCTAGAAGTTTTTTTGGAGAATTTATGAAGAAACGGTCTACATTTATAGAGCATCTTTCACATTCTCAGGACATGCTAAATGCTTTCGAGTCAATAAATCACTTTTGAATTGTCGTCATTATTGTCAGTATTCACCAGCAGCAATTAAGTAATGCACAGCAACTTTCCACCATCATCTAACAACTGGATATCAGGAGAACTTTCTGACTTTTGAGATTAATTAACAGGAAGAAGGGGCCCCAATTTAATGTCTGATCTGAAATAAAACACTGTCAATAATACAGCACTATTTTTTTGAGTAGTCATCCTTAATTTATATATTCAAAATTCAGAAATGAGGCTGACGTGTGTGTGTAACCTGGTCAAGGTAGAAGGTTGTGAGGAAGTGAAAAATGGGAGTTGAAGCAGCTATAAGAAGCAATAGATACAAACTGAGCAATTAGATGGGTGGCTGTTTTAACCCACCACTACCTTACAGGGTGCGAAGAATTAACTTCCCTGTGAACCTCACAGAATACAAGCTCCCCAGTTAAGAGGATGGGAGACCTCTAAACAATGTCTAGTTGTATGATATATAAAGCTGGCCCGTTACGCACCAGCAAGGCGGACCCAGTCGGGATCTACCGTGTGATGTATATGAAACTTATTGTAATTAAACTAAGTTTATTTGAACTACGTGGCCTTATAAAACTGGTGACGTGGGTCAAACGCGATAGCTATCGACACTGCTACACCATCAGATAAACTACCTCATGGTCTCTGTAAGATGTCATTATGCCACTGTTCAGTTAGATGTCTTTGATGCCAGCTTGGTAGACTGGGATCGGTTTGTGGAGCGAGTGCTCTACTTTTCCAGAACAAATAGTATCACAGAGACTGATAGCCAAACAGTCATCTTGCTGACTGCCTGTGGCACACATACGTTTGGAGTGATACGGAGCCTTACCTACCTGGCGGGGCCCGACAGATAAACCTTCGACTAACTAGGCACTCTAGTGGGGCAGTATTTTAATCCAACTGCATCCGTTATTACACAATGATATTGTTTTATTAATGCACAGAGGACTCTGGGTGAGTCCGTCACCAAGTATTTGTCCAGGTTGTGCAAGATTGATTAATTTTGTGAATACGGCAAGGTGTATAAGATAATGAGGGGGATAGATAGAGTGGACGTTCAGAGACTTTTTCCTTGGGTGGATGTAGCTGTTACAAGGGGGCATAACTATAAGGTTCATGGTGGAAGATATAGGAGGGATGTCAGAGGTAGGTTCTTTACTCAGAGAGTGGTTGGGGCGTGGAATGCACTCCCAGCTATGGTAGTGGAGTTGGACACTTTAGGAACTTTCAAGCGGTTATTGGATAGGCATATGGAGTGCACCAGAATAATTGGGAGTCAGTTGATTTGATCTTAGTTTCAGACTAGTTTGGCACAAGATCGTGGGCCGAAGGGCCTGTACTGTGCTGTACAGTTCTATGTTCTATATGTTCTAACATTGAGGCAGTACTGAAACATCTCTCTGAGTCTGGTGTCCACTTGCGGCAGGCAAAATGTATCCTCAATTCAATGGAGTTGGTCTACCTTGGTTGCCGGATGGACCGCGAAAGATTACACCCCATCTCGGACAAGGTGGATGCCAGTCAGCAGGTCCACACTCCGAAGGACTCCTCAACTGCAATGATATGTATATTGACTGGGATGTCAGGAATTAACAAGTTAATGATAATGCTTCATGCCACGAGAGGGAACCACAGAACAATCACATATATATCATGTGATTTGGGGATTCTGGAATAAGATAGTGAGGCATGAGAGAGAGAGAGCAGTTGTACCTGAAAAAGTCTGCGCGTTAGAGATAACATAGTTTCATAGAGAAACCTTCTACTTTAGGAATGTGATCAAATCTTAGTTCATAGTGTAATAAATTGATAGTTTTGTTTGTTAACAAAGCTTTGTGTTCTTTATTCAACACCACGCTTCCGAGCCATCCAGGTAAAGCAAAATAGAGAACACAACAAAAAAGTCATTCAGTTTTGGACTTGTTAACTATTGCCTCCCAAAACTGGCCACAACATTGGCCACCCTACATCTCCTTTTAAAGAAGAATTACATATGGGCGTGGAGGAAACCACAGGAAACATCTTTTCTGCAAGTGAAGAGGCAGTTATCGTCTTCCGCGTCACTGACCCACTGGGATCCCACTAAACCCTTCCTCGCCACGTGGATTCATCGCCTCAAGGTTTTGGGGCCGTCCTGTCACACCGGATGGTGAATGGTGAAGAGCAGTCGATTGCTTCTACCTGTCGAACGCTGGCTACGACGGAGCACAATTATGCACAGATCAAAAAGGTGTTGTGTTCTTTGGCTCCCCTGATCATGAAGGCACGCATAGAACATGAATGTATTTATTCTTAACACATGGGGATGTAACCGACAAACCTATTTACAGACAATTACATCTAAGTTACTGCGGAGCTAAGGTAAGATGCGACTGTCTTGTTGCCCATCCTGCTACCAAGTGCTGCGTCTTGTCCGTCCCCCAATATATATATGTGGCTCCATGTGTGTCAGGTTCCACCTACATCATTGATCATCAGCTATATATATTGGTACTGTTATATACAGTTATATACGTTGATGCAACTATGGACAGTTATATACAGATATGCATATGTGCATATCACCACTAGACAGTATGACGGTGATCTACGCAGTTAAAAAATTTCACCAGTACATTTACGGCCATCATTTCACTATTATTACAGACCATAAGTCTTTACTCGGTCTTTTTAAGGAGGACAAGGCTATCTCACCCATTGTCTCTGCTGTTGGCCACCTACGAATATTCTTTTGAGTATCGACTGGGGACCAAGTAGCGAATGCTGATGTACTGAGCCGTTTTCCTTTACTGACTAGTCCAACAGAAAGGACACTCTAAACTTCATGGACTCTTTGCCTGTCATGGCGTCTCGGTTCCGTGAATGGATTCAGACAGACACGATTCTCACAAAGGTTTGACACATTGTGTGGGATTTGCTGATCCTGAGGCTAAGTGTTGACGCCGTCGGAAATGCTGTCGGGACCGACGGCGTCAACATGGCCTCAGGATCAGCAATTCTGGCCCCTACATGGGGCCAGCACGACACTGAAGTGACCCTCTAGGCGCCGCAGGGTCCGCGCATACACAGTGGCACCAGCGCCAATGCACGCATGCGCAGTGGCTCCTTTCTCCGCGCCGGCCCCGAGGCAACATGGCATAGGGCTACAGGGTCCGGCGCAGAAGAAAGGAGGCCCCCAGCCTGAGAGGCCGGTCCACCGTTCGGTGGATCCCGATCGCGGGTCATGCCACAACGGAGGCCCACTCCGGGGTCGGACCCCCCCCCCCACCCTCCCACAGGACGCCCCCGGACCCTTCGACGCCGAGGTCCCGCCGGCTAGGAGCAGGTCAGAATGCCGTCGGTGGGACTCGGATTTTTGTTCCGGCCATCCTGCGCCGTGAATCAGGAATTGCGTCCCAGTGTCGGGGCGACGTGGGGTGATTCGCGCCGGTTGCAGCGATTCTCCGGCCCGGCCCCGGGCTGAGAGAATCCCGCCCATGGTGTTATGTGGAGCTCAGCACCGACAGCTACTAGGTGAGTGAAGGGCATTTTCAGCCAAACTTTCACAATTTAGTGTGGAGGACGGTATACTGCTATGAGGCACAGGGCGTTAGCGTTCCGAAGAAAAGCCAGGAGTTGATATTGAAGGACCTCTTCAATGGGCATCCAGATGTCCAAAATGAAGATGTTGACGCACAGTTATCCGGGTCTGGATGCAGACACTGAGAAGATGGCCCAGCAATGCTCAGTCTGTCAGGAGCCCCCGATGCTCCCACCAGCTGTGCCCCTTCACCCTTGGGATTGGCAAGGAAGCCGTGGGCATTGATGGACATCAATTCAGTCGAGACGCTGAGTAGTAGTGAACCAATGCTTTAATAAACTAAAAGTGTGCCAACCTGTAGCTCCTCCCGCACTGCAAGACTGCCCCCGATCGACGGGCTTTATACCCCCTCAGAGGGGCGGAGCCACAGGCGCAGCCAACAGCAGCGCCAATAACAACATTCCAACAATACAACAGTGACAACCAATAACAGAACATCAATAACAGTAAGTATATACAACAGTGGAGATAATGATAGTAATAGAACAGTAGAACAACAGTGAACATATATACAACAGCCTTACGTAGCCTTACGTGGCTCACCACATTCACCCCCCGTTAAGAAAAAAGCTTGGCGGGGGTGAAGCGGACTCACAAGTTCAGTCTCACAGGAGGATGAATTGTTCGCTGCGAATGCCTCAGCTCCGGCTGCGGTATGGACACTGGCATCGAGACCTTCGGCTCAGGGAGCACATCGTCTGCACAACAGGGTCCCGGATAGGGTGACGACGCAGAGGCAGAGCTAAAGGACCCTGTTGGAGATGTTGGTGAAGGTGTGGGTGGGGAGGTGAGTGGGGAGGTGGCTGGGAGGGGTGCGGTGATAATGGGCACAGGGGTACCGGCGGATGCCAGGTCCCGGAGGGAGACTGTGTCCTGTCATCCATCGCGGGATGCCACAGACGCGTACTTAGGGTTCACGTGGAGAAGCTGAACCCGCTCGACCAGGGGATCGGCTTTATGGCTCCTTGAGTATTTCCGTAGGAGGACCGGCCCAGGTTTCGTTAACCAGGCCGGGAGCGAGACCCCAGATTCGACATCCAGGGAAAGACAAAGAGACGGTTGTGAGGGGTCTCATTTGTGGCAGTACACAGACGCAACCGACTGGAGTGGAGCGCATCAGGGAGGACCGCCTGCCAGCGGGAGACTGGGAGATTTCCAGACCATAGGACCAGAAGGACGGCCTTCCAGAGAGTAGCATTCTCCCTCTCCACCTGCCCGTTCCCCCGGGGGTTGTAGCTGGTAGTCCTGCTCAAGGCGCAGCCCTTACTGATTAGGTGCTGACGCAGCTCATCACTCACAAAAGAGGAGCCCCGATTGCTATTTATGTAGGCAGGGAAACCAAACAGGGAGAAAATGCTGCGCAGGGGCTTGATGACAGTGGCAGAGGACATATCAGGACAATGGATTGCAAACGAGAAGCAGGGGTACTCATCAACAACGTTGAGAAAGTACACATTAAGGTCAGTGGAGGGGAGTGGCCCTTTGAAGTCTATGCTGAGGCGTTCAAAATGGCGGGAGGCCTTCACCAGGTGAGTCTTGTCCGTCTGATAGAGGTGCAACTTGCACTCTGTACAGATTTGGCAATCCCTGGTCACAGCCCTGACATCCTCAGTGGAGTCAGGCAGGTTGCGGGCCTTGACGAAGTGAAAAAGCCGGGTGATCCCCGGGTGACAGAGGTCGTTGTGGATGGCCCGTAACCGGTCTGTTTGCACGCTAACTTATATACCGCGGGACAGGGCATCTGGGGGCTCATTGAGCTTCCCAGGGCGATACAAAGTGTCATAGTTACAGGTGGAGAGCTCGATTCTCCACCGCAAAATCTTGTCGTCCTTAATCTTGCCCCACTGTGTGTTATTAAACATGAAGGCAACTGACCGTTGGTCTGTGAGGAGAGCGAATCTCCTGCCAGCCAGGTAATTACTCCAGTGTCGCACAGCTTCCACAATGGCTTGTGCCTCCTTCTCAATGGAGGAGTGTCGAATCTCGGAGGCATGGAGGGTACGGGAAAAAAAGGCGACAGCCTTTCTGCCTGGTTGAGGGTAGCGGCCAGGGCAAAGTCAGACGCATTGCTCTCCACCTGGAACGGAAGGGATTCATCCATAATGTCGGCTCTGATGCAGTTGAAAGCCAAGCGGGCCTCAGCCATCAGTGTCGTGATATGCATCACGGTAAATACACAAGGGGTTAATGTAAATACACGTAGACGAGATAGACACTAGAGGGAGCACCAGAGACATCATAATACACAGACAGTCAGCCAATAGGTCAGTAAGATAGGACACGACCATTGGGCATTCACGACACACACAGAGGTGACGCTACCACAGGTGGGCATTACACCAACCCATACAAAAGGACACAGCACACATGATCATCCTCTTTCCAGTGGAGACACTCAGTGAGTACACAGGGTTGATTAAACACATCACATCCACCACCTGGATTGTAGCAGACTGGTTTGTCAGTCTGAGTAGCTATAGCAGGATTAACAGGAGAGTCGAATCCAAGTAAGAGAATTGTTAACAGTTTAATAAATGTGTGAAAGCTATCTCCAAGTCTGAACCTTCCTTTGTCAGAGTGCACATCAAAGAAGCAGCTTATACTACGTCAAGAGCATAACAAAACAGTCGGGGAAAAATGGTGAACTTAATGAGTGGGCGGGCCTTGTCCGCGTAGTTGGGGACCCACTGGGCATAATACGAGAAAAAGCCCAGGCATCGTTTCAGGGCCTTGGGGCAGTGGGGAAGGGGGAGCTGGAGAAGGGTGCGCATGTGGTCGGGGTCGGGACCTCAGACACCGTTTTCCACGACCAAGCCGAGGATGGCTAGCCGGGTTGTGCGGAAAACACATTTCTCCTTATTGTAGGTTAAATTAAGGAGTCGGGCGGTGAGGAGGAATTTGTCTTGGTTCGCGTCATCGTCCTGCAGGTCATGGCCGCAGATGGTGACATTATCCAAGTACGGGAACGTGGCCCGCAGTCCGTACTGGTCCACAATTCGGCCCATTGTTCATTGGAAGATGGAAGATGGAAGCTGGTGACGCCAAAGCATACCGGGAGGAAATGGAAGAGGTGGCCATCTGCCTCGAAGGCAGTGTACTGGCGGTCTTCCAGCCGGATTGGGAGCTGGTGGTACATGGATTCAAGTCTACCGTAGAGAAGACTCGATACTGCGCAATCTGATTGACCATGTCAGATATGCACGGGAGGGGGTACGCATCGAGCTGCATGTACCGGTTGATCGTCTGACTGTAGTCGACTACCATCCGATTCTTCTCCCCGGTCCTGACGACCACCACTTGCGCCCTCCAGGGGCTGTTATTAGCCTCGATGATCCCTTCCTCCACGAGCCGCTGAACCTCTGACCTAATGAAAGCCCTGTCCTGAGCACTGTACCATCTGCTCCAGGTGGCAATGGGCTTACAGTCTGGGGTGAGGTTCGCGAAGTGCGAGGGAGGGGCGACCTTCAGGGTCATGAGGGTGCAGATCGTGAGAGGGGGCTGGATCCCCGAATTTTAGAGTTAGGCTTCTGAGGTTGCACTGGAAATCTAAACCGAGCAGGAGGGGAGCGCAGAGTTAGTGTACTCCACACCTTGTATTGACAAGTTTGCGATGCAATACCCCCGAATCTGCACGGAGCGCGAACCGGAGGCGAGGGATATAGTCTGCGAGACGGATAGGACCCGGAGGGAGCAGCGCCTTACCATATCCGGGTGGACAAAACTACCTCTGCTGCCGGAGTCGAAGAGACAGGACGCCTCCTGCCCGTTGAGTTTGACGGCCATCATAGAATTCCGCAGATGGTAAGGCCAGGACTGGTCGAGCTGGACCGAGCTGAGGTAATGCGGAGGACTATCTGTGGCAGCAGCGTGATCACAAGGTGGCGGCATCGACGATGTCGGCCAATATGGCGGCCCCCACAGGTCGCACGTGGCGGGCCGCGTCAACGACAGCGGCCAAGATGGCGGCCCCCACGGGTCACACGCGGCGGATGACGCGTCGGAAGGGGGCTGTCCTGGCAGGTACGATGCCACATTGCGAGGTCTGTGAGCCTCAGGCCGGCCCTGACAGGCTTTTGATTTTGGGGCTTTAGAGTGGCTCAGACATATCTTCGCAAAATGACTTTTCTTGCCGCACTCACTACACGCAGCGCTGCGTGCTGGGCAGTGCTGCCGGGGATGCTGGCCCTGCCCACAGAAATAATAGCAAGGTCCTCCGGTGCTGGCTGGCGGCCGCGCGGCGCAGGAGTGAGGTACGCCTGGGTCGGGTGATGGCTTCGCCTCTGACGTCCCCGAGGATGCCCCGTGGTTGAACGGGAAGGCTTCGAGGCTCTGGAAAGCCAATTCTTATGAGATAGCCAACTTCACTGTCACCTCGAGGTCGAGAGCCCCTTTTTCGAGGAGGCACTGCCAGATATAGCTGGACCGGACTCCAGCCACATAAGTGTCCCGAATCATTAGCTCCGAATGCTCTGATGCAGAGACCACCCGGCAGTTACAACTGCAGAGAGAGTCCGCAGCCCTCCTTCTCCACAGACATCGGAGGATTCTTCGGACTTTGTGGGGGAGGGATGTTATTACCCAAAAATATCTTACGGGATGGGAACAATTAACTTCCCCTTGAACCTTGCAGAATACGAGCTCCTCATTAAGGAGACAGGGGACCGCTGAACAATGTCTAGTTGTATGGTATATAAAGCCGGCCAGTTAGTCACCAGCAAGGCAGACACTGCTGGGATCTACAGTGTGATGTATATAATACTTATTGTAAATAAACTCAGTTTCTTTGAACCACTCGGTGTGGATTCCTTTGTGGCCTTATAAATGTGGTCTTGCTAATGAATAGTAAGAGAAGAGAGCATTCTGTGTGAGAATCCAGGCAATAAGTAACAGATAATGATAGGTTCTCGTTGTCAAAAGGTGCTGACAAGTATGTGACTTTGAAAATTAAAGGAGAGAACTATAATAAAGCCTGAAAAGGGGCTAACTTTGTTCCCCAGTGTACGTGATTGATTGTTTCTCCACAGGAGAGACAGTGACAAAATCAGGGAAGCTGATTATTTCTGGTTGCTTTTCATCCCAAAAAATACTGAAGCACTCCAAAACGTGGGACTGAATGCAATTTTAATATCAATCGTATTGAGTTGCATTTTTGCAAGCAGAAACAACTACCTCTCTAACGTTGTTCAATGAAGGCAGTTAACATAAAGATGCTGGGAAAGAAATTGGTTAACCCCCCAAAACAACCATGAGGGTTATGGTACATGATTAATCTTTGTCCGTTCATTGTATTCCAGATAGTGTTTTAAATGAGTGCTCCCTGTATTGTCCTTCTTGCAATAAAGGCCAATATTTCATTTGTCTTTCAAATTATTTACTGTAACTTTTCTAATTTATGTACAAGAGCATCCAGGTCCATCTGTGCCACAGAATTCGACAGTTTCTCTCCATTTACATAATCTACATTTCTATTCTTCCTATCAAAGTGAACAACCACATATTTTCCCACATTATACTCCATTTGCCAAATGTTTGCCCACTCACAACCTATCCATATCCCTTTAGTTTAAAAGATAAAATAAGGACAGAAGGGACAAAGGATCTTGATCATAAGATCAGTAAGTAGAATCAGGACAGGTGGAGATTAGGGACAAAAGGGTCAGAAAATGCTGATGGGAGGAGTTCACCCTCCAATAGTTGGACAAAGCATTAAACAATAAATAATTTGACCTTGTAACAATGGCAATGTAATAGTCGTTGGGGAGTTAATATAAATTGGACAAATCAAATTAGCAAAGTTGACCTGTAACAATGAGTTTGCAGAATCTTGCTCAACAGTTTATTGGAACATTCCAGTTAGGGATGAAGCTATTTTAAATCAAGTATTCTGTAATGAGGCAGATTTTATTGGTAATTTCATTCTGAAAGCTCCTTTGGGAAAAAGATGATCATAGTACAATTGAATTCCATATTATGTTTGAAAGCAACACACTTCAGTCCTAAACACGATTCATAAATTTAAACAAAGCCAATTACATACTGTGAGGGGTGAGATGGATATGGTTTATTGGGCAAACAGACTAAGCAGCATGCAGTAAATTAGCAGCGGGAAATATTTAAAGAAACCATTCAATATATTCAGCTACTTTACATTAAAAACAAAAACTCAGCATGAAATATGCATCCGTTATTACTAGGGAAATTAAGGATAATATGAGATTAAAATGGGAGGGTTATAATTTGCAACATATAGTAGCAAACATGAGGATTGGAAGTGTTTTGGAACCAACAAAGAACAGCAAAAAAGTCGATAAAAGGAAAAAATAGAATGTGATTAAACTAACCAGGAATATAAAAACATATTGCTGGAGTTTTTACAAGTATGTAAAAAGGAGATGAGTAGCTTAAGTAAATTTTGATCCCTTTGAGCCAGAAACAAAAGAAATTATCATGCAGAATGAGGCAATAGTGAACAAATATTTTGTGACTTTGGTCACAGTACAAGCACAAATTTCATACCAGGAATAGAGAGTGACCAAAGACCGACGGCACAATTCAGCAGCTTCGTTGCACCCGACTTGGTGTCAGAACCAGACTGTTCAATCTCACGAGAGGCCTCTCCCGGGATGCGCGATGCTTGAAACATCTCACGTGTTTCAACGAATCTCGTTAGGCATTGCGGTCTGGATCCCGCTCTCACTGGGCGAGATCCAGGCGTGCATTTTTAAAGAGTCAAATTCATCCGGGGCCTGGGATTCACCGGCCATGCCTGGGAGACCTCACCAGGGCGTCGTTTAGCACTGGCACACACAACCATGGACCATTTATAATGGCACCTGGAAGAGGGTCTCCCAGGCCATTAGAGACCCCCGAGTGCTTAGGTACAGTGCAGGTTAGCACCCTGGCACTTTGTCTGGCACCTGGGTACCTTGGCACTGCCAGCTTAGCACCTAGCACTGCCACCCAGACAGGGTCCCGGGATGGCACTGCCGGGCTGGCAGGAAAACTGCCAGCATTCAAGGATGGCAGTGCCAAGGTTCTCAGGTGCCATATTGCCTACGCCAGGGCTCACGCCCAGTCAGAGCCTTGGCCATAAGAGGTGAGGTGAGGGCGGGGGGTTGTGGGGGAATGAGGACCCCAGAAAAGGTACGTTTGGTGAAGTGGGGGGGTCCAGAGGGCAGGCTGAACTGTGGGGGAGGGGTGGAACGAGGTTTGAAAAATTAGACTGCCTGTAAAAATGACATTCCTGATCCACGAGTAGCTCAGCACGCCAGAGCAGGAAATGACTTAAAAGTGTGGCATCAACGGGGAGTTCCCCTGGATCTGATGGCCTACATCCTATTTTTCTCAAAGTGGTTGCTGCAGACATGGTAGATGCACTGGTAATGATTTCCAAAATCCCCGAGATTCTAGAACAACCCTAGTCGATTGGAAGTTGGCAAATCTGACAGCGTTGTTCAGGCAAGAAGGGAGAGAGAGAAAACAGGGACCGAGAGGCCAGTTAACCTGAAATCAGTCAATAGGAAAATGCTGGAATCTATTTGATGGAACCATCAATTCATGTTTCCCAAGTGAATCTAGGCTTTAATCGACTTACTTCAGAGCCAGCCTGTTACCTGTTGATGAACTCGAAGTGACCCAGGCTGACTCCGGACACGGATACTTATACAGCTGCACTAGGGGGAGGAGTCATGGACAGAACCAAAGGTGGAGCCCAGTACAAGATCCTCAGTGCTCCCAGCGCTACTCCCCCTAGTGGTAGGATGGCGCTACTGCGCTTACAATCACAGTGTGAATTATTATATACATTCATATATTACATTCACCACATTCACCCCTGCAAAAAAATCAAGTCCGGCGGGGCTGGTGGTCTAGTCTATAACGTCAGTCTGTCCGGCGGTCGGATTGTCCGCCGAGACCTGCGGAGCACCGGGGTTGCGGCCTCCTGTGGTGGCTGGACGGGTGTAGTGTGTTGGGGTACGATGACGGACTCCAGGGAGGGTTATCTTCGAGACTCATACTCTCCTGGTTCGACCGGGGACTGGGGGCTGGCCGGCGCGGGTGCGCGGGACTGGTGGAGCGAGCTCGTGGGCTCGGGAGCGCAAGGGAGCGGCAGCATGGGGTGTAGGGTGGGAGGTCCTTCTGTGGGGGTAGAGGGGGCGCTGATCCGGCGGGTGCGAGGTCCCGGAGGTATACAGTATCCTGACGGCCATCGTACTGCGTACTGGGGGCTGCAGTGGAGCAGGCGCACCTTCTCAACAAGGGGGTCGGTTTTGGCCCCCTGATGTGTTTCCTCAGGAGTACGAGGCCCGGCGTCCTCAGCCATGCCGGAAGTGAGACCCTTGTGGTAGTGCCCCTGGAAAAACTGAAGAGCCTCTCATGAGGGGTCTGGTTGGTCGCCGTACACAAGAGGGACCTAATGGCGTGGAGCGCGTCTGGGAGGACTTCCTGCCACTGGGAGACTTGGAGCTTTCTAGACCGGAGGGTCAGTAGGACGGTCGTCCAGACCGTCGCATTCTCCCTTTCCACCTGCCCGTTCCCCCTGGGGTTGTAGCTGGTAGTCCTGCTCGAGGCAATGCCCTTTTCGAGCAGGTACTGACGCAGCTCGTCACTCATGGAGGACAAACCCCGGTCGCTGTGTACATAGCTGGGGAAACCAAACAGAGTGAAGATGCTATGCAGGGCCCTAATGACTGTGTGGGAGGTCATGTCGGGGCACGGGATAGCGAATTGAAAGCGGGAGAACTCGTCTACGACGTTTAAGAAGTAGATGTTCTTGTTAGTTGAGGGGAGTGGCCCTTTGAAATCAATCGCGAGGCGTTCAAAGGGCCTAGAAGCATTGACAAGGTGGGCCCTGTCTGGTCTATAGAAGTGCGGTTTGCACTCCGCACAGATCGGGCAGTCCCTGGTGACCGCTTTTACCTCCTCGTTGGAGAAAGGCAGGTTTCGGGCCCTGATGTAGTGGGCGAGCAGGGTGACCCCCGGATGGCAGAGGTCATTGTGGATACTTTTTAATCGGTCGATCTGCACGCTGGCACATGTCCCGCGGGATAGGGCATCCGGAGGCTCGTTGAGCTTCCCGGGTCGATATTTGATATCGTAATTGTAGGTGGAGAGTTCGATCCTCCACCTCAGAATTTTATCGTTTTTTATTTTGCCCCTTTGCGAGTTGTCGAACATGAAGGCAACCAATCTTTGGTCGGTGATGAGGGTGAACCTCCTACCTGCGAGGTAGTGCCTCCAGTGACGGATAGCCTCCACAATGGCTTGTGCTTCTTTCTCGACTGAGGAGTGTCGGAGTTCTGAAGCGGAGAGGGTACGGGAGAAAAATGCAACGGGTCTCCCTGCCTGGTTTAACGTGGCTGCAAGAGCTACCTCTGAGGCGTCGCTCTCTACCTGGAATGGGGTGGATTCATCCACCGCCCGCATGGCTGCTTTGGCAATGTCCTCCTTGATGCCGTCGAAGGCCTGGCGTGCCTTGGCTGACAGGGGAAATCGTGTGGTCCTAAAGAGTGGGCGGGCTTTGTCCGTATATTGAGGGACCCACTGGGCGTAGTAAGAGAAAAATCCCAAGCACCGTTTGAGGGCCTTGGGACAATGAGGGGGAGGGAATTCTAAGAGGGGGGCGCATAGGGTCCGGGTTGGGGCCCAGGACTCCGTTTTCCACGACATAGCCGAGGATGGCTAGTCTAGATGTGCGGAAAACGCATTTCTCCTTGTTGTACGTTAGGTTGAGTTTCTGTGCCATCTGGAGAAAACGGTGGAGGTGGCGTCGTGGTCCTGCTGGTCATAGCCGCAGATGGTGACATTGTCCAAGTATGGAAACGTGGCCCGCTGCCCGTACTGGTCCACCATTCGGTCCATTGCTCGTTGGAACACCGAGACCCCATTAGTGACGCCGAAGGGGACCCGGAGGAAATGGAAGAGGCGGCCATCGGCCTCGAATGCCGTGTAGTGGCGGTCCTCCGGGCGGATTGAGAGCTAGTGGTATGCAGACTTCAGATCCACCGTGGAGAAGAGCCGATACTGGGCGATCTGATTTACCATGTCTGCAATCCTGGGGAGGGGATACGCATCGAGGAGCGTGGATCTATTTATAGTCTGACTGTAGTCGACCACTATACGGAATTTTTCCCCGGTCTTAACGACCACCACCTGAGCTCTCCAGGGACTATTGCTGGCCTCTATAACCCCCTCACTGAGTAGCCTTCGGACCTCTGCTCTGATAAATACCCTATCCTGCAGGCTATACAGCCTGCTGCGAGTGGCTATGGGTTTACAGTCCTTAGTGAGATTGGCAAAGAGAGGAGGGGGAGGGATTTGCAGCGTAGCGAGGCTGCAGATCGTGAGTGGGGGCAGGGGCCCTCCGAAGCTGAGGGTGAGGCTCTTGAGGTTACACTGGAAGTCTAGGCCTAATAAGAGTGGCGCACAGTGTTCGGGCAAAACGTAGAGTTTAAACTTCGAGCAATTAGTGCCTCGGATTGTGAGTGGCGTGGCGGTGCGCCCCTGGATCTGGACCGAGTGGGAGCCTGAAGCAAGCGCGATATTTTTCTGCGTGGGGAAAATGGAGAGCGAACAGCGTCTTACCAGGTCTGGGTGTATGAAGCTCTCTGTGCTCCTGGAGTCGAAGAGGCATGGCGTTTTGTACCCGTTGATATGGACCTCTGCCATCGAGTTTCGTAGGTTCTTTGGTCTGGATTGGTCTAGGATGACCGCGCTGAGTTGCGGGTAGTCGGCGGCTCGATCAGCTGTGCTGGAGTGGCCCCGTGATGACTGCCCTCTGAGTTCGTAGTCTTGTTCGAATTCCTCCGCTGAGTTGTCCGAGCGCGGAGATGCCGATTGGGCCCGTGGATCGCACGTGGCGGAGGATGGCGTCCAAGATGGCGGCCCCCATGAATCGCACGTGGCGGGCGGCGAGGAAGATGGCGTCCAAGATGGCGGCCCCCATGAGTCGCACGTGGCCAGCCACGTGGTGGAGGTTTTCCAAGATGGCGGCCCCCATGAATCGCACGTGGCTGGAGGGGGCGGAGTCAGGGCATAGGCCGCAGCATTTCGGGCCCCGCAGGGCTGAGAGTACGGGGAGCGGTTACTGCGAGTAGCTGGGGAGTTGGAAGTTGGGGCCCTTTTTGCGAGGCACACTCTAGCGTAGTGCCCTTTTCGCCCGCAGCTGCTGCAGGTCGCGTTGCGGGCCGGGCAGTGCTGTCGCGGGTGCTGGTTCTGGCTGCAGAAATGGCAGGCTGGAGCAGCATAGTGGCTTGCTGGGGCAGCATAGTGGCTGGCTGGGGCAGCATAGTGGCTGGGCGGCCGCGTAGCACAGGCCTGGGGGAGTCGCTGGTCGGAGGCCCATGATGGGGTCGCGGGGTCCGCGGGGAACGAGTTAAGGCTGCGGAAAGAGACCTCTATCGTGGTCGCTGCTTCCACAGTCTTTTCTAAGTCTGGGCCCCCTTTTCCAGCAGTCGTTGGCGCACATAGTTAGATCTGAGGCCCGCTACAAAAACATCGCGTACCGCCAATTCCCTGTGTTCAGCCGCGGTAACCACTTGGTAATTACAGTCATTGGATAAATTGTTAAGTTCTCTTAGGAATTCTGTGAGCGATTCCGTAGGCCACTGACGGCGTGTCGTGAACACATGGCGAGCGTAAGCTTCATTAATTGGCCTTACATACATTTTTTCGAGAACTGCTAGCGCCGCAGTATATGAACTGGCCGAGTTTAGTTGTGTTGAGATTCTATGGCTCACCCTCGCGTGCAGTAGACTTAGCTTCTGATCCTCTGTCATTTCGGCTGTGCTTGCTTCGGCCAGGTAGGCCTTGAAGCACCGGTTCCAGTGGGAGAAGATTTCTTCAACCTCTGCAGCCTGCGGGTTGAGTTCCAGGCGTCCAGGCTTGAGGGCCGATTCCATAATCGATCTTTACTGTTCTCAAGTTGATTAAATTGATGGAACCATCAATTCATCAGACACGTGTTTCCCAAGTGAATCTAGGCTTTAATCGACTTACTTCAGAGCCAGCCTGTTACCTGTTGATGAACTCGCAGTGACCCAGGCTGACTCTGGACACGGATATTTATACAGCTGCACAAGGGGGAGGAGTCGTGGGCGGAACCAAAGGTGGAGCCCAGTACAAGTTCCTCAGTGCTCCCAGCACTATGTTGCACGTTTTACTTGAGTGTATTATGCGCTTATTGGAGTGTATTACCACGCCTCCGTTTAAAGGCCGTGTGCTTAACACTACTACAGCTCTGTGTATGTAATTCTGCTCGGAGTCGCCAGGTGCCGTATTTAGACACCTCACAAGTATATCAAGGTCAGGTTCAAAGTAATAAAACTGTACACCGATTAGTAAGTTCAAACGATTGATATTTATTATAACCAATATAATAAGTACGCATGCATACGCTAAAGACTAATACTTATTTCTACTATTAAACGACTAAATACTTATCTAAGTAGGAACCAGCAAGGTCAGGGGACAAGGCCTTTGTTCCTTTCTGGACTGCACCTTCTGTTCACTAATAGTCGGCTAGAGTATAAGCAATGCCTGGGTCACGTAGCGAGCGTCGTTTTGGCACTTACTGAACGATGGCTGGTGCTCAACGGCTGGTGATGGAACTGGAGTCAGGATGCGATGTATCAGCAAAGCGATGAAGACAGCAGAGAGTCGGAGCCAAACAACAGAGCCGGAGCAAAAACAGCGGAGCCGGAGCAAAACAGAACGGACCATGTGCGGGGTCTACTTTTATAGGTCCCCCCAAAGTCTGTGCCTCTTCGGGGCGGTCTCTACCTGCTGTATATCGATTGGGTCTTCTCCCAATCGATATTTTCCAAACCCCCCAATCTGAGGGTCTCTTCTCGATGGGTGGGGCGGTCTCTAGGGTTCTTTGTGATGGATACTTCTGGTGCCGTTTCGTCTGGGCGTCCACTCAAAGTATCCATTCAAACCCAAATGTTTCTATTGTGTGGGCCTAGATCTGGATCACCTCATTACTATGCAAATCGTTGTTGCCATTTACACCTTTAGCTGAGATCCTGCACCTGGCCATTAACTGGTTTTTGTATGTGCAGAATGCTAATTAGCCTTCTGCAAACTGCTTGTCCTTGCTAAGACTGTTTTCTCCCTGCAGCCTTAGCAGTTCTCCATGTTGTAGCCCAGTGTCCATCTTAGGTGGCTACAGCTACTCCCCCTAGTGGTAGGATGGCACTACTGCGCTTACAATCACAGTGTGAATTATTATATACATTCATATATTACATTCACCACACTATTATTAATGAAATCTGAACATGCACTTAGAAATTCATAGTATAATCAGACATAGTCAGCATGGTTTTATGAAAGTGCAGAGGATCTGACACTCCCTGTTATATACAGAGAAAGGGGTTCCCTGATTGGGCTACTAATCAGGGAACTCATATTCTAATTGACCAATCTCAAAGGCCTGGCCTAAGTCATTACACTCCCCGGCAGTGCGGCGTACTCCCCAGTGACACCGCTTTTCGGGGTCCGCAGAATCAGTGACCCGGCGCCGATCCCAATTTCTTGTGCGAATGTTAATTCTCGCCCCCACGCCGTGCACGATTTCAGCATGATGGCGCGGAGAATCCAGCCCAAGGCCTTTCAGACAGAAGGTGGTAGGTGTCTGGAACAAGCTGCCAGAGGCATCAGGAGAGGCAGCTACAATTTTGTTTTTTAAAGAGTATTTAGACAGTGGGTAAGATGGGTATAGAGAGATATGGGCTAAATGCGGGCAATTGGGACCAGCTTAGTGGTAAAAACTGGGCGGCATGGACAAGCTGGGTCAAAGGGCCAAGGAGAACACCTTGGAGAAGAGTTCCGAGGATGCAACTGTTATAGCCATGGCTCTTATTCCCACCCTCAACCAGCGCAGATACACACACATCAGTGGAAAATGTTAGTGGTCAGGCTTCTGGGTCACAATCTGGTGAGCATCACACTACTGCTGATGTACATCAGGCGGAGGCAAGAATCCCCAGGCAAGAATAGCAGTCGGAGGGCTGCTGGATCCCAGTCTGATGCTGAGCCTCAGGAACAGGGTTACCCGGAGCTGATGGAGACAATATGGAGCGGCCGGGACATTCAGAGGGAGATGTCAGCATCTCACTAGCAGACCCATAGTTGGTTGGGTGAGTCCCAGAGTCTGTGGGTGCAAGAGATGGCACCAGAAATGCGTGGCACTGAGGTCATCACTGCTAGGGTGGTGAGCGCAGTGGAGAGCCTGGTGCACGATGTCGGCACCATTAGTGAAGGTTTCCAAGGCGTCGCTCAGTCAGTGACGGTGATGGCTGAGGGTCTCGGCAAAAGCTTGAAGATGTGACCCAGTACCAGGCTGACCTTGATGAGGTTCTGTGGGACATGTCCCGCTCTCAGATTGGAACAGCCAAGGTGCTGCGGAGCTTGCCCCAGTCGCAGGTGAGCATGGCTGAGGCACTGCAGAGCATGTCCCAGTCACTGAGGAACATCGTTGAGGGCATCGACACGATGGTCCTACCATGGGGAGCCACCAGGGCCGGCAGAGCCAGATGATGCAGGGGCAGCCAGGGCTCAAACCAGCTGCCCCTAAATCCCAAGGGGAACCCCAGGGCCCTACGGGCACCGACCGGCAGGAGGGGACGCTGAGTGCCAAATCGGACTCGTCCCATGGAATGGGGATGGTGGTTATCCACTGCCCCGAGTTCCGCCCTCTGATGAGGTCGCATCTCAGCATCAACACACAGGACAGGGCGGCACAGCTGTGCATGTGCTGTCAACAAGTGAGCCGAGGCCCTCCGGCCCCAGAGACCCCAGAGGATGCCTGACAGGGGCATCAAAGGCCACATGACGAGATAATCAGCTAGCTCCCTCCACCTCTGATGTGCATCCCAATAATAATAATCTTTATTGTCACAATAGGCACATTAATACTGTAATGAAGTTACTGTGAAAAGCTCCTAGTCACCACATTCTGGCGCCTGTTCTCGTAAACAGATGGAGAATTCAGAATGTCTAAATGACCTAACAGCATGTCTTTCGAGACTTGTGGGAGGTAACCGGAGCACCCGGAGGAAACCGACGCAGACACGGGGAGAACGTGCAGACTCCGCACAGATGGTGGCCCAGGCAGGGAATCAAACCTGGGACCTTGGAGCTGAGAAGCAACAGTGTTAACCTCTGTGCTAACATGCCACCCCCAGTGTTTGCTGGGGAAACACCGAGATGTAGAGCTAGAGGGGCCAGGCACATTGAGGATCACTAGGAGGGCCAGGCACATTGATAATCACTAGGAGGGCCAGGCACATTGAGGATCACTAGGAGGGCCAGGCACATTGAGGATCACTAGGAGGGCCAGGCACATTGAGGATCACTAGGAGGGCCAGGCACATTGAGGATCACTAGGAGGGCCAGGCACATTGAGGATCACTAGGAGGGCCAGGCACATTGAGGATCACTAGGAGGGCCAGGCACATTGAGGATCACTAGGAGGGCCAGGCACATTGAGGATCACTCGGAGGGCCAGGCACATTGAGGCTTCCCAATCCTCTGGCTTCCCACTTATCCTCGACACCTTGTACTCTTTTTCTTTTGCTTTTATGCTTCCCTCATCAGCCATGGATGCCTCACCCTCCTCTTAGCATGTTTCTCCCTCTTTGGGATGAATTTCTCTTGTGCCTCTCGTATAACCCCTGAAAGCTCCTGCCATTGCTGTTCCACTGTCTTCCCTGCTAGGCTCCTTTTCCAATCAACTCTGGTCAGTTCCTCCCTCATGTCTTTGTAGTTACTCTTATTTAATTGAAATACCATTACATCTGATTGCAGCTTCTCCCTCTCAAACTGCAGGGTAAATCCTGTCATATTGTGGTCACTGCTCCCTTAGGGTTCCTTCACCTTAGGTTCCCTAATCAAGTCTGCCTCATTACACATCACTAAATCCAGAATTGCTTGTTCCCAGTAGGCTCTACCTACTGCTGCTCCAAAAAATATCTCATAAACATTCCACAAATTCCTGTTCTTGCGATCCGCTACCAACCTGATTTTCCCAGTCCACCAGCATATTGAAGTCCCTCATGATTTTTGTCATATTGCCTTTTTTACATGCCGTTTCTATCTCCTGATTTATTTTCTGCTCCACATCCTGACTACTGCTCAGGGGCCTGTACATAACAATGCAACCCTGTCCCTTCTGCCCACCTGTATGTCCTTTCGATTGGACACATGTCCTTGGATATTTAGATCCCAGCCCTGAACCCCTTGCAGCCATGTCGCTCTGATTCCCACAACATCGGACCAGCCAATTTCAATGTGCACACAAGCTCATTTATCTTGCTTCGTACAAAGCGCCTCAGTCCTGCATTGACCACTTTCCTTCTCATATTTGTCCCCTTTTTTGCTCTGCCTTAAGTTAGATTCCTGCCACCTTCTATACTCTCTATTCTATTATGTGTTCTGGAAACTTTACTGACCTTTCCTGAGCCCTCGGCCCCTTTAACACGTTTAAAATCCTCATCATTTACCTGCACTTCTATCTTCTCCTTTAACGTGGATTTTCTCATTTTCATACAACTGAACCCACCCCCCGACTATCTAGTTTGAAGCCCTATCTACAGCCCTAGTTATATGATTCGCCAGGACTCTGATGTTAGCACGATTCAGATGAAGACCGTGCCATCGTAACAGGCCCCCTCTTCTCCAGTACTGGTGCTAACGCCCCATGAATTTTCCCACACCAATCTTTGTGGCTTCTGGTATATGCAAATGCACCACTTTGTGACCCTGATTGACAATCTCAGTGTGCTAAAAGCTATGCTGACAACCAATGTAAGACTTAGATTATATGTTGGATTGTTCAACAGACTTTTGCCTCTTATTGAGGTCTTGGATTTTTTCTGTTGAAAATTGGGTATTGCGGGGGGGGGGGGGGGGGGAAGCAGGAGCCCCCAGATGGAAGGGCAGTGTTTGAAGCAACTGGATGTGTTGGTTTTGTCAACATGTTTTGTCTGGTGTTGGTGAAGCAACCATTTGCCCGTCCATCATTCTTGCTGCAATGAGAAAAAAAGTAATTGTTACCATTCATAAATGGAACTTTTCTGCATTACTCATCTACTTCTGATCATACAAGGCTACCCCAAAAAGAGGTTCCCATTAAAATTAAACATGCATCTCACCTATGTTGGAGGAAATGTTTAGATTCTCTTCATCGAGCCTCGGAATAAAGTTCTGATGTCTCGCCAGTTTCTGCTCTCTCTGAGCCTCCTAATTTTTCTTTTATCTTGGGTCTCGTGAGGTGATTGGCCTTATAGCTCAGTCCCCTCTTGGGCCTTCAGAGTGTTTGGTTTTCACAGGTCGTGATGCTATCTCAACCTCCTCTTGGGTCTTCTGCCATTTGGCCTTGGCCTTACAGGTCAGGATGTGATCTGCCAGCCTCCTCTTCTTTCTGCTGCTTGCCTTGATGTTCCAAAGCAGAAATTCTTCTCTCTCAGGCCTCAGTTATTTGAGTACACTTGAATTTCTGCCAGAGAGGAGATATAAATGTAAAATGACTTGCAAATGTCTTGCATACATATGATACTTGCACTATTCACGATGGAAATTACCTTGGCTGCTCTTGAATCCTCTTTATGTTCACCACTGATGCAGCTGATACTTCATTTAACAGAGGTGTCCAGGAGCTTGGGCACCTTGCTTGAATTTTGAGCCCTGGTCTATTTTACTAATGATCTCTTCATGAGAAACTAAAGAACATAATTAAATATACACATTAGTAAACTGGAGTTTAGAAAAGTAAAAGATGACTTGATCGAAACATACGAGATCCTGATGTGGGGTGCAATTCAAGGAAACATTTCTAAGTGCCATTTTAGGCATGTTTGGTGGGGTGTTCCTCGATGGCCACATTGGTGAGATCTAGGCTTGTATTCAACGATAATTACTGCTGAAAATGAGTACCCATGCGAGTCTCGTCGTTACTGGCTGTCTTGTCGTCTGATTCACCAGACTCTCACCTCAGCATCTCGCCACTAGCAAGGGGGAGCTGCTTTTAAACGCTCCCTCACCACTCTCTCCCAGTTAACACACAAGCATGGCAGCGCGCAGACCTGCTCCTTGCTTTAGCGCAGCCAACTTGGCCAGGCTTCTCAATGCTGTGGATGTGAAGTGGGATATGCTGTTCCCCGAGGGGATTAGAGGTCCAGGAGCAGGGTCAGCAATGCTATCTGGGAAGCAGTGGCATCAGCTGTGAGATGCAGGCCACATGACATGGGGAACGACCGTCCAATGTCGGAAGAAGACTAATGACCTCCACTGAGCTGCAAAGGTAAGTTACCACCTCTTTCCTGGCATCAGTTCCACCTGCCAACCCTCAAATTCCCAATCCTCGCCCCACACTAACAGCTCACACCCTCCACACACCAATCTTCATGCTTGTTCCTCAGCACTCCTGGCACCCACCAGCATGAATGGCACCCATTCATTTCCAAGTGGGGTGCCCATGAATGCCATCCGCTATAGAAACCCCCAAACCATCAAGCATGCATTTCACAATTCCCTCTCTTTGTCCCCGCAGGGGAAGATAGCCCATAATAATCGGGAAAAGGCCAAGACAGGAGGGGGACTGCCAGAGATTCGAGACTTCACCCCTATGGGGAACAGATCCGGGAGATTGTGGGGTTGACTGAGGAGAGAGCAGCCATTGACAGCAAGGACGGCATGGCGACACAGTGGTTAGCACTGCTGCCTCACAGCGCCAGGGACCCGCTTTAAATTCTGCCCTTGGCTGACTGTCTGTGTGCAGTTTGTACATTCTCCCTGTGCCTGCGTGGGTTTTTTGCAGGTGCTCCGGTTTCCTCCCAGAGTCCAAAGATGTACAGGTTCGGCAAATTGGCTGGGCTAAATTGTCCCAGTGTCCAAAAAAAAAAGATTAGGTAGGGTTACAGGAATGGGCATGGGTCTGGTTGGGGTGCTCCTTCGGAGGGTTGGAGCAGACATGATGGGCCGAATTACCTATCTACACTGTATGGATTCTATGAAGTGAGGATCCACTGTCCCTTCACCCAGATGACCTGTCTCAAGTGAATTGTTCATGTCAGACAAAATGATCCTTCCCTCTCATTGACCACATGCCCATTGTCTCGCAGGATCTCCATCTGATAAGGCCAGGCCATCTGGACACCCAAGACACCACCTCGAAGGAGAGCTCCAATCAGACACTCGATGAAGTGTCACAAATATTAGCCCCACTATCGGCACTGGAATCAGGAACATCAGTGGGATTGGGGAGGAAGGATGGAAATGGGAGAGATTTGGGAGGAAAGAGGTAAATGGGGGAGGGAGTGCTTTCAGGGGGGAGGAGGGAAGTGGGGGAGGAGGGGTTGAGCTGATGGACAATGCCTCATCCTATGTGAATCCTCTGTAGATGAGGGCCTCCATGGTCCTCTGGGCATGCCAGACCCTGTTATATTTTAAATAATGACTTATCTAAAATATGTATATTACTCTTGAATCCACCAAAAATAAAATGATAAAATGACCAATAATCTTCTTGTTGAAAGATGAACTGTTTAATGAGTAACAAAATAATAAACTGTGAATCCTACATCCCCCTTTCTTTTTAACATTTTCTTTGAAATATTTGAAAAGAAAATTTACATAAGAAACGCAGTGACAATAGTATACAGTAATCACTAAATTATTGAAAAAGTTCCCAAATTCAGACGATTGGGTTTTCTTCTTCTCCTTGTCGATCTTTTCAACTTCAAAGGTGATGAAGAATTCTCCAGTTTGTTGTGAATCAGTACATTGGATTGCATTGTTCTTTCAAGTTGTTTGGAAACAGTCTGGTTCAAATCAAGATCTGAAAAATATTGACAATATCTTTGACTTGAAGTAGATCTCTTCTATATCTACTTAGAATGGTTCCATCAGAAGTTCTGATCAGATAAGATCTTGATAATAATTGCCTAATAATTCCCGTATCAGCCTCCCCGAACAGGCGCCGGAATGTGGCGACTCGGGGCTTTTCACAGTAACTTCACTTGAATGCAACTTGTGACAATAAGCGATCTTCATTTTTCATTTCATTCATAATTATGTGAGCTTTGTCAGACCAACCTCCTTCAGGAAGTTTGAATCTAACTATATCATCATCAGATAGAGTAGACAGTTCTTTCGAATGTTGATCAAAATATCTTTTATGAACCATTTTCTGTTCCATTCTTTTAAAAAGGTTTTGTTGTTCTTGATCAGGAAAGTGTAATTGAAGTAGTGTTGTCCTCAACACTCTGTTGTACAAGATTTGAGATGGAGATTAGCCTGTTGATGGATTAAATGTTCTGTAATTGAGTAAACCGAAGTAAAAATCAGAATTAGATTCTTTAGATTTGCTAAGTAGCTGTTTCATGATGTGAATACCTTTCACTGCTTTTCCATCTGATTGCAGAAAGTGTGGGCTTGAAAATTGTATTTCAATGAGAAATCATACCATTCATGACTTGAGAAACAAGGGCCATTGTCAGACATTACGATACTGGGAATACTATGGGCAGAATTCTCCACAGGGGGCTGAATTCGTGAAGGCCGTCGTGAACTCAGCTGAGGTTCACGACGGCCTCGGAGCCCGCTCCCCGCACCTAATTCACCCCCACCCGGGGGGCTAGGAGCGGGCCTCCGTCTTTCTCGGCAGCGACATCGTCACGCCGAGAATGTGAAGTCATCCGCGCATGCGTGGGTTGCCGGGTCCAACCCACACATGCGCGGATTACTTCATCGCGCAGACGGCATGAACCCGTGCATGCGCGGTGGCCGTCTTTCTCCTCAGCCGCCCGGCAAGACGTGGCGGCTTGATCTTGCCGGGCGGCGGAGGGGAAACAGTGCGTCCGTTTTGGACTCTGGCCCGATGATCAGTGGGCACCGATCGCGGGCCTGTCCCCTCCCGAGCACAGTCATGGTACCCCCATGCCAATCGGGCCCCTAGATGCCCCAAACAGGCATCTGGCGCCTGTTTCACAAATGCAGCGACCAGGTGTGGTTGCTGCCGTGGTGAAACGGGCGTGTAGGACCGGCCGCTCGGCTCATCGGGCTCGGAGAATTGCCGTTTGCCGTGAAAAACGTTGAGCGGCTATTTTTCCGAGCGGGTGGGGGGGGGGTGGAGAATCGTTGGGGGCGTACAAAATGTCGGGAGGCCCTCCCACGATTCTCCTACGCCATGTGGGGAGCGGAGAATTCCGCCCCATGTCTGGTAAATATCTCCTTGCATGCCTTTATGACACTGTTGGATGCAATGTCGTTCAGTTCCACTAACGCAGGAAAATTGGAAAGATAGTCTTTTCCAAAAAACGTGAAAAAGATCAGCACCAACTTTGATCCATGGTGATGTTACTAGATCATGTGGTTGCAGTGGTTCTTTGCATTGCTGACTTTGATTGGATTGAGATGTTGAATACAACGATCACGGGCGCGATTCTCCGCTCCCCACGCTGCGTGGGAGAATCGTGGGAGGGCCCCTGACAAATTTCACGCCCCCCTCGCGCCCCCCGTGATCCCCCCCCCCCCCCCCCCGGGCTCGGAAGAATCGCCGCTCGTCGTTTTTCATGGTGACCGGTGATTCTCCGACCCGGATGGGCCGAGCGGCCTGCCGTTCGTGACCGGTTCACGACGGCGGCAACCACACCTGGTCGCTGCCGTCGTGAAACGGGTGTGGAGATGCCCATTTGGGGCTTATAGGGGGCCTGGTGGGGAATGAGCACCACGACTGTGCTCGGGAGGGGACAGGCCCGTGATTGGTGCCCACCGATTGTCGGGCCGGCGTCTCAATCGGATGCACTATTTCCCCTCCGCCGCCCCGCAAGATCAAGCCGCCACGTCTTGCGGGGTGGCTGAGGGGAAAGACGGCCACCGCGCATGCGCGGGTTCGAGCTGTCAGCGTCGTGACGTCAGCCGCGCATGCGCGGGTTGGAGCCGGCCAACCTGCGCAAGCGTGGCTGACATCATTAGGCGTGCCGGCCGCATCATTCTCAGCGCGACGCCCCCGCGGCCGAGAGTTACGGAGCACCGCTCCTAGCCCCGCCGGGAGGGGAGAATAGGGGGCGAGGAGCGGCCTCTGAGGCCGTCGTGAAACTCGACCGAGTTTCACGACGGCCCTCCCGATTATTCCCGGGAGCGGAGAATTCCGCCTATCATATTCGCAACATCATTGTTGATACCAGGCCATTAGATAGGCTGTCTGGCATGTCTTTTACATTTTTCAATTCCTAGATGACCCTTATGTTATCTCGACAGCATTTCAGAATGCATGCTTTGTGGAATTACATTGCGATTTTGTCTCAGCAGTATACCATCTACAATAGTCAGTTCTGACTGAACTGATCGATTTTGCAGACAGTTGTCTTTGGGCCATCCTTCTTGAAGATGTTTCATAACTTTCATCAACGTGGTATCTTTCTGTGTCACCATCCGAATCTGATACAGGTAGTAATTCTTTGAATAGCTGCAAATGTGAAACAACTTCCCTGATGGATTCTTCTTGGAGAATGTCAGTGTTGACTGACCTAGATAACGTATCAGCAATTACTAATGCTTTACCTGGTGTATACTTCAGTGTGAAATCATATCTTCTCAATTTCATCATTAAACGTTGAAGTCTAGGAGTCATGTCATTTAAGTTTTGTTCTATGATGTGTACTAATGGATGATGGTCAGTTTCCACTGTGAATTTGGGTAGACCATATATGTAGCTGTGGATTTGGGCATACCTACACTCAGTGTCAGTCATTGATCTTAACGTATAGGCAATAGGAACCCAGTAAAACAGCGCCAATGCCATTTTTACATGCATCAATTGTTGTTTCAAATCCGTCCATTTTGCAGTATGTTTGTCAGTCCAGATGAATTCTGTGTTCTTTCTGATCAATTGACGTAGAGCAGTTGTTCTCGCAGAAAGATTTGCAATGAAGTTTCCTCGAAAGTTTACACATCCGACAAAGCGTAAGACAGCCTTTTTATCTTTGGGAATTTTAATTGCCTTGATAGCTTGCACTTTATCTTGATCTGGTTTAATGCCTTCAGACGTTATGTTGTCACCTAGGAATTTTAAAGACGAGATGACAAACATGCACTTGGACTTGTTTAACTTTAAACCGTAGTTGTCAATTCTCTTGAAAATCTCCTGAAGACGCTTGGTATGATCTTCATGCGTTGTTGACCAGACAATTGTGTCATTGACATAAACTCAAACTCTTTCTATGTCAATCGCGATTTGTAGAGTTAAATCATTTTGACGAATTAACGCTTCTCTGACATTATCATCAAGTATACCATATAGTATTTGATCTCTGCCAACTGAATCATGCAGATTTTCATAGTTACACATTTTATCTAAGAGCTTGAGATCTGTGATGAAATTATTCACAGGTTCACCAGTTTTTTTAATTCTCTGTTGAAATTTCAGTCATTCTAAAATCTCATTTGTCTGCATTTTACAATGTTCATCAAACTTCCCTATTAATTGATCAAATTTAGTTTTATCTTCACCAGTACTAAAATTAAATGAGTTGAATATTTCAATTGTTTGCTGTCCTGCAAGGGGTAGAAATAATGCAATCCGTCTAGCTTCTGGTGCTGCACTTAAATCACTAGCTTCTATGTAAAGTTGAAATTGCTGCTTGAACAACTTCCAATTTAAATTTAGATATCTTGGTGCTTGAACTTGGTCCATTGATAGGTTGTTTGCGTCAATGGTTTCAAAGTTGCGATGATTGCTATAGTCGAATAGTTGAATTCATTTGTTCTTTTTTCTTTCTTCTTTTCTATACTAAATCTTCATTAGTTTTTCTTAAAAGATTGAAAACTCGCTGGTACCATGTTATATTTTAAATAATTACTTATCTAAAATATATATATAGTACTCTTTTATCCGCCAGGAAGATAAAATGACCAATAGTTGTCTTGTTGAAAAATGAACTGTTTAATGAGTAACAAAATAATAAATTGTTTGTCCTTTTACTCAATAATAAACTAACAATAAAGAAATAAAGTAGAGTACAAATAACTATATAACTATTACAACAAACTAGCCCTAATTTCTCTCACTCTAGCTATTCTATGTCTTGCTTGTTCACTGTTCTGAATCACATCATCATGTGACTTAGAAAAGGCGGGAAACCAGTTCTTATAGTATCTGACTGTGAGCCATCCAGTGTTGAAATGACTGCACTACATTTACGTACATTGATCATGTATATTGATATCTGAATATCACTACAGACCCTTGCTGCTGCCTGTCCTCCGTCCTCCGGCACTACCTGCGGCTCCTCCCTGGGCTCGTCCTCCGGCACCTCCTGGTCCACCTCCTCCTCAGACCAGGTCGCATGTCCTGGAATAAGCCAGTTGAATAAAAGTTCAGGGCTGCAGTGACTATCATGGCCACCGGGACCGGGTATCCTCCTCCTCCAAAGAGTGACAAATCTGCGGGGATGTGGAACAGGTGCTGTACTGTCTCTTTGTTGAGACGGAACCTCAGTAATGTGGCACATGCTGTCCATCATCTCATCGAAAGACCAACGATAACCATAAACCTTGGGCCGTCGTTGGCCTCCCCCTCTGGGTTCCTCCTCGGCCTGATGGGCAGCCGGGTCTTCAGGGTGTGCAGCGGCCCCTTGCACATGGGGTGCCGACTCAGCCTGCATCGTTGCTGCTGCCGCCTTCTACGGCGTCTGTCTACCTCGGCCACCACCAGAAACGCAAGGCACACTCTGTGGGATTGTTTGTGGGATACCAGTCTGGAATTATAATAGAACATAAACATAATATTATGCAAACAAGCTCATGCAGCACCAGCTCTGACTTAACTGACCAGACTAAAGGAAGCTGGAAGTCTAATTGATTTTTCGAGGCTATAAATAGCACACTGTCTGACTAATCCCAATTACAGAATCTATCTTTTTATCTTGCCAATACTTCTAGAAGTGTTAGACAAATAACTATTTTTTTAAAAACTTGTGGCTTTTTGAACTATTATACATGAAAAGGATGCCATAAGCCAGTTGATGATGTGGTTTGCTTTTCAGCATAATGAATTGTCAAACACAATGGGTAACAAAATAAAGAAAACGGACACTTCATCAGAAAAGGTAACAAGTGTGCAATTCACCTTCAGCTGAGTAAGAACTTAAATAACACTTTTCTGGAAACATTTTTTTGGATGCCTAGTACCATTGTATCACGGAAGCATTGACATTACACTGGAATATGGCTCTGTCGACCATGCAGCACCTAATGTAAGTTGAACTGCACCAGAAGAGCATACAGGTTCAAGAAGTCACATTTCCCTCCATTAAAGGAAAGGAGAGTGGGGATGTGAACTCATCTCCACCACAAGGCTATTTACCCCCTCATCATTAAGCAGTCATTAATCACTCCAGTTCACTTCACTCTTGGGGCTGGTTTAACACAGGGCTAAATTGCTGGCTTTGAAAGCAGACCAAAGCAGGCCAGCAGCTTGGTTCAATTCCTGTACCAGCCACCCCGAACAGGCGCCGGAATGAAGCAATTAGGGGCTTGTCACAGTAACTTCATTTGAAGCCTACTTGTGACAATAAGTGATTTTCATTTCATTTCATTTTCTTCACTATGCAACAGGTGAAGTACAGATGGCCACTCATCATGAGGCTGTATATCTCCAAACAACCCCACATCCCCTCCCCAGCTCACCACCTCCAAGAGTACCAAGGATTTAATTAAGTACATGGATTTTGACAACGTCCATTTGACATGCATGGACTAACATCTACTATCAGTCCACTGGTCGGAAATATTTTGACAAACTTTACTGTGGTTTTTGCCATAAATTATCCTCCTCCGGCAAACCTGACAGACGAACCACCTGAAAACTGCTGGAATACACTCGCAGAGGGGAAAATCCATCACGACTCAATCCAGAATCAGGCTTGGCCATGATGCTTAATCAGATGAAAAGCTTGCTGTATTCATAGCGAGTGCCACTCTTGAGCAAATTTGCAGTGATGTTGCAATAAACTCAGGGCAACTGTGCATCGATACAACAGTACAAATGTGTGGACCAGAGTGTCTGATTTTGAGGTTAAGAGCGGAGGATCCGTGGCATTTTACGTGGAAGAAAATCGGCGCCACCCCTCACCGATGTTGCGAATGCTGAGGGGCGAGCAGCTGCGTAATGTAAACCTCCTGTCCTCCACAAAATAAACAGCCAGAGAATGGCCGTGTCCGTGGCCACACATGTGCACGGCGACGACCTGCAGCAATCTCGGCATAAAACATGGCACCGGCCGGGCACAGACCCAACATGCGAGATAGGCCACCCCATGGCCACCCTCCCACCAGTCCCCCAGCCCTCACGCAAGCTCTCCCGGCCAGCAGCATGGCTCCCGCCCGATTGTGGCACAGTGCACAGAAGCTAAGCCAGGTTCCTGCAGGCTGAGACCATACGTGAACCGCGCCTGTCTAAGCAGATCCTGTGCATACGGAGGGCTTGTCCATAGGGGATAGCTTCTTTAATGTGTTTAGGGTGGAAGCTGGAAAAGTGGCGCATCGTGAGGTTATCCGTGGGCTTGCGGTAAAGTGAAGTGACCATCCTTGATGGAGATGTGTGTGTCCAAGAAAGCAACCGATTCTGGAGAGTAGTCCATCGTGAGTCTGATGGTCGGATGGAACTTATAGATGTCATTGTGTAGTTTTTTCAGTGATTCTTTGCCGTGGGTCCAAAGGAAAAAAATGTCATCGATGTATCTGGTATATACCATCAGTTTAAGGTCCTGTGCGGTGAGGAGGTCTTGCTTCAAACTTATGCATGAAGATGTTGGCATATTGAGGTGCAAATTTGGTCCCCATAGCTGTTCTGTGTGTCTGGATGAAGACCTTGTTGTCAAATGTAAAGATGTTGTGATCCAGAATGAAGCGGATGAATTTCAGAATTCCGCACTCCATATACACAGGACATGCTCGGACCAGGAGGAGCATAACAGACATCTACAGACGCTGAAAGATGCCCTCGTACGAACGGTATATGGCCCTCCACTCATTGATCGACAGTTCCAATGTGCCACAGCAAAAAAACCGCACCAACCTCCTCAGAAGACAAACAAGGGTCGTTCAGTATTTCCCCGGAGCATAGAAACTACAATATCTTCTTCGCAGCCTTCAATGTGTCATTGATGAAGATGAACATCTTGCCAAGATCATCCCCACACCCCCACTACTTGCCTTCAAACAACCGCGCAACCTCAAACAAATCATTGTTTGCAGCAAACTACCCAGCCTTCAGAACAGCGACCACAACACCACACAACCCTGCCATGGCAATCTCTGCAAGATGTGCCAGATCACCCTCCACCATCGAGCCTGGGCTTGTGAAATCCTACCAACTGTCCTGGCTTGAGACAATTCATACCTCTTTAGCCTGTGATTATCCCTTTCTCTGGATCTGTAAAGAGTTAATTACCTGCAAAGGCTCGCATTCAAAGTATCATCTTGCATCTTTTACTTTGTCTATATATATGCTTCTGGAACCCACCTCTTCATTCAGCTGAGGAAGGAGCTGTGCTCCGAAAGCTAGTGATTCGAAAAAAACCCGTTGGACTTTAACCTGGTGTTGTAAGACTTCTTACCATGCATTATATGAGAGATGGAACGAGACAGATATAGTAATGGTACTGAAAGAGTATTGACGGAGTTGTAGGGAAACACCAGGGGGCAGTCTGTTAACTGATCATAACATAGACATATAAACATTGAACCACTAAAGCCACATCTGTCTCATCCTACCGATCAGGTCTTGTGCCCATTGCTCTGCTGGGGTGAGGGGCCATAGGTTTGGTCGTCCCACTCCGGTCTTTTCACTCTCACAGTGGTTGTGGGCATGTTGTTGGTTGGTATGGTGCATGTGGGTTGTGAAGTGCTTATATGCAGCTGCAACTTGTCAGCCTCTTGAGTGTCAATCCTGAGTCCGGCAAATCAGATACCATTTTCCATTGGAATTGGTCGTGTTCCATGTGGCGTTAGTGCTCGCCCATTAACAGTTGATGAATTGCTCTTGGAATGGCCCCAATTTTGCTGTCGTAGAACATCGTAGAATTAGGGGCAGCATGGTAGCATTGTGGAAAGCACAATTGCTTCACAGCTCCAGGGTCTCAGGTTCAATTCCGGCTTGGGTCACTGTCTGTGCGGAGTCCGCACATCCTCCCCGTGTGTGCATGGGTTTCCTCCGGGTGCTCCGGTTTCCTCCCACAGTCCAAAGATGTGCAGGTTAGGTGGATTGGCCATACTAAATTGCCCTTAGTGTCCAAAATTGCCCTTAGTGTTGGGTAGGGTTACTGGGTTGTGGGGATAGGGTGGAGGTGTTGATCTTGGGTAGGGTGCTCTTTCCAAGAGCCGGTGCAGACTCGATGGTCCGAATGGCCTCCTTCTGCACTGTAAATTCTATGATCACCGATTCAGTCCCGGTGTCAATGCTAAGGATGGGATTCTCCGCTTGCCAACACCAAAATCGCATTTGATGATCGAGCGGAGAATCCCCTTTGATGCCGAAATTGGGGGCGGTGCCTGTTTTCAGATGATCAGCCCCTCCAAAACGGCGTCATCGGTGTGTTTTTATCAACCTCACATGGTGGCTGGGGGCAGTGTCCAGTGCTGCCACAGTTGGGGGAGCCGTTCCGCTGGCCGGAGGGGCTTCGCAGGTTGTCACCATGCGCATGCGCAGCCACTGACCCGGCAATTCTCTAGCCATTTCTGTTGAGAACATGGGACGTTTTACGTGGTGTGGCTGCTAGCCCCCCACCGGGCGGACAATCGGTGCGGGAGTGGTGGTGACTTATTCATCGTAAGACTCGATACATGTTCCGGACATAGTCTCAAAATCAGAGAATCCAGCCCTTAGTTTCTGAAATGGAGAATCCCGCCTAAAGTGTTTGCGGTTGCTTTGTCATGGTGGTAAAGGCTGACTAATCAGCAATAGGGAAACTGGGAAGGGAGCTTGCAAAATGGTAATGATTTAGATGGGTATGTGTTTGTGTTTTATGTCAAGTGTATGTCACAATGAAACGTCCATGTCATGAGGTTTCATTATTTTAGGAGGAAGTATGAAAGGATCCTTCTGTTTAACCCCTGTTTGTTCCTGTGTTCCCTTTTCTTTTACTTTTTTCTCTTTTACAATTTGTGTCCAAGGACAATTAATGGACCTGTGCCTTTAATGTAGACTTTGCCTTTAATTCAGGCAGGAGAGATCAGTGATGAATCAGTTTGACTGACTTGACTGGCGGCCAAGGATCTGGCTCAAAATACTGGGCTTTGCCGATAGCCCGTAGTGATTGATTCTGATTTTTCTGGAATGTCTCTCTCCCCAGTATGGCTTTGATGTTTCTTATATTCATTTTGAGTTCAGAAGCTGGAAGAAGCCTCTCTGATTTTCTCTCTCAAGGATTTGTTGAATTCTCTCTAAAAATCCAGTGCACAAAGTCTTTTTGTTCCCCAGTAAGGCTGAATGTCACAGTCTGGCGCTGCCACAGTCGCGGGAGGCAAGGGGGCCTCCATTCGGGGCTGGGGGCACTGTGGGCAGGCGGTCCGGTGCGTGCGAGCGGCCAAATGGGGGGGACAATTTTTGCGATCCAGGTCCATAGGCTGAGTCCGCCATGTAGCACAGTGTGACCGGTGCAGTTCGCCGCTGTGCGAATGCGTGGCCACGGGCTGGGAAATGCTCAGGGCCGTAACGGCAGCTAGAGCCGGGAGCTCTATGCTGCCTCCCTGCTAGCCCCCAGCAAAACTGTGAATCAGTGGCCATTTTACGCCAGTTTTCCTGGACTGAAGATTTCCGGGATTTTATACAAATTATTGGTTAATTCATTTGTGCTGGGACTCCGGGCCTGAAGGGCAGGAATCGAACCGGCCTTGCCCAGAGTGTTGTAACACCCTTTTCAGATTTTGTACAGATTCATCATTGCATCTTAATTTTTATATACTTCTGACTATAAAATACAGTATTCCATTATCTGTTTTATGGCTTTATTCATCTGAAGAGCATTTGTAGGTCTTGTGAACCTGAACTACCAAATCCCTACTGTATGACATCATTCAACTTCCTCTATTGGCAGTATAATAATTTATCATTTCACATGAATCAACTTATAATAATAATCATCATTATTAATGTCACAAGTAGGCTTCCATCAACACTGCAAGGAAATACCGTGAAAAGCCCCCAGTCGCTGATGTGTTGGGTAAGCTGGGTCTGCGAGGACTGCGTTTACTGCAGCAGTGAGAGAGACAGGCTTTCAACACTTGAAGAAATGCAACTCTATTTTATTGAACTCTTAACTATTAAACATGTTTTAACTGTGGGTTGACACTATGCTGAGTTGACTGGAGACCTGAGGCTAACCTGACCAGACTATCTTACTACCACATGGTGTATGTTCCAGTTGTTGCTCACGGGCTCTGACTGTCTCAGAGGCTGGATCCCAAGAGAACGGGAAAACTAGTGCCCTCTGGCTTTATAGTGGCCGTGTCCTGTCTGGTGATTGGCTGCTGTGTTCTGTGTGTTTATTGGTTATCCTCTGTGTCAATCAATGTCTGTCTGTGCACCATTATATACTTGTATATTATGACAGTCGCCACACTCTGGCGCCTGTTCGGGTACAGAGAGGGAGAATTCAGAATGTCAAATTCACCTAACAAGCACGTCTTTCGGGACTTCTGTGGGAGGAAACCGGAGCACCCGGAGGAAACCCACGCAGACATGGGGAGAACGTGCAGACTCCACACAGACAGCGACCCAAGCTGGGAATCGAACTCGGGTCCCTGGCGCTGTGAAGCAACAGTGCTAACCACTGGGCTACCATGCCATCCTATTTAGAGCTTTACCCACCGCCTATTTGTTCAATTACTTTCATATTAATATGTAGTAGCTTGCTTTGGGGCAACTGGAGTCAATGATGAGGATGACCATCTTGGGGCAGAAGCGAAGGTTTCATATTAGAACTGTGCTGCAGATGGTCGATTCATCGTCCTTTGAGTTTTCTGTGTCAGATTGAGCATATGACAAGGCCAGAACTGACAGTTTCTCCCTGGGAATTTTGCACTATCCGTATGAAGGATTAATTTCCACTGGTTCTGAAATACATGATTAAAGTTTTGAATTGTCCGGGTTTAATGCAAGATGATTAACAATAATGACACAAGGGCAATTCTCTGATTGGTACCAGTCGTGTGTTTGATGCACACTGAACTGGAAAATATGAATCCCCTAAGCTTCACAGAGTGGTCATTTGGTGTGGGGGAGGAGGGAGGGAGCTTTTATATGCCTGTAACAACCCTCCTTTGAAAAGATTCCATTATTAAGCCCAACTTCCCAAAATGTCCTTAAAAGCCCAAACGTTTAAAGAGGCCATCTTCAAAATATTGATTTTCTCGGTAATAATAAAGAATTTGTGTGCAGCATAGTCTATCAACCCTCCATCATTTCCTTTAGCTACTGCCAAGAGTGCAGCAGGGATTGCTGGTGGAAATGCTGCCTCTGCAATCTCTGCCATACATGGCTGGAGTTCTGTCAGATGGATGACAGACTGTCAGAAATGTTTTTGGAGACAAAGAAGCAGGCACTACAAATGACAGAAAAAGTATCCAACTTTCATCTGGCGCTATCCATACCAGCAGCAATACAAAAAAAAGAGCTTAAGTTGGGTGAAGAGCAGAGCACCAATGATTCAATGATTTTTTTGGTCACCTAGCTCTGTTCTCAGATCCCCTGTTCTCAGCAGTAACTCCCCTGCTGCTATTCAGAGTCAGAGGGATATAATTGGAAACTTGGCAGCAGGTCATTCTTCTTGTTATTGGCAGGTGCAGAATAGCCTTGTGGCTGGCATCATCAGAAACACGGTGTAAAAATATTACACAGCCAGAATGATGGTCGCGAACAATTAGAAGTAATTAAAATTGAGAATGGCTTTTCAGGATCCAGTTACTGAATATAAAAACGCATTAAAGATGTTTCAATGCAAATATTTTTACACTGGATGGGAAATAATTTAATTTCTTCATTCAGAATGCCTTTGACAAAGCCCTCCTGGAAAATGCAAATGATTTGGGGTTTATATTCACTCACCAGATGAACCACACAGTCGCTCTGTCAGACCTGGTTATCCGGAAAATCACATGCTCAGGAAATGCATCAACAGCAGAGCTGAAACAGAGAAGCGAATGGTCATCTGACCACAAATGAGCAAAAAAGTTTTAACTGGGCTGATAGTGTGGGTTCATGTAAATGCTTGCTATAACTGTGCAGGCTGTAAAGTACTTTTTGCAATTGTATCATTCTCGTAATTAGTCTGAAATGATTCTCTGTTTGAAAATGATTAATCTCTACATTTTAACACAATAAGAGTATAATATTCTATCATCAACGGCGATTAATAATTTAGGCAGTGGAAATACCCATGTTAACTGGGGGTGGGGTAGTTGGATTTAGAATCATAGAATTCAGCCCTGGAAACATTCTTTTCTTCACCCTCTGTCGTGCCTTCACAATTTTCCTGAAATGTGGGGCGCGATTCTCCGATGTCACGCCGGTTGGGAGAATAGCGGGTCGCGCTAGTTTTTCACGCGACGCCAGTCCGACGCGCTCCCGCTATTCTCCCAAACGGCCAAATATGTTCTGTCATGTTCCACGCGCCAAAACGCGGAGAATCGCCCGATGCACCCAAAATGGCAACTCTCCGGAACCCCCCCGCTATTCTCCGGCCCGGATGGGCCGAAGTCCCGACGGCGTCGGGGTGGGGTGGGGGAGAGAGGGAGTAGTGGGAGGGGGGGGGAGAGAGGGAGTAGTGGGGGGGGGGGGAAAGAGGGAGTAGTGGGAGGGGGGGAGAGGAGAAGTGGGAGGGGGGAGAAAGGGAGTAGTGGGAGGGGGGGAGAGAGGGAGTAGTGGGAGGGGGGAGAGAGGGAGTAGTTGGAGGGGGGGAGAGAGCGAGTAGTGGGAGGGGGGAGAGAGGGAGTAGTGGGAGGGGGGAGAGAGGGAGTAGTGGGAGGGGGGGAGAGAGCGAGTAGTGGGAGGGGGGAGAGAGGAGGTAGTGGGAGGAGGGGAGAGAGGGAGCAGTGGGAGGGGGAGGGAGGGAGTAGTGGGAGGGGGGGGAGAGGGAGTAGTGGGAGGGGGAAGAGAGCAAGTAGTGGGAGGGGGGAGAGAGGGAGTAGTGTGAGGGGGAGAGAGGGAGTAGTGGGAGGAGGGAGAGAGCGAATAGTGGGAGGGGGGAGAGAGAGGAGTAGTGGAGGGGGAGAGAGGAGGTAGTGGGAAGGGGGAGGGAGTAGTTGGAGGGGGGGAGAGAGCGTAGTGGGAGGGGGGAGGGAGAGAGCGAGTAGTGGGGGGGAGAGGGAGTAGTGGGAGGGGGGGAGAGCGGGAGAAGTGGGAGGGGGGGAGAGAGAGGGAGTAGTTAGGAGAGGGGAGAGAGGGAGATAGTGGGAAGGGGGAGAGAGCGAGGAAGCGAGGAGGGGGAGAGGGGAAAGTGGAGGGGGGGAGAGGGAGAGAAGTGGGAGGGGGGAGAGGGAGAGTGGGAGGGGGGGAGAGAGGGAGTAGTGGGAGGGGGGGA